>NC_083730.1:34321099-34641484 GCF_028564815.1 Eubalaena glacialis
TTATGGTTTCCTTTGCTGTGCAAACACTTTTAAGTTTAATTAGGTCCCACTTGTTTATTTTTGTTTTTATTTTCATACTCTAGGAGACAGATCCAAATACATATTGCTGTGATTTATGTCAAAGAGTGTTCTGCCTATGTTTTACTCTAAGAGTTTTATAGTGTCTGGCCTTACTTTTATGTATTTGATCCATTTTGAGTTTATTTTTGTATATGGTGTTAGAGAATGTTCTAATTTCATTCTTCTGTCCAGTTTTTCCAGCACCACTTGTTGAAGAGACTCTTTTCTCCATTGTATACTCTTGCCTCCTTTGCTATAGATTAATTGGCCATAAGTGGATGGGTTTATTTCTGGGCTTTCTATCCTGCTCCATTGATCTATATATCTGTTTTTGTATCAGTACCACACAGTTTTGTACTGTAGCTTTGTAGTATAGTCTGAAGTCAGGGAGCCTGATTCCTCCAACTGAGTTTTTCTTTCTCAATATTGCTTTGGCTACTCAGTATCTTTTTTGTTTCAATACAAATTGTAAAAAAAATTTGTTTTGGTTTTGAGAAAAATGCCATTTGTGATTTGATAAGTATTGCATTGAATCCCTAGATTGCTTTGGGTAATATAGTCATTTTGACAATATTGATTCTTCCAATCCAAGAACATGGTATATCTCTCCATCTGTTTGTTTCATTTCTTTATTTCTTTCATCAGCATCTTATAGTTTTTTGAGTACTTGTCTTTTGTTTCCTTAGGTAGGTTTATTCCTAGGTATTTTATTATTTTTGATACAATGGTAAATGGAATTGTTACCTTAATTTCTTTTTCTGATCTTTCATTTTTAAGGTATAGGAATGCAAGAGATATGTGTATTAATTCTGTATCCTGCAAATTTACCAAATTCATCAATGAGCTCTTGTAGTTTTCTGGTAGTGTCTTTAGAATTTTCTGTGTATAGTATCATGTCATCTGCAAACAGTGACAGTTTTACTTCTTCTTTCAAATTTGAATTCCTTTTATTTCTTTTTCTTCTCTGATTGCCATGGCTAGAACTTCCAAAACTATGTTGAATAAAAGTGGCGAGAGTGGACATCTTTGTCTTGTTCCTGATCTTAGAGGAAATGCCTTCAGTTTTTCACCATTGAGAATGATGTTAGCTGTGCGTTTGCCATATATGGACTTTATCATGTTGAGGAAGGTTCCGTCTATGCCCACTTTCTGGAGAGTATTTATCACCAATGGGTGCTGAATTTTGTCAAAAGCTTTTACTGCATCTATTGAAATGATCATATGATTTTTAAGAATGATGTTAGCTGTGCGTTTGTCATATATGGACTTTATCATGTTGAGGTAGGTTCCCTCTATGCCCACTTTCTGGAGAGTATTTATCACCAATGGGTGTTGAATTTTGTCAAAAGCTTTTACTGCATCTATTGAAATGATCATATGATTTTTAAGAATGATGTTAGCTGTGCGTTTGTCATATATGGACTTTATCATGTTGAGATAGGTTCCCTCTATGCCCACTTTCTGGAGAGTATTTATCACCAATGGGTGTTGAATTTTGTCAAAAGCTTTTTCTGCATCTATTGAAATGATCATATGGTTTTTAATCCTTCAATTTGTTAATGTGGTATATCACATTGATTGATTTGCAGTTATTGAAAAATCCTTGCATCTCTGAGATAAATCCCACTTGATCATGATTTATGGTCCTTTTAATGTATTGTTGGATTCAGTTTGCTAGTATTTTTGTGTCTGTTCAACAGTGATATTGGCCTGTAATTTTATTTTTTTGTAGTATCTTTGTCTGGTTTTGGTATAAAGGTGATAGTGGCCTAATAGAATGAATTTGGGAGTGTTCCTTCTTCTTCAATTTTTTGGAATAGTTTCAGAAGGATATGTGTTAATTCTTCTCTAAATCTTCAGTAGAATTCACTGAGAAGCCATTTGTCCTTGATTTTTGTTTGTTGGGAGTTTTTAAATTACTGATTCAATTTCATTACTGGTAATTGATCTGTTCATATTTTCTATTTCTTTCTGGTTCGGTCTTGGGAGATTGTATATTTCTAAGAATTTACCCATTTCTTCTAGGTTGTCCATTTTATTGGCATATAGTTGCTTGTAGTAGTCTCTGATGGTCCTTTGCATTTCTGTGGTGTCTGTTGTACTTTCTCCTTTTTCATTTCTCATTTTATTGATTGAGCCCTCTCCTTTTTTTCTTGATGAGTCTTGATAAAGGTTTATCAATTTTGTTTATCTTTCCAAAGAACAACTTTTAGCTTTTAATTTCTAGTTTAAGAAAAATTAATTTAGTGCTTTAGTGCACTGAAATTATTTTTTATTGCCAGATGACATTCCCCAGATGATTTTAAGGTTTATACTTTTCATCTCACTATAGCCCACTGTCATCCTGTTTTGTATGCTGAACTCATAGAAACTGACATCTATATTTGGCAGTGCATAATCTGCTATAAGGATCATCAGTTTTATGTCTATTTTATATTAATATTTTTCATATTTATTCATTTAATATGTATCAGAAACATTTAATGTGTCCATGTGTTATAAACATATTGTATGTCTCATCATGCCTACTGTAACATCAGACACCTAATAAGTGCTGGGATTGAATTGTTTGTGCAGCTTGCTGGGTTCACACATTATTGACTTACACACAAGGGAGTAATGAAATAGGAAATGCTGAGGTAAGACTTCACACTTCTTTGGGGATACCATAGACAGAAAGTTGAGGAGACCATAAAGAAAAAGATTGATAGACTTCTTATTTTATTAATTAAAATACTCTACACTAAAAAATGGTCAATTTGTGAACTGAGAAAAATTTATAAGAAAAATAATCATCAGTATCCTTTATATATAAAGAAATATTATAAATCTTTTAAAAATAAATGTAGGCACTATTCTACATCTGTGAAATACAACAATGAATAAAAAAGACAAATTGAACTTAGAGTCTAGCAGGGAGAATAGACAGAATGCATTAAATATAAGTTAATTCTAAGAGGTTCCTGTCTTCTGAATGTGATCTGGACATGTTTAAACTACACTATTTGCTCAGTAAATAAACAACTTTATGTTCTTTATGTTATGTTATATAGACACACACACATGCACACAAGAAAATACTTTGAAGCCCCCTGATGGGGCTGCAGTGGAAAGTGCTAAGCAACTTCAGGTGCCTCCGGGGTATACCTTGCAGGATACAGAATAATAAGTAGGACTGTACAGTACAACAGCATTGTTTGAAACAAGGTTCTTACTTTTCTTGACAGGGAGATTTTAATTAGGGTAGGGGATCAGAAGAGAGAGGTGAGTGTTATTTTGTTGGAGAAAGATAGAAAATTGCTATCTTATTCCTTTTTAAAGACCATTAACCATAGATAATGATAGATGCTCATTATAGTTATATTGAGTCATTTTTTAACTCCTTGAAAAATGGCAATCTACAAATGGTATACTTACTAAGTTTCAGTTAACCAAACTCTAAAGTTTGTGGATAGATGAGTGATGAAGATACTTTTTGACCTCAACTTGTTTAGTTCAGGAACTATGACACACAAAACCTCCACCAAAGCAAAAAACTCTTTTGACCCAAAGATGAAATTTCAAGTTTAAATAAAATGATGCCATTTTTGTTATGCTATGGCAACATTTTACTAAATCAGTACAATCTGAAGAGTCTATAATAACAGACTGGCTGGGAATACTTCACCGTAACTATCCCAAGTGAAAGCAGATACAGGCAAGATCTGCTTCAGTCTAAAATAACCATTGCAAGAGTGTAGGATTCAACTCTATGATATTTCTAAGGTGGTAATGTGGAATCTTTTTATGAAATGATTGATTGGTATTTCAAAGCAAATTTATTTTCTTGAAGTCTGTGCAAAGTGCTTGAGGCTTTTCACAAGTACAGAGTATGAAATATTAATATTTTTTTCAGTAACTGCATTTTACTCCAGTCAGGTGCAGAAAAAGTTAATTTTAGAGGAATCAGCCAAGGTTTTCAAAGACAAGAAGATGATTTTTTAAAACATATTTAGATTTATTCAAAGTCCTCTCCTCTCTGCTGGGTGAAATAGTTAAATACTAGCATCTTTTTCATATAAACATCATATTCAGTTGTAAAGCCCCCTAGCAAAGCTCAGAGTCCAGAAATGCTCCAAGTTTGTCAACTTTTATAACTATGATAATATTTTAATGGGGAAAGGAAATACTATGACTCTACTTTCTGTTTGGTAAGCACAAATTTCTGAGGTAAAGAACCAAAGCTTCTCAAGGTATGGATGTTTCCTACCAAAGGGCACATTGAGATTTTTATAGCAATGTTTATCAAACTGCAGGTTGGAATGACTCATTAGATTGAGATTCAGTGACCCATTTAGTGACCCATGACCCACTGGAGAACCATGCAATCAATTTTGTGAATTATTTTGCTTTTTTATTGCAAAATAATGGAATAGGATGGAATGAAATAGAAGATAACACAAAGGATAGAATAGAATAAAATAGATCAGAATTGGTCACATGTACAGAGGTTACATGATATAGGTATATGTGTGGGGAGGAAGACATATAGATTTCCTAACTGTGCTCAGGTGACAAGTGTTTATTAAAAGATAATGGATACAAGTTAAGAACAAGTTTACTTCTGGATATTCCAAGACACAGTACTATATTATTTCTTATTTCTTTGTATTTATTTTTAAATGAAGTATAATTGATTTACAATATTATATTAGTTTCAGATGCACAACATATTGATTTGATATTTTATAAATTAAAATATTTTAAATAAAATATTTTAAATAAAATATTTTATTAATATATATTAACTCCATTTAATGTTATTACAAAATAATATATATTTCCCTGTACTGTATAATATATACTTGTTGCTTATTTATTTTATATGCAGTAGTTTGTTTTTCTTAATCCCATACCTCTATCTCTCCCCTCTCCACTTCCCCTTGTTTATTTTATACATAGAAGTTTGTACCTCTTAATCTCCTATCCTTAACTTGACTTTCCTCCCTTCCCTCTCCCCACTGGTAACAACTAGTTTCTTTTCTATGTCTGTGAGTATGTTTCTGTTTTGTTATATACATTTGTTTGTTTGTTTGTTTTTTTATATTCCACATATAAGAAGTGATAACATACAGTATTTGTCTTTCTCTGACTTATTTCACTAAGCATAATACTCTCTAGGTCCACTCACATTGACGCAAATGGCAGAATTTCATTCTTTTTTATGGCTGAATAATATTCTATTATGAATATAAATAAGATGTGGTATATATCTTTATCCATTTATCTGTTGATGGGCACCTAGGCTACATCCATATCTTGGGTACTGTACATAAGACTGCTATGAACATTGGGATGCATGTATATTTTGAATTAGGGTTTCTGTTTTCTTTGGATTCATATACCCAGCAGTGGAACTGCTGGATCGTATGGTAGTTCTATTTTTAGTACCTTGAGGAAACTCCATACTGTTTTCCATACAGGCTGTTCCAAATAACAATCCCATCCACAGTGTACTAGGATTTCCTTTTCTCCACATCCCTACCAACATTTGTAGACCTTTTGTTGATAACCATTTTGACATGTGTGAGGTGATATTCTGCTTTTGATTTGCATTTCACTAATGATTAGTGATGTTGAGCATTTTTACATGTGCCTGTTGGCCATCTGTATATCTTCTTTGGAAAAAATATCTATTCAGGTCTTCTGCCTGTTTTAATTGGGTTGTTTCTTTTTCTGATATTGAGTTGTGTGAGCTGTTTATATTTTGGATACTAACCCCTTATTGGTTACATCATTTGCAAATATTTTCTCTCATCAGTAGGTTTTCTTTTAATTTTGTCAATGGTTTCCTTTGCTATGCAAAGACATATTGCTATTTTAAATGACAAGATAGAAATAAGTGATTATGAAAAATGCTAAGCAGGGCCAAGTTCCTACATTTAACAAATAAGCACTGAAATGGATGTCACATTCCAGGTCCTCTACTGGTGCTGGAGCTACAAAGATAAAAAATCTAATACCTTCTCCTGAAGGGTTAAATGAATATTTAATATTTGAATATTCACCATATTTGAATATTCACTAAATAGGTTGCATCTTTTTGGTCAAAATTTATTTGTAAATTATTAATTCTTACCTAATGTGTAAACACAAGTATTTAATTATATATGTTAATATATTTAAAGATAAGACAATAAAACCCTGTAATTTCTGATTATGGGAAGTCCTTAAAATTGACTTTTTTTCACTTTATTTTATACATTCTAGATGTAATGGCATTCTATAAATGCTGCCAATTTGAATACTATACTGTCCCCATTTACTAGATTTTTATGTGATAGAGAGGTCTCCTGTCATGAAGACCACATAACCTTCACACTCACTTTTGATATTCAGCAGATGTGGTTCATTTCTCTTGCTCATGGATTTGCATCTATCTAAATATTTATTAAGTTGACATATTGATATTCAAGGATTTTTTCTGACAAATCATGTTAAAAAGAGAAACACAGAAGATCCAGAATTTTGCACAAATTTGCTGAAACTCTTTTCTATATGGTCCCATACTGCTTCAAGAACTAGATTTGTGCCAGTACCATACTGTCTTGATTACTGTAGCTTTGTAATATAGTCTGAAGTCTGGGAACCTGATTCCTCCAGCTCCATTTTTCTTTCTCAAGATTGCTTTGGCTATTCGGGGTCTTTTGTGTTTCCATACAAATTGTGAAATTTTTTGTTCTAGTTCTGTGAAAAATGGCATTGGTAGTTTGATAGGGATTGCATTGAATCTGTAGATTGCTTTGGGTAGTATAGTCATTTTCACAATGTTGATTCTTCCAATCCAAGAACATGGTATATCTCTCCATCTGTTTGTATCCTTTTTAATTTCTTTCATCAGTGTCTTATAGATTTCTGCATACAGGTCTTCTGTCTCCTTAAGTAGGTTTATTCCTAGGTATTTTATTCTTTTTATTGCAATGGTAAATGGGAGTGTTTCCTTTATTTCTAGATCAATGGAACAGGATAGAAAACCCAGAGATAAACCCATGCACATATGGTCACCTTATTTTTGATAAAGGAGGCCAGATTATACAATGGAGAAAAGACAGCCTCTTCAATAAGTGGTGCTGGGAAAACTGGATAGCTACATGTAAATGAATGAAATTAGAACACTCCCTAACACCATACAAAAAAATAAACTCAAAATGGATTAAAGACCTAAATGTAAGGTTAGACACTATAAAACTCTTAGAGGAAAACATAAAAAGAACACTCTATGACATAAATCACAGCAATATCCTTTTTGAACCACCTCCTAGAGAAATGGAAATAAAAACAAAACTAAAGAAATGGGACCTAATGAAACTTAAAAGCTTCTGCACAGCAAAGGAAACCATAAACAAAGTAAAAAGACAACCCTCACATTGGGATAAAATATTTGTAAATGAAGCAACTGACAAAGGATTAATCTCCAAAATTTACAACAGCTCAATATCGAAAAAACAAACAACCCAGTCCATAAATGGGCAGAAGACCTAAATAGACATTTCTCCAAAGAAGATATACAGATTGCCAACAAACACATGAAAGGATGCTCAACATCACTAATTATTAGAGAAATGCAAATCAAAACTACAGTGAGGTATCACCTCGTACCAGTTAGAATAGCCAACATCAAAAAATCTACAAACAATAAATTCTGGAGAAGGTGTGGAGAAAAGGGAACCCTCTTACACTGTTGGTGGGAATGTAAATTGATACAGCCACTATGGAGAACAGTATGGAGGTTCCTTAAAAAACTAAAAATATAACTACTATATGACCCAGCAATCCCACTACTGGGCATATACTCTGAGAAAACTATAATTAAAAAAGAGTCATGGGGCTTCCTTCGTGGCGCAGTGGTTGAGAATTTGCCTGCCAATGCAGGGGACATGGGTTCGAGCCCTGGTCTGGGAGGATCCCACATACCACGGAGCAACTGGGCCCGTGAGCCACAACTACTGAGCCTGTGTGTCTGGAGCCTGTGCTCCACAACAAGAGAGGCCACAACAGTGAGAGGCCCGTGCACCACGATGAGGAGTGGCCCCCGCTTGCCACAACTGGAGAAAGCCCTTGCACAGAAACGAAGACCCAACACAGCCAAGAATAAATAAATTTATAATAAAATAAAATAAAAATAAAAAAAATAAAAAATAAAAAGAGTCATGTACCACAATGCTCATGTCAGCTCTATTTACAATAGCCAGGTGCCCATCAACTAAGTGCCCATCAACAGATGAATGGATAAAGAAGACGTGGCATAGATATACAATGTAATATTACTCAGCCAAAGAAAGAAGTGAAACTGAGTTATTTGTAGTGAGGTGGATGGATCTAGAGACTGTCATACAGAGTGAAGTAAGTCTGAAAGAGAAAAACAAATATCGTATGCTAACACACATATATGGAGCCTAAAAAAAAAAAAAAGGTTCTGAAGAACCCAGGGGCAGGACAGGAATAAAGACACAGACATAGAGAATGGACTTGAGGGCATGAGGAGGGGGAAGGGTAAGCTGGGACGAAGTGAGAGAATGGCATGGGCTTATATATATATTACCAAATGTAAAACAGATAACTAGTAGGAAGCAGTTGCATAGCACAGGGAGATCAGCTCATTGCTTTGCGACCACCTAGAGGGGTGGGATAGGGAGGGTGGGAGGGAGACGCCAGAGGGAGGAGATATGGGGATATAGGTATATATATAGCTGATTCAGTTTGTTATAAAGCAGAAACTAACACACCATTGTAAAGCAATTATACTCCAATAAAGACGTTAAAAAAAGAAAAAGAATTAGATTTGTAGAGAATGGTTTGTGCAGCATTTGCCACTATACAGGCTCAAAGTGAGCTTTTCCTACCTGAAGGAACATAGGAACAATGGAAATTCAAGCCCTCTATACTTCGGTGTTATACAGCATATATATTTAAAATAATAAAGAGGGGCTTCCCTGGTGGCGCAGTGGTTAAGGATCCACCTGCCAATGTAGGAGACACGAGTTAGAGCCCTGGTCCTGGAAGATCCCACATGCCATGGAGCTACTAAGCCCCAGACCACAGCTACTGAAGCATGCGTGCCTAGAGCCAGTGCTCCAAAAGAAGAGAAGCCACTGCAATGAGAAGCCTACACACAGCAACAAAGCATAGCCCCCGCTTGCTGCAACTAGAGAAAACCCACACGTAGCAACGAAGACCCAACACAGCCAAAAATTAAAAAATAAAATAAGTAAATTTATAAAAAATAAAATAAAATAATAAAGAAAAATTAAGAACGAAAGTTTTAAAAATTAAAAGGAAATCTCACTTACCTAATAATAAATTCACGTTCCTACATATGATGTCACCATCTTCTCACTGTGTCTTCATATCACCTTCTTTTTTTTAGCTCTCTGTGTCCAAGTTTCTTTTTATAAAGACACTAGTGAAATTGGTAAGGCCCACCATAATTACCTAATTTTATTTTATTTTATTTTCTGTACCAATGCATATATTTAATCAGATGAGTACATCATGTGTTCCCAGTTTCCTCATTTACACAACTTCTCTCAGTATATACTTTTCAGCCACCATATGAGCTAAAAAATTTTGCTCAATAATTTACATCTTTTATACATAGTATGTCTCTGAGTTTTGTTCTGTTTTTTTTACTACATAAATACCTAATTTTAACTTTATTGTCTCAGTAAAGACACTATCTCCAAATATGGGCATATTCTGAGGTACACAGATTTAGGACTCCAACATATGAATTTTGTGAAGGACATAATTCAGCCCATAACAATGCTTAATGACTCTATATACCTTAAGAAACAACTACTATGTCAATTTTACAAATGAGGAAACCAGTACTAAGAAGTTAAGTGAATGATCTAAATTCACTCAACCAGTACAGGGCAATCCAGAGTTTGAATCTGGGTATCCTGTGTCTAATTAGGCATTCTTCCTAGTTCTGAATTATCTGTTCTATAAGGCACTCCAGAATATGGCCCTGCATCACATTTTTCATTTTACCTCTTACTTACTTGACACATAAGGCATTCTTGTCCTCAGTCCTTTACAAATCTCCTATCTTCACCTCTATCTCTGCCTGTCAAGATTTTATATATCCATGAAGTTTTTACCTCAAATATCAACTATTTTATAATTTAAAACGCCTGGTAAGATTTTTTAAAAATCTCGATGTCCTGTCTACCATCCGTGGCAATTAAGTCAATATCTCTGGAGGAAGAGACCAGAGAAGAGTATGTATTTATTAAAGCTCCCAGATGATTCTAATGTGCAGCCAAAATTGAGAACCACAGACTTAAAATCTTGCCTCATTCATAATCAGCTGATCTTTACAAACACTTCTCCCTGTTAAATTTTTATATTGGAACTAAAGACATCCATTAAGCAAAAACAGAATGTAAATATAAGTCCATATTTTAAGATTATCCTTTATGATATTTTCTGGCTTATTCTTTCATTTTCAAGACAAACTATGCACACATATTGAAATTTACCAGTTAAAGTAATTACCCATGTATATTATATATCTCTTATATTAAAAACAATATTATAATGGACTAAAACTCTATGGCTCTCATACATCAGAGTATTTATATTCCCAAGAACACCAGATAGGAACATTTTATTCTGATTTGCTTTATATCTTTTATTGTAATGGCCTTCACTTGTTGGTACCGCAGAAGTATTCTCATATTGATGTAACTGTTAATACCACCCCCATCAACATCCTCCTCCTCATCATCATCATTAATCACTTCCTAGCTATTGACATCAGGAAATCATTGCTTCTCACATTGGTTATTGAAGTAACTTTCTGCCTCATCACTTGCTTCTTTTCCATTCTCTAATTTTGCTTCCACTTTGCTTCACAGGTAGTTCCCTACAGATTTTCTTACCTTAGTCCCCCGTTGAAAGAACTTCAGTGGCTCCATATACACAGAGAAACATGTTAACACCTGGCATTTAATACTTGGCATTCAAATTCCTGTCAAATATGGCTTCTATGTGAAATTTGCAGTATTTGCTCCCATAATATATCCCCTTGTAACTTATGGTCTCTGGAGACCCAGTCATCTTTCCCTCAATATATCTCAAATATGTTCTGCTAATTCCAGTGTCTGCCTGAGAAAATCCTAAAATTTCCTTAAGATCAGATTATATCTATTCCATCAAAAAAACCTTTGCATAATCTCCCCAATGAAATTAGTGTCCGTTTATCTCATGTTTCTTTAGCACTTCTCTGGTTCTCCTAATGCAGGACCATGGATGGGATTTAAAGGTTCATTAGCAGAATTTAAATTATATTCACAATTTTGTGTGTATATGCATTTCCCAACTGTACATTTTTCATCAACATCTTAATAATTCCATGACCCCAAAAGTGAGTAAGACCCAATGATCTATGAGATAATTTACTTTACTTAACTGTATTTTCATTCAGACTATAGTATCCTAGACAATAAGGTCTGAGTCTTAGTTATCTTTGTAGTGACCTCAGAATTTGGCTTAAAGTGTAAGCATGATCTGGGAACAAATGGAAACTGAGTTAGTTCATAAAATATTGTGGACATTTATTTATATTATGTGGCTAAAATATTATGTAACTCTCTTTATCTGGTTAGACTATACATGTACAAGAATGAGGTAGCCAGGCCAAGTGAGCAATATCATAAAGGATTTTTTAAAGAAATACTAAGTTCAGGAAATCTGGAGACTTCTTTCCAGGAAAAAGCAACTGACATATGAAAATCATAGTGGAATTCATCATCAAAAGTGTAAGAATTCCTAAGGAGATAAACAACTCTGCTGGGTGAGAAGAAATATGAGAGTATTTTATTTTCCTTTCTATATCTCTCTAACATCTTATCCAGTTCCTTGAGGTATACAGGTGAGATTATCTCATCTGTCCTAGAAAGGGCTATGCTTTAGTAAAAAAAAAAGGAAAGAAAAGAAAAAAAGAAAAGACACATTTGGAAACTATTTTCCTTTACACCCCCAGTTCATAAGAATCAGTGAATTCTTTTTACAGACCATGTATTATTGCAGTGAAAATGCTGAAACAAAAATAAGTAATATCACGGATGTATTAATGGCTGAAGTTCAGCTCCATTTGACACCGATATATCAATGTTATATTACTGGTGGTAATTGTGGGGATAAAATCAGACAAGGATGTGAGAAATTACTTTTAAATCAATTCTTAATGCCTAATCTTCAGCACTTTTGTGACCTTCTTCTAATTCTTTCAACATTCTTCAATTGATAAAGCAAAAGAAGACTGATTTTAGCTTAAAGTTCCCACAACAATTTTGGGGGTTAACCTAATATTGGAATAGGTAAAAGTGAATTTTATGACAATGATTGGTAACCAGGATAACTGCTTACCATTACTAATATTTCTAAATGGAAACAATAAAACAGTACAATTTACAGAGAATTTTGAATTGGAGTTTTGAGAACTGCAGTCTTCCCCACCAATAGACACCATTATGAAGGAAAGAGAGCATAAAATATACCAAAGTTAAAAAGTGTGTATTACACATTTCTTTTCCTTCAAACGTGCACATTGTTCCCAGTGTTTGGTTGCCCATAGGCTTATCACCATTGTAGGATAAATGAATCCAGAATCCCACCAGGAGGAGAAGCCTGCTAAAGCATGTTCTAAAGAGGAGAAAAAACAATCTGGATTCTTAGTTTGGTGTGATGTGTCTTAGTTTCAGAACAGCCAGATAATGCACCAAATGTACTAGCACATTTCATACAGAGGCAGAGTTGGAAAGTTTCATCTAGCCACAGGGAAATCCTAGTGGTAGCAACCATCTGATTAGAGGTACAGCAGGATGATGGCTCACAGCAGGGCTTGTCACGTTAGCTTATGATAGGCCAGAGAACTCTGCTGTTCAAGTAGTCTGCACTTGATCATTCCAAACGAGGTAAGCCCTACTCAGATCCAGTGCCTGTTAATAACTATCGTCATTCTACCACTTCAGATGTTTGAGATGAGTAATTCCTCTAATTTTCAGCAAGATAAGTAAATATTTGTTCCTAGTCCTTTTATAATTGTTTTGAGATGCAGTATATACAAATTGTTGTTGTTAAGGTATTTTGTGTTTGATTTTTTCTACTCAAATTTGCCATAAAATCAAAATTTCTTTTAAGTGCAGGTGTACTATAGAAATCTTTAGTGCTACAGGGAAAGAATATCTCAGCTAGGTAAGGGCAGTGGTTCTCAAACATGAGCATGCATCGGAGGCTCCTGGAGACGACTTGTTAAAACAAACATTATTGGACCCCATCACCAGTGTGTCTGATTCACTGGGTCTGGAGTAGGGCCTAGAGTAGGAACAGGTGATCCTGATCCGGCTTGTCCAGGGACCACACTTTTGAGAACCACTGACATAAGGAAGTATGGGTCATATTTAGAGAAGGTGGTAAAATTATGAGGAAACCCATGCCATTTCTAAGGTATCATGTTACTTTTTATATGTGAAGCTCATGATGCTGTCCATGAACATGCTGGGCTTTGGTGTTTTTGTTCATCTATGTGTGTTTACCTTCCAAGAGTGGAATAGGCTATTTCCATGTAGCCACTCTCTTCATCCACCCTCTTCCTGCAAGTGGCAGTGGTTGAAGATCATCTAAAACTGCTTTGCAAGTCACTGATTCAGGCCAGTTTGGGGAAACAAGAACTTAGTAAATAAAATTTTCCACTATTTTCCATTCAAGATGATATAAAATATTAATGTTTTATCCTCCTACATTTTAAAAGGGAAAAGTCTTTTCCTGTTTTTCCTTTTCTTTCTTTTATTTTTACATTTGGATTTGCAAGTTCAGCACTAAAGAAGTTCTTCATTGCCTTTCCTAAGCATTTGTCCATAGGCAGCACTCTGTGAAATATATTCCTAGGTCATGGTCTTATGGTAAATAACAGAAGGACTTAAGTTCTAGGATAGCCAGGTGACTAACAAAACACACACACACACACACACACACACACACACACACACGCACATGCATGCACACACACAGACACAGAGTCTTTGAAAATCACCCTCAAAGAGAAGAACAGAAATCTAATCTGTTCATTTAATGCTTAAGTTAATATAACTCTGTTTTTCAACTCACCTTTAATTAGCATGTTCTTTTGAGGAAGACACCACTTATCTTGGTTAAATCTTATGTCCTGTCACTTGTATGACTCTAGAGACTGAGTTCAAGTTAGCATCTCAAGCCCTTGGAGCTTACCACTACTTAGTTACGGATATGTCAACTTAGGGTAAAATTACAATGACTATATACTTTCATAGCCTACTCCTGAAGAAATATAGTACTGTTTACTTCCTTTGCCTTCAGACTCTCCTTTCTGAAAATACTAAAAAAATTACAGCATACACCTGCATAAGCAACCAAATATATTTTTCCTGAAATAGATTATTTCTTACTTGTTCCATCTAAACTTCTTTTTGACAGAGAAAGCCTTTTCCCTTATTTGTTTGGTTTTATTAGCTGATCTAGGATAAATTTAAACTTATCCCCCACTAGTAAGATGAGATTCACATTTGCTTATTATGCATAGATAGTAATATGTAAATCTCAGTTTATAACAAAAGTGTGTTCTTTAACAAAACAACATTGTCAAAGAACACATTACTAACACAGACAGGAAATTTGGGCAAGCTTTTAGTTTTTTCTTGTAAATAATTTACATTTTAGAGATTTAAAGTGGTGAATTATAAAATTAGGATTATCCAACTTGACATGTATATTATGCATGTTAAATAATTGCATTTTTACTTATAACATACTATTCCAATTGAGAGTTTGTAGGTCCAGAAGATTTTTTTTAATATTTAAAAACTTCCTTTTTTATTTGTCAAGAACCAAAAATTTAACAAGTATGAATGTATTAATAGATTGATATCAAGAACTAACATAATTTAAAGTGTGGAAAGTCTTTGGGTAATTGTGATGCGATAGATCTCTGGGTCATAGTGGACAAAGAACTAAATATGATTCATTTGTGTAGGAAAACTCCAAAAGGATGTACGTAAAATGTTAACAGTGGTTTGGTTGTGGTTTGGTTTATTTTTCTGGGTAACAGAATTACTTTTTCTTCCACTTCACTTTACCTGTCTGTATTTGATAAGTATAATGTAGTGAATACATGTTGCACATGTTGCATTTGTGACATTTTTAAAGGAAAGTCAGTTATTAAAAATATCTTGATGATGAAGATTATTGAGCATGACACTGTAATTTTACTCTTACTGAAATTGTTAGTAAAGAAATTTTGGAGGATTTTTGGTTTTGGTGGTCAAAGTATAACTTTCTTCCAGAAAGTAAGAATGGCAGAACTTTTTTGCAGCTATGATATCTATGGCCCTATTACTAAAAGAGACACATATTAGGTGTCCATTAACTTATTAGTTTATTAACCTTAGATTTATTACTTTTTGGTCAAGCTATGTTTAAAAGATATCAAAGAACTATTAACAGCTGATAATTAGCTCCTTGAATTGGCAGGACTTTACAGTATTCTGTAGATATATTTTAAAATTCTTCCTGACTCTTATTTCTAAATTAGGGTCAATAAGGCATGTTTGTAAAAATGGTAATGCATTTATGACAGTATTCTTTTTACTTTCCATACTCATCTATCTTTTCATACCTGTGCTTCCATTTCTCCACTCCCATTGCCCTACTTCTCTTGGTTGAGAACAATAATTATAGCCTCCTTACTAGCCACTCCCTACCCTCAACACTCCATTCTTTCTCCTTTTCAATCACATTGATGCCATATTAAACTTATTAAAGGATGAATTTCTAGCTTAGATTTCAAACGACTCTATGAATTACCTCCTTAAATTCTTTCAAATTAATTACTCCTAAATCTCTCTCATGAACTGTATACTCTGTCTGAAATTAACTATTCATCTTTTCCCATACATCCCCTCATCTGCATCTGTGTACATAAAGCAAAGTGCTTTGCACAAGCTGGCCCAGAGAAGGTGCTCAGAAAATGCTCTCGTTTCTATCTCTTTAGTTGTCCATATTCTCTCTATACTTACCATGATCAAAAGTCCTGAAAAAAATGTCGTTGCATTTATGGAAACTTCCCTAAAGTATCCTAATTGGAATTCATCTGTCCCCCTTTTTGATGGTCATAGAACTTGGTGGTATTATTCATAACTCTTATATTTTATATCCTGTGGCATAGTGATTTCTGTATTTCTCTTTATTGAACTGAATGGCCCTTAAATTCATATGGTCTCAGTATCACCAATATTGCCTAATATATACTTCCACATAGTAGGTGCTCAATAAATACCTGTTTAATTAAGGAATAAAACCTGTAGTGTCTTGGAGATCCTTAGTGGGTTCCCTTATTAAACTAAACAGTAATCCTTTTCCTGACATTTTCTTGTCAAAATTGAAAGATCATTCTTTTGAAATTGTGGTCTCAGGAAAGGTAATTTAAAACTTATCACCAAAAACTAAAATTCTGACTTTAGGGGAAAAAATTCTGTTTTAGTTTTATATATACAAATATGTGTACCCAAATATTAACAATCTTTTCCATATATAATGACCACTCTGAAGGGTCCTAGTCTGGCAGAAAGAGAAGTGAGAGGCAACTCAGATGTATATTTCAGGGAAATATACCCAAAAGTTTAACTTCCTTGGACTGTTGTAGAAAGCTGTTATAAGGCCTTCAGAATATGCTAAAATATTCCTTTCCCAGAAAGACAAATTTAACAGTGATTCTACCTGCCAATACTTCGTTTCATTCACTTCCAAAAATCAGTTGGTAAATGTAAGATGTTTGGGGAAGTATTGATCAAATTTCCTCAGAAGGAATTTTACTGTGAAACTAAGTGTTCTAACTTTTATATTCAAATATTTTTAGTTTCTTGGCTGTCACCTATGTATGGACAAGTCTTTATATTAAAAAATATTTTGGCAAAATAATACTTTATCTTTTTAAAAATTAATATGGCCATTAGAGCCAAAATTTCCTATTGGATTATAATCAGCAAAAATGTTATGTTCCTTAGGGAAATGATTTCATTGATTAATAACTATTTACCATTTTGTATTGTTCTGCAAATCCCCACCCTCATCTTCCACATTGAAACTTATCTGCCATGACTCATTGTCCTAAAATCTTGGTTTGGAAACTTAAAACAATGTAAAATTAGTCTTGTATTGTTTCCCCAGTGAAACACTGGGCCACTTCATCATAATCACTAGGGTCTTTATTTTATAAGCAAAACTCTAAGCACTGGGCTTATAAAAACGCAGACCTATACAATTTCTAGAAGTAGAGATTGTGAATCTGTAATTTAATAAACTCCAGAGATTTATTCATGCCAAACCTTGAGAACTGCAGATTTAATGGGCTATTTCTCTTAAAGAATAGTGAAATTTTAAAAACTATTTTAAAATGACCAATTTCTCTTTTTTGAGGTAACATAAAATTAGTATGTAAGTTTCAGGTGTACAACATTATATTTAGACATTTGTATACATTATAAAGTGATTCAACTTCTAAAGGAAGTGCTAACTAATGTTACAAATATTAGCTCAAGCTACGACTGTTCTGAAGGGGTCCTGCATTGGTTTTCAGGGGCTGACTTGTTCCTTACAAATACTAGCCACGATCTCCATTGCTAGGATGGCTGCTTCTGTTCTCCAGCCATGTGAGACTCCTTTTATAAGGAGAAATCAGGAGTTTGGAGATAAAGATAAAAATTTGAATATTCTTTGGTTGTAGAAAAACAGTTGGAGCTGGAAAGTCTGCTTGCTCTTTGGTAAGAATTAACAGTGGAAGACAAGTAGGTAGAAATAAAGAAGAAATGGGAAGAGTAAAATAAAAGGCACAAGATCACATTTGCTTATACCATTTTATTTGGTTACTTCAAGTGGTTTCAATTACACAATTTAATTCTTAATTCATTAAAACTACTTTTTTTGTTGTTTTTTAC
Source organism: Eubalaena glacialis (assembly GCF_028564815.1). Lineage (NCBI taxonomy): Eukaryota > Metazoa > Chordata > Mammalia > Artiodactyla > Balaenidae > Eubalaena > Eubalaena glacialis. The sequence continues at coordinate 34,339,174 of NC_083730.1, forward strand.
AGTGACGTTGCATGTTCTTAAATCAACAAAACAGTAAACTGATGGTATTTCCTTCAGGGATCTCTGAGTACAATGAAAAGGCAAGGAAGCTATGTACAATTAGGATAATTAACATTGATCTTCCATGCCATAATGTAAAGAGAAGTTTATGCCATTTTGCTTAGGTGGGAAAAGAGTAATTTCCAGGTGCTAGCATAAAGAAAATGATGAATCCAATCTGAACAAATTAACAGAGAATCTCTGTGCCTTTTATTCCTCTGATCATTACTGCCAACAACTCATTGCATGCCAGCACACTGATATGTGTTGGGCATGTATTAAGAGTCATGCACAGTAGTGGTCAGTAAAGATACTACAGTAAATAGGTAAAGAGTTCACGAGTTACCAAGCAAATGAATTTTACAAGTTGCAACAGTAATAAATAGGAAACAAACAGGTATAAACAGTGATAACAGTGAAAACTAATTCAGAGAGTGTGGTCAGAAAAGACCTTTTCTGACAAGGTCTGCTTTAAACAGTGGAGAGTAGAATATATACTTTGTTGTTCTTATATAACTATGTGTTCTTAAATTAGCATGCACATTTTGTATACTTTATTTACTTGTATATGATTTGTTTCAGAAATAACAAGTTAATACAATGGTTAAAATTTTCCAGACATTCTTTACTGTTGTCATTTAAAACCCAAAGCACATAACATGATATATAGAAATGGCTCTTTTTGATGAGCGCTCTAATTTCTCCTCCACTGTTATTGTTCATACCCTTCCCCCATGTCATAGTGACCACTTGCATTTCCCAACTGTATTATTTTATGACTGTGTGCATTTGTAGGTCTTTTAACTTTATATGGAGGGGTGGCCCTACATTATCCTGGTCACCCCTACCCTAAGCTTTCTAGCTAACTTGTATTTGTCCCATAATCCTCAGCTAAAATGTCTCCTTCTTTTTGCCTCCCTCTTTTTTATTAGATTTATTGATTCCCATAGTATCTCATACAAATCTCTACTTAACAGTTTTTTTACATATATTATGTTCAATTGTTGCTTTTCTTTTTTGCTTCTCCTACAAAAATGTGACTTCTTGAAAAGAACTATTGTCCATTCTCTGGATTGCCAGCATAATCCACAGTAATTGGCTTAGGGTAGATCTCCAATAAATGTCAGGTAAATGAGGTTAGGAATTAATTGACTACACAATTGTTATTTAATTCCTGTTTTCTCATGTCACATCAGACTGTGGTTAAAAATAAGAAACACTTCTGAGAAGATGGGGTATTTCCATATTCCTCATGTTAAGTACAACCAAAAATTCTGGACATTCAATACAAAACAAACACAAGAAGATGCTGAAAGGTGGAGAGCAGTTGACATGGTGATGAGTTCCCTTGGTTTTCTTTTTGTTGCATATATACTGTACTTGGAACTGAAGGAGCCAGCAACCTGGAAACAGAAACAGGCACAGACAAATAAAGCCCCTTAAAAATCCAGCTCTCTTTAGAGAAAGAATGAGGAAAGCAGCAGCCTAGCAAGAGAGAAAACTTTTAGATAAAAATTTGGATAAAAGTTTATTTTAGGTAAATAATGATATTACTTCAGCCAAACTCAACCCCCCAAATTGTGACCCCCTACTCTAGCAAAAGCTGAGTGGGGAACTAAGTCTTCCGTTCTTGTCACCTTATACCAAAATACCTAGATCCCTGTTGGAACACTATCAGAGAAGGCCAACTCAGGTATCTGGGCTTTCATTCTCATTAGTCAGTAATGAGTCCCCCTTGCACAATGCCAGTGGAGACCATGTCAAGTATCTAGACTTTGATTCCCATCCATCAGTAACAAGGTGGCCTTTATCCACCACACTGGAGTGGTGCCATCCCTCACCCACCCTGCTGGGGAGGTACAAAATGAGGCCTAGTGGAGGGTCGGGACTTTCTACTTCCCAATGGTAAAAGGTCATGTCTTCCATGGTGTCAGGGGAGGTCAAGTGGAGAGCAATAAGGAGGCCTTCCTACTCCTCCTAGCCAGGGCAGTACCATTGGAAGCCTAGTGGGATCCAGAACTCCCACAGCCATCAAAGAGTGATGAGGGTCCTTCCTCAGCTGTGTGTCAAAAAAGGTGTTGGAATGGAAAACCTTTGCTGGGGCAATGTTATGAAAAGCCAACTAAAACAGAGGTTTTAATAAGAACCAGGATCTCCTCACATAATACCCAAAATGTCCATCTTTTAAATGAAAAGCCTTTATTTTGCTAAAAAACAGGAAGATCTCAAACTGAATGCAAAAAAAGACAGTCTAAATTATAAAAAAAAAAAAAAAAAAATTCAGGTAAGCCACAGGAAGATGGGAAAAAATAGAGATAAAAAGCAGACAGAAAAAAAACTGAAAACAAAAAATAAAATGGCAAATTTACTTATTTTAAACATAAATAGCCTAAATACACCAATTAAAAGAGGTAAAAACTACTATGTTTAATATACATAATGGTATATTGTACAATTATTGTACAATGGTATATTGTACAGCACAGGGAATACACATACTTTATAATAATATAAATGGAGTATAATCTTTAAAATTGTGAATCACTATGTTGTACACCTGAAACTTACATAATATTGTAAATAAACTACACCTCAATATACAAAAGATAAAGATTGACAGAGTGTATTAAAAATATCACCCACATATATTCTGTTTATAAGAAACATAACAATGCAATGCTATAAGCAGATCAAAAGTAAAATATGTATCTCAAGTAAATTTTAATTAAAAAAAGCCAGAATGTTTATATTAGTATCAGATAAAGTAGACTTCAGAGCAAAGAAAATTACTGCAGACAGAGATGTACATTATACAATGATATAAGTGTTAATATCCTAAGAAGACTTTACAATTTTGAATGTATGTACCCCCAAATAGAACTGCAAAATATGTGAGCAAAAACTAATAGAACTGAAAGGAGATATAGAAAGATCAACAATTATAGTTGGAAACATCAATATCCCTTTCTCATCAATTGATAAAATGAGACAGAAAATCTGCAAGAATCTAGAAGAACTCAACACCATCAATCAACAGTATCTCATTGACATTTATAGAACACTTCATCCAACAACAGCAGACTATACATTTTTTTCAAGTGCCTATGGAATAATATATACCAAGTTTGACCATATATTGGGTTATAAAATAAATCTCAATAATATTAAAAGAATTGAAATTATATAGATTGTGTCCTCAAACTATACCGATATCAAACAAATATCAGTAACAGAAAAATAATAAAAAATATTTTCATACTTGAAAAATAGACAACAGACTTCTAAATAATCATGGGCTGAAGAGGAAACTTCAAGGGAAATAAAAAAAAAAATACATGTAACTGAATTGAAAATGAAAATTGAACATATCAAAATTTGTGAGAGACAACTAAAGCAATACTGAGAGGAAAATTACAACACTAAATGAATCATTAGAAAAAAGGAATGTCCCAAATGGATAATCTAACCTCCCACCTCAAGAACTTAGCAAAATAAGACCAAAAGAAAGGGAATAAATATCAATGAAATTAAAAAATAAAACAATAGAAAAAATCAATAAAACAAAGGCTATTTCATGAAATGATGAATACAATTGATAAACTTCTAGTAAGTCGGACAAAGAAAAAATATCTACCACAACTACCAATAGGCAATGTGAATAGTCATATAAATATTAAGGAACTTGGTTTTACAGTTTAAAAACTCTCCCCAAAGAGAAATATCTAGACTGAAATGGTTTCAATGGAGAAATCAACCAAACATTTAAAATACCATAAGAAGAATTAACATCAAATATGTAAATAGAATCGGATGGGACACCTCTCAATTTATTTTATGAAACTAGGATTACACTGATACCAAACCCAGGTGAGGATTGTACAAAAAATGGAAACTAAAGAACAATGTTCCTGATTTGGGGCAAGATGGCAAAGTAGGAGGACCCTGAGCTCACCTTCTTCCATGGGTGCGCCAAAATTACAATGGTTTACAGAGCAACTATCAAGAGAAAAACCTGAAGTCTAGCAGAAAAGATTTTCCACAACTAAAGATATAAAGAAGGAACAATGAGATGGGTAGGAGGGGAGGAGATGCAGTAGCATCAAGGCCCACATCCCTCGGTAGGCAACCCACAAATGGGAGAATAATCACAATTGCAGAGGTTTTCCCCAAATAGTAAGGGGTCCAAGCCCCACATTGTGATCCACAGACCAGGAGTCTTGCACAGGGAAGCCAAGCCACCAAAATAATTGGTTTAGAAGGCCAGCAGGGTTTGTGTATGGGAGGCCTGGAGGACTATAAGAAACAGAGAGCCTGCTCTTAAAGGGCACACACAAAATCTTACACACTCAGTGCAAAGGCAGCAATATGAAAGGAGCATGGGTCAGACCCACTTGCTGATCTTGGAGACTCCTCCCACAGAGGCAGGAGGCAATTGACATTCCCCCAGGGAATTTTTGTGATCTTATTCTACCACAAGGACACTGGTGCTAACAAGTGCCATATTGGAGTCCTCCCTTTAAACTGTTAATGGTGAGACCTGGTCCTGCCCAACAGCCAGTAGGCACCAGTTCTAGGTTTCCCCCAGGCTGAGTAGCCAACTACATGGGGACAAAGCCCCATCTACCGGTGGCCCAACACTAACCTTGGATCCTGGACCCTTCAGCCAGTCATGCTGGAACAAGGCCCCAGCCACCAGCAGGCTGGCACCAGCCCCCAGAACCCCCCAGGCACAGGACCCACAGCCAGCTGCCCTGAGACCTGGCTCCACCTATAAGCAGGCAGGCACCAGCCCCAGGATATCCAGGCCAAACTGCCAGCCATGCCAGGAATGAGCACTACCTAATACCAGGATGGTATCAGCCTGGAGACTCCATGGGCCATGCAGCCAGCCATGTCAGGACAAGACCTTGCTCACCTGCAGCCAGCAGTCTCTGAAAAGGCAGGACCTGGCAGCCAACAGAACTAAGGCCAGCCCTTCCTACCAGCATTCCCACAGTAGTTGGCCCCAGTAAAACAGAAGGTCCCACTCAGTCCACTTAGGGGGCACCCCTAAGCATACAGCTATGGTGGTCAGAGGGGAGTGTGCTGCTGGGCCCCACAGGAAGTCTCCTACTTAAGATCACTTCTCCAAGATCTGGAAATGTAACCAACCAACCTAACACATACAAATAAACACAGAGAATTAGACAAAATGAGGTGACAAAGGAATATGTTTCAAATGAAGGAAAAGGATAAAAATGCCATAAGAAGGACTATTCGAAGTGGAAATAAGCAGTCTACTCAATAAAGAGTTCAACACAATAATCATAAAGATGTTCAATGTATTTGGGAGAAGAACACAGTAAGAAGTTTAACAAGAGCTAAATATATAAAGAACCACACAGAACCTGAAAAATACAAGAACTGAAAATTTAAAAATACCCTATAAGGAATCAACAGTAGATTAGATGATACAGAGGAATGGATAAGTAAAGTGGAAGAGAAAGTAGTGGAAATCACACAAGCTGAACAGAAAAAAGAATAAAGAATTCTTAAAAATGAGGACTACTTAAGAGACCTCTGAGACAATATCAAGAGTACTAACATTTGCATTATAGGGATCCCAGAAGAAGAAGAGGAAAGAAAGAGGCAGAGAACTTATTTGAAAAGATAATAGCTGAAAACTTCCCTAACCTGAGAAAGGAAACAACATCCAGGTCCAGGAAGCACAGAAGGTCTCAAACAAAATAAACTCAAAGAGGTCCACACCAGACCTATTATAATTAAAATGGCAAAAATTAAAGAAAAAAAAATTTTAAAACAGCAAAAGAAAAGCAATTAGTTACATACAAGGGTACCCCCATAAGAATTTTGGCTAACTTTTTAACAGAAACTTACAGGCCAGAAGAGAGTGGCATTATATATTCAAAGCGTTGAAAGGAAAAATCCTACAATGAACAATACCTACCCAGCAAGGTTATCATTCAGAAGTAAAGAACAGATAAAGAGTTTTATAGACAAGCAAAGCTAAAAGAATTCAGCACCACCAAATCAGCTTTTACAAGAAATGTTAAAGGGACTTCTCCAAGTAAAAAGGAAAAGGCCACAACTAGAAATATAAAAATTATGAAGGAGACTCACTTCAGATATAAAAGACTGAAAGTGAGGGGATGGAAAAAGGTATTCTGTTCAAACAGCAAAATATTTTCAACATCATTAGCCATTAGGTAAATGAAAATTAACACAACAATAAGATATCACTACACACCTATCAGAATGACTAAAATGACTAATCATAACACCACTGAATGCCAGTGAGGATGCTGTGAAAGTGAATCACATTTACTTGGGAACATAAAATTACACATTACTCTGGAAAACAGTTTGGCAGTTTTTAAAATAAATTGAACATGTACCTATTATAAAATCCATTGCCCACTGATGGCCATGATGAAAGCACCAGCATGAAATAATTTCTCGTTTCTCACCTAATCCCAGTGGAAAATGTTCCACCTTCATGCTTTTTCCAAGGTAAGCTGATAATTTTGCCAAATAGAAAAAAAAGGTCTTCTCCATTGTATCACATAGTCTTTCATTGTCCTAAAAAGCAGTATTGCCTTGTCCTATAAAGTTATAGAGATTTTAAGGTTTCCTTTAATTGTTATTATAATTTTTAATGTACTAAATCCCTACTACCACCCAAGTAAATTCTTAACAGGATTTCAAGGGCTTTCTGCTACACAATAGCCCAAGTTTTACATTACACTGCTCCCAGAATGGCCAATTCTGCCACTCTTCCTTTTTCTTTGATCAAGGCCTATGTTCCCTAGCAGCTCTATCCTTGGGTTTCCTTTCATAATCTATGTGGGAATGTGAAATCAGCCCTGACCACATGCCAAGACCAATAAGAACCAGGGTAAACATGCTTTTGCCTCCAGTTTGTATTGCCTTATTCAAAGTGGCCATGCCACAGAAAATTGCCACTATAATATAAAGGACTAAGCTTGTTCCTTTGTGATACACTCTTGAATTTTACTCCATTAAGGAGCAAGGAGTTTCTGTTTACTTCTGACAAGTATAAAACCAAGACTGGATGGCAGCAGCATTAATTACTAAGTAACCAATACCCAGAATTACCTTTTAGAAATGGGAATTTCCATTCCAAAACTGTCTAAAGGATATTAATAAACTATATTAATTTTCAAAGATAGCAAGAAACAGCAAACACGATATTGCTTACCAGATGAAAATTTATAATATTTCAATTATAACAAGCTATTGAACATATAAATGCAATGAACCTTGTAATGCATATGAATTATTTTCCGGCCATGGGGAACAATATCACAGCGTCTCCACTTGGTAGAGTAAATAGCATCCCATTTATTAATAAAGGCTGTCAATGAAATGCTAAAAAACTGCTGGAGTGCATACACACACAGCACTCATCAACAGTATATTGGTCTCCTAGGTCATTTCCTCTTTCAGCCACTACCTTTTCATCATGTTTCAATGTCAGTGGCATCTTTGTGAGAACTTCCTGTTTTTTTCCTTCCTAACTTCAACTAATAATTAAACAATGACTATTATGAACTTGGGAAATCCATTTGATCCTTAAATTACTTTCTATTACTCTGATATCAGCCCTCCTTGCTCCTTTAATCATAAAATATATCAACAATTTCATCCCACTTGCCATGAAGGTCAACTTTCTGAGAATTTATGTGAGAACTGGATATATGTTTTTTCAATAATTTGATGTATTTCGGTATATGTGACTCATTATTTTTTTCCTAAAATTTTTTTAACATTTTAAATTCATTTTCCGTTATATGACAATATATGATAATTTCTCACTTTCTGTTTCTTGTATCCTTGGTAATTAATATACTGTATTAATATGCTTTGGACAGGTTCAGAATGGCAAGGAGAATGCATGGCAATGGTGAGTAATTGCTACAGTAACAAAAGTGTGTGAAGGGTGGCAGGATATGCCACCAAAATATATCATTTTGGCATCAGGATTATTTTGAGCTAAAAATACTTAAAAAACATCAGATGCACCAAGAGTATTCTAAGGATATTCCCTTTTCTTCCTAAAAACATTAGATTAAAACTCCCATGTGAAAGATAAAAGTATTATTCTTCTATGAGGAGTCACAGCTGACAGAATTCTGTACAAACATGTTGTTAAAATAATTCTTACCTTCTTTTAGCCTCACCACATAGTTAAGTTACTTTTCCACATTGCTTCTCTTTGTTCAACCTAATATAAAAGAATCTAAGTTTTGTTATGTCATTGAATTATTTCCTTATGAGGGCTCCCATGTCACATGAAAATTATATAATTTTTTTCTCCTGTAAATCTGTCTCATATCAATTTAATTCTCAGGCCAGCTGCAAAACCCTAAATTTTGCCTCCCCTACATGCATAGAGAGAAAAATATTATATCCTCCTATACACTTCCCAGAGGACACCATATTACATACAATAAAGCCAATGTTTTATTTCTTCCACCACAAAGCCTTTGTTTATAGTTATTATTCCCAATATAATTTCTTGCATAGATGGAGCTAGTTTTAGACTATAGCCTATACCATTCTCTTGAAGAAAAATGTTATGAAGCTAACCCCACCCTCAAATATTGAATGTCTCTCTAGGTGTGTGTCAGGGGTGTTACTCATTAGCTTGTAGACCTGCACAATCACCATTGTTGTAGCCTACCCCAGACCTATTAAATTTGAATCTCTTGTGTGGACCCCAGCAATCCTTGTTTTAAGTCTCTTCAGGTGATTCTTATGCACCCAAAAGTTTGATAAGTCCCTCTTTGATTGTACTTTGTATCATTGACTCCATCAGGAAATATTTATTGAACACTTTTCAAATCAAGGAGCTCTTCTGAGTGGATCAGATATGAATAATCTTTTGAGAGACTACACAATCTAACAAAGATGACAACTAATGTAAATAAGGCTACAATATGGTTGAAGTGGATATTATCATAAGAGATTCAAAGTATCATGCACAATTACATAAGATAGAGATTCTTAAAATTAAAATGCTTTGTAAAATATTATAGAAGAGTGGGATTACAGCAGAACTTTGATGGATGTTTGAATATGGAATTACAGATGATGAAGATGGAAAGGCCAGTGGTATGGAAGAAAGAAAACACAAAAGTACAAGGTGGGACCATATGGCAAGAGCAGAAGCTAGCAAGTGATTGAGTGAAGCATAAGGTGTGTAAATGCTTATGGTTGGAAATAGGAATTTGAAGAGTAACTAGGGCCATTTCAGAGAGGGTTTTGAAAGAAAGTCTACTACATGTTTAAGTTATTTTTCTATGTTTTCAAGTTAGTCTCAGGAAAAAAGCTCTCAGTGCATGTATTACAAAATTCCATAACGACTTGACATCTTTGTATCTATGGCTCCTAGTATGGTTCCTAAGAGACTATAAAAGCTCAATATTTATATTGTCAAGTAAACAAGCCCATCTTTATTTAGAAAGTTAAATATTTATAGACTCCAAATAAACTAACAGCAAACAGAAGTTCTAACTTTGTATATGGCTTCACACATCCAGTTGAAATCTGACTCCCAAGAGAAATTTAGATGATCAACTGTGTCCAAATAGTAGATAGGCCATAGCAAAATAAAGAGGTTGTCTAAATATCAATTACTGTACTTATCTGATTTATAAAAGAATAAATAATAAAATGTGTTTGAGAAATAAGAAAAATGTCACCATATGTTTTCATGCTTTCACAAGTCTAAAATCTGATTCTATTTGATCTCTTGTAGCTAAAAGGTAATTATAATTTTGGCAAAATTCTAAATCTTCAGACAAGAAGACAAGGTTATAAGTTTTTCTAGGCCAGAGATCATGCTTATTCATCAATATATCTCTCACAGTGTCTTGCACATAATATGTGATCAATAAATAAATGTTTCCTTTAATTGACTAACCACCCAGAGAAAAGCTTGGGACAGCCAGATTCTAGGAAGTTTTAAAGACATTCTAAGAGACCCTGAATAGCCAAAGCAATCCTGAGAAACAAAAACAGAGCTGGAGGAATCAGGTTCCCTGATTTCAGACTATACTACAAAGCTACAATAATGAAAACAGTATGGTACTTGCACAAACATAGACACATAGATCAATGGAACAGGGTAGAAAACCCAGAAGTAAACCCATGTACCTATGGCCAATTAATCTGACAAAGGAGGCAAGAATATACAATGGAGAAAAGAAAGTCTCTTCAATAACTGGTGCTGGGAAAACTGGACAGCTACATGTAAAAGAATGAAATTAGAAATTCTCTAACACCATACACAAAAAATAAACTCAAAATGGATTAAAGACCTAAATGTAAGACTGGATATTATAAAACTCTTAGAGGAAAACAAAGGCAGAACACCCTTAGACATAAATCACAGCAATATCTATTTGGATCCATCTCCTAGAGTAATGAAAATAAAAACACAAATGAATGGGACCTCATTAAACTTAAAAGCTTTTGCACAGCAAAGGAAACCATAAACAAAACAAAGACAACCTACAGAATGAGAGAAAATGTTCACAAATGGTGCAACTAACAAGAGATTAATTTCCAAAATATACAAAGATCTCATGCAGCTCAATATCAAAAAAAGCAAACAACACAATAAAAAATGGGAGGATGATCTAAATAGACATTTCTCCAAAGAAGACATACAGATGGCCAACAGGCACATGAAAAAATGCTCAACATTGCCAATTATTAGAGAAATGCAAATCAAAACTACAATGAGGTATCACCTCACACCGGTCAGAACGGTCGTCATCAAAAAGTCTACAAATAAATGCTGGAGAGGGTGTGGAGGAAAAGGAACCCTGTTGGTGGGAATGTAAATTGATACAGGCACTATGGAGAACAGTATGGATGTTCCTTAAAAAACTAAAAATAGAGCTACTATATGATCCAACAATCACACTCCTGAGCACATATTCACAGAAAACTGTAATTCAAAAATATACAGGCACCCCAATGTTCACCCAAAATATATATATATCTGAATCACTGTGCTATATACCTGAAAGTAACACAGCATTGGAAATCAACTATACTTCAATAAAAAAAGTTTAAAAATACATTATAAATTAATAATAAACTAAAGGAATAAATAATAAATAAAAATTTCTGAGTTACAAAAGTTTATATTTGCAATGGTAGATGGAGGTAAGGGGTCACTATGGAGGAAAAATACACACTCACCTGTGCTGGGAAGTCAGAGTGTCAGCAGACAGACCCATGCATATCTATAATCATAATTTTATTGTTCTGGGATTTGGACAGCAAATGGAGATATTTATGAAGCCTCATTTTGTGAACACAATACCTCCTCCTTAAATGAACCAGAATGGTGCAGTTATGGTCATTTCCTTCCCAGAAAGGGGTCGAATTATGCTTAGAGCTCCAAGACAGAAACTAACAATGTAATGGGACAGATCTGCTTCTTTTCTTCTTTTCCAACCTGTGCCCCAGCAATATAGCAAAGTTTGTGATAATTAACCCTATGTGAGTCTCTTTCTTTTTGCAGAGCCTCCATAAGAAATAGAAATAGAAGTAATGACTGACTTACACACCTTTTTTTGTGAAGAATAAGAAATAAGTAGTCGCCTCTGCCTGTAAAGCTGCTAGCAGGCAAATCTGTTTCATAAAATAGGGCTCGAATTTCATAGTCTTAAAAAGAAAATAATATTTTCAGGGCAAAGTGAACAAGTTCTTTCCCTCATCAACTTCTCTTTTTTTCCTCTTCTCTTCCAAAAATGAGCGACAGCTCTATTAAATATCTCCGTGCCTAACCAGGAAGACAAACAGTTTATCACAGAGATTGCTTATCCCAGCAGACATTACATCTTTGTCTACCAGCCTGGATGTGCTGTCTGTAGGACTGAGGAAGGTAACTTGTTAGAATCTGAGTCCTTTCCTATATTCTGAACACAGATTCAGAATCCTATTTCCTATGGTGGAGCTAGCTAACTCCAGAGGCTCATAATATTTCTTGAGGTCTTTGAAGTAAGCATGAAGAGTAAAAACTGTCATTTTGAATTGCTTATACGCTGTTATTTAAAGCAGTGTGTCCTTTTAATGATTTGAAAACAACTTGAATGTAGTAGCATATGAGAATACTATGAGGTTCTTAGAATTGAAACACCCTTTTCCCTAATAATATTCCATATTACAATTTCAAAATATAAAACACCATCCCTAAGTCCTTATTATATGCCAAAGAGAACATTAATCAATTACATTCATTCTCCCTCTCTCTCTCTCTCTCTCTCTCTCTCTCCCCATCAAGTTTTTCAGGACATTCTTTACATGTCATATCTCATTAAACATTACCTCTCTACCACCCCATCCCCCAAAACTACTATCACCACCCAGAATATAAACTCCAAGACAGCAAGGCTTTTTGTCTGATTTGTTGACATCTGCCTCCTCAATGCTTAAGACCAAGCCCAACACTTAATAAAAGTGTTTTGAATAAATTATTCTCATGTTACTAATAATGACCAGACAGGTTTTATCCTACACAAAGTCACAGAGTCATATGGAGCTGAATTCCATTCTGTGCTTGGCAAAGGTTTGCCTCAGCCTGAGGAAGAAAAATATTCCTTTTTATAATACTCACAAAGACACCCTAGGTGCCAGCAGACCCTGTACTGGAGACTCTGAGCTGAAGTGATTAGCTCAGTATTCTAGCACTAAAGAACTGTGGAGCTGGGGGAATAATGAGTTCTGTTTGACTCCAGCCATGTTCTCCCCATTATATCAAAAGGGAAGTGTTCACTTTTTAGCTAATGACCTATACCCAGTTCAGAGGTATATGGTGGTGAGGGTGGAAGCATTACTCTTTGAAAAACTAACTGGAGCTGTGAACTGTCTCCGGACACACACACACACACACACACACACACCTTGTACACAATTTTTAAGGGTTCAAAAGGAGACCTGAAGCAAAGATTAAGAATCCTTGTTTTAGTCATTATTCCTATATAGTCATTACTCTTGCCTGCTGTGAGCTAATTAGGAAATTGTATTAGAACACCTCCCATTTCTAATAAACATGTGTACTTGATTTTTTATGTAGACTGTAAAAATAACTTTAATTTTTCTCACCAGCTACAGAAGCCTTATGGTCAGTATTATACTGTTCTATACCACCCTTGTCCCCTGGGCAACTACTGGTACTCATACATTCCCACAATAAACACTGAAAAGTACATTTGTCAAGGACAGATTTTATCAGAGCATTGATAATTTTAAAAAATATATTGGTGTATAGTTGATTTACAATATTATGTTAGTTTCAGATGTACAGTATATTGATTCAGTTATACATATACACATGTTCATTATTTTTCAGATTTTTTTCCCATATAGATTATTACAGAATATTGAGTAGAGTTCTCTGTGCTATAGAGTAGGTTTTTGTTGATTATTGATTTTATATGTAGTAGTGAGTATGTTAATCCCAAGCTCCTAATTTTTCTCGTCCCTCCACCTTTCCCCTTTGGTAACCTTAAATTTGTTTCCAAAATCTGTTAGTCTGGTGAAATGTGTCTTTAATCCATTTGGAGTTTATCTTTGTGTATGGTGTTAGGTAGTGTTCTATTTACATTCTTTTACATGTAGCTGTCCAGTTTTCCCAACACCACCTATTGAAGAGGCTGTCTTTTCTCCATTGTATGTTCTTGTCTCCTTTGTCATAAATTAGGTGACCAAATGTGTATGAGGTTATCTTTGGGCTTTCTATTCTGTACCATTGATTTATATTTCTGTTTTTGTGCCAATACCATACTGTGTTAATTACTATAGCTTTGTAATATAGTTTGAAGTTGGGGAGCCTGATTCCTCCAGCTCCATTTTTTCCCCCTCAAGATTGCTTTGGTTATTCAGGGACTTTTGTGTTTCCATACAAATTGTAAAAATTTTTGTTCTAATTCTGTGAAGAATACTATTGGTAGTTTGACAGGGATTGCATTGAATCTGTAGATTGCCTTGGGTAGCATAGTCATTTTGACAATATTGATTCTTCCAATCCAAGAACATGGTATATTTTCCATCTGTTTGTATCATCTTTGATTTCTTTTATCAGTATTTTATAGTTTTCTGAATATAGGTCTTTTGCCTCCTGAGGTAGGTTTATTCCTAGGTATTTTATTCTTTTTGTTGTGATGGTAAATGGGATTGTTTCTTTAATTTCTCTTTCTGATTTTTAGTTTTTAGTGTATAGGAATGCCAGAGATTTCTGTGCATTAACTTTGTATCCTGCAACCGTACCAAATTCACTGATTAGCTCTAGTAGCTTTCTGTTGGCATCTTTAGGATTTTCTATGTATAGTATCATGTCATCTGCAAACAGTGACAGTTTTACTTCTTTTTTTTCCCATTTGTATTCCTTTTATTTCTTTTTCTTCTCTGATTACCATGGCTAGGGCTTCCAAAACTATGTTGAATAAGAGTGATGAGAGTGGACATCTAAATAGATAACTAATAAGAACCTACTGTATAGAACAGGGAACTCAATACTCTGTAATGGCCTATATGGGAAAATAATCTAAAAAGAGAGTGGATATATGTATATGTATAATTGATTCACTTTGCTGTACACCTGAAACTAACACAACATTGTAAATCAACTATACTCTAATAAACACTTTTAAAAAATCTGTGAGTCTGTTTCTGTTTGTACATAAGTTCATTCATATCATTTTTATAAATTAGATTCCACATATGGGTGATATCGTATGATATTTGTCATTCTCTGTCTGACTTACTGCACTTAGTATGATAATCTCTAGATCCATCCACATTGCTGCAATTATTTCATTCTTTTTATGGTTAAGTAATATTCCATTTATATATGTACCACATCTCCTTTATCCATTCATCTGTCAATGGACATTTAGGTTGCTTCCACGTCTTGGCTATTACAAATAGTGCTGCAATGAATATTGGGGTGCATGCATCTTTTTGAATTTTAGTTTTCTCTGGTTATACAGCCAAGAGTGGGATTGCTGGATCATAAGGTAGTTCTATTTTTAGTTTTTTTTAAGGTATCTCCATACTGATGTCCATAGTGATTGCACCAATTTACATTCCCATCAACAGCGTAAGAGGGCTCTGTTTTCTCCACACCCTCTCCAGCATTTATTGTTTGCAGATTTTTTTGATGATGACCATTCTGATCAGTGTGAGGTGATAACTCATTGTAGTTTTGATTTGCATTTCTCTGATAATTAGTGATATTGAGCATCTTTTCAAGTGCCTTTTGGATATCTGTATGTCTTCTTTGGAGAAATGTCTATTTAGTTCTTCAGCACATTTTTTGATTGTTTTTGTTTGTTTGTTTGTTTGACATAGAGCTGCATGAGCTTTTTGTATATTTTGGAGATTAATCCCTTGTAGGTCTCTTCATCAGCAAATATTTTCTCCCATTCTGTGGGTTGTCTTCTTTTTTTGTTTATGGTTTCCTTTGTTATGCAAAAGCTTTTAAGTTTAATGAGGTCCCATTTGTTTATTTTTGTTTTTATTTTCATTACTGTAGGAGGTAGACTCCAAAATTTATTGCTGTGATTTACATCAAAGAGTGTTCTGCCTATGCTTTACTCTAAGTGTTTTAATAGGGTCTGGCCTTACATTTAAGTCTTTGATTCATTTTACGTTTTTTTGTGTGTGTGCACGGTGTTAGAAAATGTTCTAATTTCATTCTTTTGCATGTAGCTGTACAGTTTTCCCAGCACCACTTATTGAAGGGGCTGTCTTTTCTGCATTGTATATTCTTGCCTCCTTTGTCACATGTTAATTGGCCATAGGTGTGTGTGTTTATTTCTGGGCTATCTATCCTGTTCTATTGATTTCTGTTTTTGGACAGTACTATACTGTTTTGATGACTGTAGTTTCGTGGCCTGTTTCCTCCAGCTCCGTTTTTCTTTCTCAGGTTTGCTTTGGATATTCAGGGTTTTTTGTGTTTCCATACAAATTAATTTTCTTTTTTTCTAATTCTGTGAAAAATGCCATTGGTAATTTGATAAGGATTGCATTGAATCTGTAGATTGCCTTGGGTAGTATAGTCATTTTGACAATATTGATTCTTCCAATCCAAGAACATGGCATATCTTTCCATCTGTTTGTGAAATCTTCAGTTCTTTTATCAGCATCTTATAATTTTCTGAGTACAGGTCTTTTCTTCCTAGGTATTTTAATCTTTTTGTTGCAATGGTAAATGGGATTGTTTCCTTAATTTCTTTCTGATCTTTTGTTGTTATTCTATAGTAATCCAAGAGATTTCTGTGTATTAATTTTGTATCCTGCAACTTTACCAAATTCATTGATGAGCTCCAGTAGTTTTCTGGTAGCATCTTTAGGATTTTCTATGTGTAGTATCATGTCATCTGCAAACAGTGACAGTTTTACTTCTTTCCAGCATGAATTATTTTATTTCTTTTTCTTCTCTTATTGTAATGAGTAGGACTTCCAAAATTAGGTTGAATAAAAGAGGTGACAGTGGATATCTATGTCTTGTTCCTGAACTTAGAGGCAATGCTTTCAACTTTTCACCTTTGAGAATGATGTTTGCTGTAGTTTTGTCATATATGGCCTTTATTATGTTGAGGTATGTTCCCTGTATCCCCATTTTCTGGAGAGATGTTATCAGAAATATGTGTTGAATTTTGTCAAAAGCTTTTTCTGAATCTATTGAGGTGATCATTTGGTTTTAATTCTTCAGCTTGTTAATGTGGTGTATTACATTGATTGATTTTCAGATATTGAAGAATCCTTGCATCCCTGGGATAAATCCCAATTGATCATGGTGTATGATCCTTTTAATGTATTGTTGGATTCAGATTGATAGTGTTTTTGTTGAGGACTTTTGTATCTATGGTCATCTGTGAGATTGGCCTGTAATTTTCTTTTTTTTTTGTGGTATCTTTAGCTGGTTTTGGTATCAAGGTGATTGTGGCCTCATAGAAAGAACTTGGGGGGTCTTCCTTCCTCTGCAATTTTTTGGATGAGCTTCAGAAGGATAGGTGTTAACTCTTTCTAAATGTTTGCTAGAATTCACCTGAGAAGTCTTCTGGTCCTGGACTTTTGTTTGTTGGGAGTTTTTGAATCACTCTTTCAATTTCAGTACTTGTGACTGGTCTGTTCGTATTTTCTATTTCTTCCTGGGTCAGTCTTGGAAGGTTGTACCTTTCTAGGAATCTGTCCATTTCTTCTAGGTTGTCCATTTTACTGGCATATAGTTGTTTGTAGTAATCTCTTATGATCCTTTGTATTTCCATGGTGTCTGTTGTAGTTTCTCCTCTTTTATTTCTAGTTTTATTGATTTGACCCCTCTCCCTCTTTTTTTTTTTTTTTTTTTTTTTTCTGTGATGAGTCTGGCTAAAGGTTTATCAATTTTGTTTATCTTTTCAAAGAACTAGATTTTAGTTTCATTGATTTTTTTCTATTATTTTCTTTGTCTCTATTTCATTTGTGTCTGCTCTAATCTTTATGATTTCTTTCCTTCTATTAACTTAGGGTTTTGTTTTTTCTTCTTTCTCTGGTTGCTTTAGGTGTAAGGTTAGGTTGCTTATTTGAGATTTTTCTTATTTCCTGAGGTAAGATTGTATTGCTATAAACTTACCCCTTAGAACTGCCTTTGCTGTGTTCCCTAAGTTTTGGGTCATCGTGTTTTCATTTTCTTTTTTCTCTAGGTAATTTTTGATTTCCTCTCTAATTTCTTCAGTGATCCATTGGCTATTTAGCAACATATAGTTTAGCATCCACTTTTTTTCTTTTTTAAATTATTTTTCCTGTAATTGATTTCTAATCTCATAGCATACTGGTCAGAAAAGATGCCTGATACAATATCAATGTTCTTAAATTTACCAAAGCTTGATTTGTGACCCAAGGTGTGCTCTATCCTGGAGAATGTTCCACGTGCAGTTGAGAAGAAAGTGTATTCTGATGCTTTTGGATGGAATGTCCTATAAATATCAATTAAGTCTATCTGGTCTATTGTGTCATTTAAGGCCTGTGTTTCCTTATTGATATTCTGTTTGAATAATCTGTCCATTGATGAAAGTGAGGTATTAAAGTTCCTCACTATTATTGTGCTACTGTCAATTTCTCCTTTTATAGATGTTAGCATTTGGTTTATATGTTGAGGTGCTCCAATGTTGGGTGCATATATACTTACAATTGTTATGTATTCTTCTTGGTTTGATCCCTTGATCATTATGTAGTGTCCTCCCCTGTCTCTTTTAACAGTCTTTATTTTAAAGTCTATTTTTCCCGATATGAGTATCATTACTCCAGCTTTCTTTTGATTTTAATTTGCATGGAATAACTTTTTTCATCCCTTCACTTTCTGTCTGTGTGTGACCCTAGATCTGAAGTAGGTCTGTTGTAGACAGCCTATATATGGGTCTTGTTTTTGTATCCATTCAGCTGTCTTTGCCTTTTGGTTGGAGCAATTAATCTATTTACATTTAAGGTAATTATTAATATGTATGTTCCTATTGCCATTTTGTTAATTGTTTTGGATTTGTTTTTGTAGGTCTTTTTTCTTCCCTTCCTCTTTTGTTCACCTCTCTTGTGACTTGATGACTATCTTAGTGCTGTGTTTGGATTGTTTTTTCTTTTTTGTATTTGTATCTATTGTAGACTTTTTGTTTGTGCTTCCCATGAGGTTTTGGTATAGCAGTTTTGATATAGCAGATATAGTATATATACAAGTTGCTGGTGTCTTAATTGCCAATGCATTTCCATTATCCTGCGTTTGTACTCTCCTCTTCTCATGATTGTTGGTTTTGATATCATATTTGTGTGTGGATGATTTCCTACCTTTACTTTTTGTTTGCCTTACCAGTGAGCTTTCCCATTCATAATTTTCTTGTTTCGAGTTGTAGCCTTTTCTTTTCCACCCAGAGAAGTTTCTTTAGGATTTGTTGTAAAGCTGGTTTGCTGGTGCTGAAATCTCTGTTTTGGCTTGTCTGTAAGTCTTTTGATTTCTCCATCAAAACTGAATAAGATTTTTACTGGGTATTCTTGTTTGTAGGTTTCCCCCTTTCATCCCTTTAAATATATTGTGCCACTTCCTTCTGGTCTGCAGAGTTTCTGCTGAATAATCAGCTAATAACCTTATGGAAATTCCCTTGTATGTTATTTGCTTGCCTTTCCCTTGTTGCTTTTAATATTTTTTCTTTGTCTTTAATTTTTGTCAGTTTGATGAGTATGGGTATCGGTGTGTTCCTCCTTAGATTTATCTTGTATGGGACTGTATACACTTCCTGGACTTGAGTGAGTGTTTCCTTTCCCATGTTAGGGAAGTTTTCAGCTATAATCTCTTCAAATATTTTCTCGGGTCCTTTCTCTCTCTCTTCTCCTTCTGGGATCACTATAATGCAAATATTGGTGCATTTGATATTGTCCCAGTGGTCTCTGGAACTGTCCTCCTTTCTTTCCATTTTTTTTTTTTTTATTCTGTTCGAGGGTAGTGATTTCCACCACTCCATCTTCCAGCTCACTTATCCGTTCTTCTGCTTCATTTATTTTGCTATTGATTCCTTCTAACATATTTTTCATTTCAGTTATTGTATTGTTCATCTCTTTTTGTTTAAATCTTCTAGAGAGCATTGTTAATTTTTAAGGAGTCTCTCTTTTTGTCTGAAAAGGCATAGTCATGACAGCACTATTCTGACAGTTAGTTCCAAACATAGATAACCCAGTCAGATTCATTAATTATAAAATGGAGGGTATACACCTAATTTTAATTTTTAAATTTAGTTTTAAATCTAGTAGAAAATTTTGGTATTTGAAAGTCTATTCATGAATGCATTACCTTTTAGGTTTGAACATTCTCCTAGGAATCTAAATTAATAAAATTATAACAAAAATTTTAAATAACAGAATATATTTATGAGCTGAACTTATGATCTTAAAACTTGCCTTGCTGACCTAATAATTGGTTAGAAGTACACCTAGGCAAGAATCCTACTTTTGATCTAAAAGGAAAATAAGGATATTTGCTACAGAACTTCATTGAAAAAATCTGCTCCAAATGGTAAAATATATCACTAAGAAAATTATTGCTTAAAAGCCCATTGGAATTTTATGCAATATCTTTTTTAAACTAGTTGATATAACTTGTATGCAGAATCTAAATAGAAATGGTACAAATGAACTTATTTACAAAACAGAAACAGACTCACAGACTTAGAGAACTAACTTATGGTTACCAGGGAGGAAGGGAAGGAATAGTTTGGGAGCTTGGGATTGACATGTACACACTGGTATATTTAAAACTGATAACCAACAAGGACCTATTGCATAGCACAGGAAACTCTGCTCAATGTTATGTGGAAGCCTGTATGGGAAGGGAGTTTGGGGGAGAATGGATACATGTTTATGTATGGCAGAGCCACTTTACTGTACAACTGAAACTAACAATACATTGTTAATAAGCTCTACTCCAATATACAATAAAAAGTTAAATAAAACACCTAGTTGTTCATTCAAAAAGAGAATGATCTTCCTAGATAAATTTTTGTTTGAAACAAAATAAGTGATTACTTTCATAATGGCATTTCCTAGGTAGTTTCATTATACTCACATGTAGAGACCATTTCCTGGACAGTAGTTACTTAACTTGCTTTTATCTTCAGTGGTTCATGGATTTTTCACCACTTATTTAAATCTCTTCAATGCAAAATTGTAATATAGCACATAAATAAAATGAGAATAAGGGCTTTAGCAAAGTGTTTTCTATTAACTGGAATGATTATGCATTTTTGCTCATTTGTTTATCTAAATCCTGATTGCACTCCCACCCTGTGTTGTGACACAGTAACATATCTCAATGTATTCCTAATTTAAGTGTTAAAAATTAAGGCATTTTAAAAACAAAAATCTGGTTTTTGTTCTTGAATAAAAGCACTATAATTACAGTTTACAATATAAACTGTAATTAGGGACAAAGGCTGCTGTGGCTTTCTTACTATAGTGATAGATAAACATTATAACAATTGGGTTGACTAAAAAGTTAATTTGGGTTTTTCTGTAATATGTTATGGAGAGATCTGGGCAAGATGGCGGAAGAGTAAGATGAGGAAATCACCTTCCTTCCCACAGATACATTAGAAACACATCTACACGTGGAACTGCTCCTACAGAACACCCACTGAATGCTGGCAGAAGACGTCAAACCTCCCAAAAGGCAAGAAACTCTCCATGTACTTGGGTAGGGCAAAAGAAAAAAGAAAAAACAGAGACAAAAGAATAGGGACAGGGGGTTTACCTGGTGGTGCAGTGGTTGAGAGTCTGCCTGCTGATGCAGGGGACACGGGTTCGAGCCCTGGTCTGGGGGGATCCCACATGCTGCGGAGCAACTAAGCCCGTGAGCCACAACTACTGAGCCTGCGCGTCTGGAGCCTGTGCTCTGCAACAACAGAGGCCGCGATAGTGAGAGGCCTGCACACCACGATGAAGAGTGGCCCCCGCTTGCCACAACTAGAGAAAGCCCTCGCACAGAAATGAAGACCCAGCACAACCAAAAAAATATTTTAAATAAATAAATAAATAAAAATATTAAAAAAAAAAAAAAGAATAGGGACGGGACCTGCACCAGGGGGAGGGAGCTGTGAAGGAGGAAAGGTTTCCACACACTAGGAAGCCCCTTCATGGGCGGAGACTATGGGTGGCAGAGGGGGGAATCTTCGGAGCCATGGAGGAGAGCGCAGCCACGGGGTCCGGAGGGCAAAGCGGAGAGATTCCCGCACAGAGGCTCGGCGCCGAGAAGCACTCACCAGCCCGAGAGGCTTGTCCGCTCACCCGCCGGGGCGGGCGGGGACTGGGAGCTGAGGCTCGGGCTTCGGTCGGAGCGCAGGGAGAGGACTGGGGTTGGCGGCATGAACACAGCCTGAAGGGTTTAGTGCACCACAGCTAGCCAGGAGGGAGTCAGGGAAAAAGTCTGCAGCTGCCAAAGAGGCAAGAGACTTTTTCTTGCCTCTTTGTTTCACGGTGCGCAAGGAGAGGGGATTCAGAGCGCCGCCTAAACGAGCTCCAGAGACGGGCGCGAGTCGCAGCTATCAGCACGGACCCCAGAGGCGGGTGTGAGCCGCGGCTATCAGCGCGGACCCCAGAAACGGACATGAGACGCTAAGGCTGCTGCTGCCGCCACCAAGAAGCCTGTGTGCGAGCACAGGTCACTATCCACACTGCCCCTCCCAGGAGCCTGTGCAGCCCGCCATTGCCAGGCTCCTGTGATCCAGGGACAATTTCCCCGGGAGAATGCACAGCACGCCTCAGGCTGCTGCAACGTCACGCCGGCCTCTGCTGCCGCAGGCTCACCCCGCATCCATACCCTTCCCTCCCCCCAGCCTGAGTGAGCCAGAGCCCCCGAAGCAGCTGCTCCTTTAACCGCGTTCTGTGTGAGAGAAGAACAGATGCCCTCAGGCGACCTACACGCAGAGGCCAGTCCAAATCCAAAGCTGAACCCGGGGAGCTGTATGAACAAAGTAGAGAAAGGGAAATCTCTCCCAGCAGCCTCAGAAGCAGCGGATTAAAGCTCCACAAACAACTTGATGTACCTGCATCTGTGGAATACCTGAATAGACAACGAATCATCCCAAATTCAGGAGGTGGACTTTGAGAGCAGGATATATTAATGTTTCCCTTTTTCCTTTTTTTGTGAGTGTATATGTGTATGCTTCTGGGTGAGATTTTGTCTGTATAGCTTTGCTTTCACCACTTGCCCTAGGATTCGGTCCATCCTTTTTTTTTTTTTTTGTACTTAAAAACTTTTTTTTCTTAATAAATGTTTTCTTAATAATTTTTTCCTTATTTTCTATTTTTAAAAATTAAAAATATTTTTTTCGTAATAAGTTTTTTCATATTTTTTATTTTAAAAAATTAAAAAATTTTTCTTAATAAATTTGTTACTTAATAATTTTATTCTTATTTTTTATTATAAAAAATTAATAAATTTATTTTAAAAAATTAAAAAAAATTTTTTTCTTAATAAATTTTTTCGGAATAATATTTTTCTTATTTTTTATTATAACAGCTTTATTTTATTTTATCCTCTTTCTTTCTTTCTTTCTTTCTACTTTTTCTCCCTTTTATTCTGAGCCGTGTGGATGAAAGGCTCTTGGTGCTCCAGCCAGGCATCAGGGCTATGCCTCTGAGGTGGGAGAGCCAACTTCAGGACACTGGTCCACAAGAGACCTCCCAGCTCCACATAATACCAAATGGCAAAAATCTCTCAGAGATCTCCATCTCAACATCAAGACCCAGCTTCATTCAACGACCAGCAAGCTACAGTGCTGGACACCCTATGCCACACAACTAGCAAGACAGGAACACAGCCCCATCCATTAGCAGAGAGGCTGCCTAATATCATAATAAGGCCACAGACACCCCAAAACACACCACCAGATGTGGACATGCCCACCAGAAAGACAAGATCCAACCTCATCCACCAGAACACAGGCACTAGTCCCCTCCACCAGGAAGCCTACACAACCCACTGAACCAACCTTAGCCACTGGGGACAGATACCAAAAACAACAGAAACTACGAACCTGCAGCCTGTGAAAAGGAGACCGCAAACACAGTAAGATAAGCAAAATGAGGAGACAGAAAAACACACAGGAGGTGAAGGAGCAGGGTAAAAACCCACCAGACCTAACAAATGAAGAGGAAACAGGCAGTCTACCTGAAAAAGAATTCAGAATAATGATAGTAAAGTTGATCCAAAATCTTGGAAATAGAATAGACAAAATGCAAGAAACATTTAACAAGGACGTAGAAGAACTAAAGAGGAATCAAGCAACGATGAACAACACAATAAATGAAATTAAAAATACTCTAGACGGGATCAATAGCAGAATAACTGAGGCAGAAGAACGGATAAATGACCTGGAAGATAAAATAGTGGAAATAACTACTGCAGAGCAGAATGAAGAAAAAAGAATGAAAAGAACTGAGGACAGTCTCAGAGACCTCTGGGACAACATTAAACGCACCAACATTCGAATTATAGGGGTCCCAGAAGAAGAAGAGAAAAAGAAGGGGACTGAGAAAGTATTTGAAGAGATTATAGTTGAAAACTTCCCGAATATGGGAAAAGAAATAGTTAATCAACTACTGGAGGCACAGAGAGTCCCATACAGGATAAATCCAAGGAGAAACACACCAAGACACATATTAATCAAACTATCAAAAATTAAATATAAAGAAAACATATTAAAAGCAGCAAGGGAAAAACAACAAATAACACACAAGGGAACTCCCATAAGGTTAACAGCTGATCTTTCAGCAGAAACTCTGCAAGCCAGAAGGGAGTGGCAGGATATACTTAAAGTGATGAAGGAGAAAAACCTACCACCAAGATCACTCTACCCAGCAAGGATCTCATTCAGATTTGATGGAGAAATTAAAACCTTACAGACAAGCAAAAGCTGAGAGAGTTCAGCACCACCAAACCAGCTTTACAACAAATGCTAAAGGAACTTCTCTAGGCAAGAAACACAAGAGAAGGAAAAGACCTACAATAACAAACCGAAAACATTTAAGAAATTGGGGATAGGAACATACATATTGATAATTACCTTAAATGTAAATGGATTAAATGCTCCCACCAAAAGCACAGACTGGCTGAATGGATACAAAAGCAAGACCCATATATATGCTGTCTACAAGAGACCCACTTCAGACCTAGAGACACATACAGACTGAAAGTGAGGGGATGGAAAAAGATATTCCATGCAAATGGAAATCAAAAGAAAGCTGGAGTAGCAATTCTCATGTCAGACAAAATAGACTTTAAAATAATAACTATTACAAGAGACAAAGAAGGACACTAAATAATGATCGGGGATCAATCCAAGAAGAAGGTATAAAAATTGTAAATATTTATGCACCCAACATAGGAGCACCTCAATACATAAGGCAAATACTAACAGCCATAAAAGGGGAAATTGACACTAACACAGTCATAGTGGGGGACTTTAACACCCCACTTTCACCAATGGACAGATCATCCAAAATGAAAATAAATAAGGAAACACAAGCTTTAAATGATACATTAAACAAGATGGACTTAATTGATATTTATAGGACATTCCACCCAGGGGCAATAGAATACACATTTTTCTCAAGTGCTCATGGAACATTCTCCAGGATAGATCATATCTTGGGTCACAAATCAAGCCTTGGTAAATTTAAGAAAATTGAAATCATATCAAGTATCTTTTCCGACCACAACGCTATGAGACTAGATATCAATTACAGGAAAAGATATGTAAAAAATACAAACACATGGAGGCTACACAATACAATATTTAATAACGAAGTGATCACTGAAGAAATCAAAAAATAGCTAGAAACAAAGGACAATGGAGACATGATGACCCAAAACCTATGGAATGCAGCAAAAGCAGTTCTAAGAGGGAAGTTTATAGCAATACAAGCCTACCTCAAGAAACAGGAAACATCTCGAATAAACAACCTAATCTTGCACCTAAAGCAATTAGAGAAAGAAGAACAAAAAACCCCAAAGCTAGCAGAAGGAAAGAAATCATAAATATCAGATCAGAAATAAATGAAAAAGAAATGAAGGAAACAATAGCAAAGGTCAACAGAACTAAAAGCTGGTTCTTTGAGAAGATAAACAAAATTGATAAACCATTAGCCAGACTCATCAAGAGAAAAAGGGAGAAGACTCAAATCAATAGAATTAGAAATGAAAAAGGAGAAGTAACCACTGACACTGCAGAAATACAAACGATCATGAGAGATTACTACAAGCAACTCTATGCCAATAAAATGGACAACCTGGAAGAAATGGACAGATTCTTAGAAATGCACAACCTGCCAAGAC
Organism: Eubalaena glacialis; assembly: GCF_028564815.1. Classification (NCBI taxonomy): domain Eukaryota; kingdom Metazoa; phylum Chordata; class Mammalia; order Artiodactyla; family Balaenidae; genus Eubalaena; species Eubalaena glacialis. The sequence continues at coordinate 34,365,107 of NC_083730.1, forward strand.
TGAACCAGGAAGAAATAGAAAATATGAATAGACCAATCACAAGCACTGAAATTGAAACTGTGATTAAAAATCTTCCAACAATCAAAAGCCCAGGACCAGATGGCTTCACAGGCAAATTCTATCAAACATTTAGAGAAGAGCTAACACCTATCCTTCTCAAACTCTTCCACAATATTGCAGAGGGAGGAACACTCCCCACCTCATTCTACAAGGCCACCATCACCCTGATAACAAAACCAGACAAAGATGTCACAAAGAAAGAAAACTACAGGCCAATATCACTGATGAACATAGATGCAAAAATCCTCAACAAAATACTAGCAAACAGAATCCAACAGCACATTAAAAGGATCATACACCATGATCAAGTGGGGTTTATTCCAGGAATGCAAGGATTCTTCAATATACGCAAATCAATCAATGTGATACAGCATATTAAAAAATTGAAGGAGAAAATCCATATGATCATCTCAATAGATGCAGAGAAACCTTTTGACAAAATTCAACACCCATTTATGATAAAAGCCCTGCAGAAAGTAAGCATAGAGGGAACTTTCCTCAACATAATAAAGGCCATATATGACAAACGCACAGCCAACATCGTCCTCAATGGTGAAAAATTGAAACCATTTCCACTAAGATCAGCAACAAGACAAGGTTGCCCACTCTCACCACTATTATTCAACATAGTGTTGGAAGTGTTAGCCACAGCAATCAGAGAAGAAAAAGAAATAAAAGGAATCCAAATCGGAAAAGAAGAAGTAAAGCTGTCACTGTTTGCAGATGACATGATACTATACATAGAGTATCCTAAAGATGCTACCAGAAAACTACTAGAGCTAATCAATGAATTTGGTAAAGTAGCAGGATACAAAATTAATGCACAGAAATCTCTTGCATTCTTATACACTAATGATGAAAAATCTGAAAGTGAAATTAAGAAAACACTCCCGTTTACCATTGCAACAAAAAGAATAAAATATCTGGGAATAAACCTACCTAAGGAGACAAAAGACCTGTATGCAGAAAATTATAAGACACTGATGAAAGAAATTAAAGATGACACAAACAGATGGAGAGATATACCATGTTCTTGGATTGGAAGAATCAACATTGTGAAAATGACTCTGCTACCCAAAGCAATCTACAGATTCAATGCAATCCCTATCAAACTACCACTGGCATTTTTCACAGAACTAGAACAAAAAATTTCACAATTTGTATGGAAACACAAAAGACCCCGAATAGCCAAAGCAATCTTGAGAACGAAAAATGGAGCTGGAGGAATCAGGCTTCCTGACTTCAGACTATATTACAAAGCTACAGTAATCAAGACAGTGTGGTACTGGCACAAAAAGAGAAACATAGATCAATGGAACAGGATAAAAAGCCTAGAGATAAACCCACACACATATGTTCACCTTATCTTTGATAAAGGAGGCAAACATACACAATGGAGAAAAGACAGCCTCTTCAATAAGTGGTGCTGGGAAAACTGGACAGGTACATGTAAAAGTATGAAATTAGAACACTCCCTGACACCATACACAAAAATAAACTCAAAATGAATTAAAGACCTAAGTGTAAGGCCGGAGACTATCAAACTCTTAGAGGAAAACATAGGCAGAACACTCTATGACATAAATCACAGCAAGATCCTTTTTGACCCAGCTCCTAGAGAAATGGAAATAAAAACACAAATAAACAAATGGGACCTAATGAAACTTAAAAGCTTTTGCACAGCAAAGGAAACCATAAACAAGACCAAAAGACAACCCTCAGAATGGGAGAAAATATTTGCAAATGAAGAAACTGACAAAGGATTAATCTTCAAAATTTACAAGCAGCTCATGCAGCTCAATAACAAAAAACAAACAAACCAATCCAAAAATGGGCAGAAGACTTAAATAGACATTTCTCCAAAGAAGATATACAGATAGCCAACAGACACATGAAAGAATGCTCAACATCATTAATCATTAGAGAAATGCAAATCAAAACTACAATGAGATATCATCTCACACCGGTTAGAATGGCCATCATCAAAAAATCTAGAAACGATAAATGCTGGAGAGCGTGTGGAGAAAAGGGAACACTCTTGCACTGTTGGTGGGAATGTAAATTGATACAGCCACTATGGAGAACAGTATGGAGGTTCCTTAAAAAACTAAAAATAGAACTAGTATACGACCCAGCAATCCCACTACTTGGCATACACCCTGAGAAAACCATAATTCAAAAAGAGTCCTGTACCAAAATGTTCATTGTGTGGCACATATATACAATGGAATATTACTCAGCCATAAAAAGAAATGAAATGGAGGTATTTGTAGTGAGGTGGATGGAGTTAGAATCTGTCATACAGAGTGAAGTAAGTCAGAAAGAGAAAAACAAATACAGTATGCTAATACATATATATGGAATCTAAGAAAAAAAAAAAAAGTCAGGATGAGCCTAGTGGCAAGACCGGAATAAAGACACAGACCTACTAGAGAATGGACTTGAGGATATGGGGAGGGGGAATGGGTAAGATGTGACAGGGTGAGCGAGTGGCATGGACATATTTACGCTACCAAGTGTAAAATAGATAGCTAGTGGGAAGAAGCTGCATAGCACAGGGAGATCAGCTCAGTGGTTTGTGACCACCTAGAGGGGTGGGATAGGGAGGGTGGGAGGGAGGGAGATGCAAGAGGGAAGAGATATGGGAACATGTGTATATGTATAGCTGATTCACTTTGTTATAAAGCAGAAACTAACACACCATTGTAAAGCAATTATACTCCAATAAAGATGTTTAAAAAAAAAAACAGATGTTATGGAAAAACCCATATAAACTTTCTGGTCAACCCTATACATTGTTGGTTCCTAAATAAAGTTTAATAAGTACTATCAGCAAAAGATGGTTCTCTTTTAGATATGAATACAGTTTTCCTATAAAAACAAAAATTTTTTGCTATTATTAATTATTTGTTATACAGAGTATATTTAAACCATACTCTATGAGATAAGGGTTTCACATTGCCCTGCATCTTTTGGTCCCAAAGAATTCTCCATTTTCACCAAAGTATAATAACTGTGTTAACAGAAATCTAGTCAGTTAGAGTGTTAAAGACAAGCATAGGAGGTAACTGATTGGGAACGGCTGTTGGTCCCTTTCTTTGACCATCTCATCTCATCTTGTTCTTTGTTAGTGTACTGATTGCTCATTGCCTGATTTGTAGGGTGGAATGGTAGCTTGTTTATACAGAGAAGAAATAATCATAAGAACACTCTCTGCTGAATTATAGTATAAATAGTCACAAATTTAAAAGTAATATCCAAACAGGTAATTTAATCACAGGTGTGTGGAGACTGTCTCAAACTTTTATGTATTCCTTGACTATGGGTTAGAACAACTCTTCCTCTAACAGGCCTTTGAGGATATCATGGGGTCATTGCTTTGCATTTTGCTTTTACAGCAAGATTCCTTATGCTCACTTTTTGTGAATTGAACTCTGATCCACAGTAATTTTTTTCTTTGTGTTTGGGATTGAGGGCAGGGGAATACATTGGAATGCATTTACATCCAATCAATATTTATTGCTTATACAATATGATAAGGTAAAATCTGGTTGCAATTTAAGCTATAAGATGCTACAGTCTTCCTAAATTATGGTATATATGCAACTGGAGGAAAAATGAGTAAAGGTACAACCCAAAGGTACAAACTTAGGGTTTCTTTTATAGAAATCAAATGGGAGCTCTTAGAAACCACCTGGGGTACCATTGCCTCTTCGCCCTTCAATTTCTACATCCTCTATACCCACATATAACCACAGCTTTCTAGGCAATATGTAGCATATACATCATTCCATGTAGTACAAAACTTCAGCAAAAAAAATATATATATATAAAATTATATAATTATTATATATTATAAAAAATAATTATATATATTATTTATATTATAATATATATTATATATATAATTGCAGCCATATATATATATATGGCTTCAAGAGAGTAAATTTTGTACACTCCTGCAGCTGAAAAGCATTTTACCACTGAATTAGTTGATTTGAGCACTGGAAATTCAAATCAGATACACTCTCCTTCTTTGCATGCCAGAAGGCAGAGTCCACCCAGAGCTTTCCTGCCCACAGTTGTTTTAGAGAACTACTTTTCTGCTTCTTAGTGCAGAGGTGGGGCCATCTGCACTGCTTGAGGTTTTCTGGTAGGCACATTCGTTACTCTGCTGCAGCATTTTTAATTAACTGAGAGCTAGCTAAAGGAATTTTCAGGTATTGAAGCTAGATAGTAGGAAAAACAGAATCAAAGAAAATGAAGAAAATGCACATTATTATTATTATTATTATTATTATTAATTAACTCATATTCTGCAACAATACTGTGGATGCAGACCCAATATTTTGAACCAGCCACCAAGGAGCACAAGATCAATTGCACAAGAATGAAAACATTTTGCTGTATTAAGAAACAGAACAAATCATCACAGTTATGTAAAGTAGACCAAGCATTAAGCTGTAGGGCTTTATCCATAAAGCACAAGTTTTGATAATTTCATAAAGGTAAAGTATGTTCCCTAAAATAGAGTGCCCTGGAAAGTGTAATGTACCACACAGTTTACTTTTTTTAATATATAAATTTATTTATTTATTTATGATTTATTTATTTATTTTTATTTTTGGCTGCGTTGGGTCTTTGTTGCTACGTGTGGGCTTTCTCTAGTTGCGGTGAGCAGGGGCTACTTTTCGTTGCAGTGTACAGGCTTCTCATTGCAGTGGCTTTTCCTGTTGTGGAGCACGGGCTCTAGGCACATGGGCTTCAGTAGTTGTGGCACGTGGGCTCAGTAGTTGTGGCTCATGGGCTTATTTGCTCCGTGGCATGTGGGATCTTCCTGCACCATGGCTCAAACCCGTGTCTCCTGCATTGGCAGGCAGATTCTTAACCACTGCGCCACTAGGGAAGTCCACACATTTTACTTTTGATTTTGCTGGAGGTGCCTCTAAATAGCTCAATTAGGGCTTCCCTGGTGGCGCAGTGGTTGAGAATCCACCTGCCAATGCAGGGGACACGGGTTCGAGCCCTGGTCTGGGAAGATCCCACATGCCGCAGAGCAACTAGGCCCGTGAGCCACAACTACTGAGCCTGCGCGTCTGGAGTCTGTGCTCCGCAACAAGAGAGGCTGCGATCGTGAGAGACCCGCGCACCGTGATGAAGAGTGACCCCCACTTGCCGCAACTAGAGAAAGCCCTCACACAGAAACGAAGACCCAACACAGCCAAAAATAAATAAATAAATAAATAAATAATTTTAAAAAATAAAATAAAATAAAAATAAATAGCTCAATTAAAACAATTGTTTACACTTGTGATTTAAACTCACATAAGTACAAATCTGTGCATATAATGGCATAATTCAAACCTACATCCATACCTATGTAACATGGAAGGATTTTCATAATTCTCTTTCTTACTGCATTTTCCAATTCCCTGTGCTATGATCCTCCTTCACAATAGTATTCTCTCCATGGTCCCACTCCTCCAGGTCTTACTCTCACTGATCCTCTGTGATTTTTGCTGCAGTCTTATAAAGAAAAGATCTATTGTTTAGATTTTCTTTAAGCACTAACATAAGTTATTAAAAGGTGAGTGTTGATGGAATTCTAATGAATAAAGATGTAGTTCTTATTCTGTATTAATAATCATAATGTTTAAATGCCATAAGTACTATTCATCACAACCTCTATTTTTTTTCAGACCTTCACAATGAGTAAACTTGAAAAAAATCTCCATGCCTAGTCTGATATAACCACTGAGGCAACCAAGTTTCATTTTCCTTATGATTCTTAAAAAATAAAAATAAAAAAATGGAGTTACTGTTATCAGATTTAATCTGTGTAAATAACCCCCACTGTTGGTAAGAAAAGATTTCATAAAAAGGCAAGAATTTTTTAGTTCAACAATTTCAGTCAGTAGTCTTGGCCCATGTATATTCCTGGAATTGGCCAGTAATTACTGAACATACTGAGTCAAGTGAGTCACTACTTCTTCATGGATTTTTCCTTGAATCTTAACTTCAACACTGGGTTTCACTCCTATAAAAGATTTTTGGGTATTCCTTTTTGCATTTACTACTGCTCTCTAACATTTAGCATCACCTTTATCACTAAACCTACTTCCTTTTATGACTACCCTTGATCCCATTTCCATCACTATTGCGGTAAGTCTACTAGCAACAAACATTTAAAATCTTGTTGATTTTCCCATCTTTTTCTGTCACCTACATAATATTGATGCAATTTTTGCTTTATAATATTGCTTGAATGTATATGTTCTTGCCTGTTTTCACTGCCTCCACCTTGGGGCAAGAAACTCATGCCTCACAAATGGGAAATTACAATAGTTTTCAAAGTATGCTTCTGTCTTCAGTGGTTTGTGGTTGTATAATAGCCAATGCATTTTTATTTCTAGTATTTTTAATATTTTTTAATACTGTAGCTTACCCCATGCTCTCAGTATGGACTACTGCATGGTTTTCTTTCTCCTACCTCCAGGAATAATGTCACAACAGGACCAAAGAAGAATGAAGATAATTTTTTTTTCAAATACAATTTTAAACTAATGGCAGAGGCAGTAGAATTGTAAAAGCTCTTGATTTGTCAGTTCCAGAAGAAAGGCTAGCCTGTCCCTCCAAATAATTATGAAGAGAAGATGGCGGAAGAGTAAGACGCGGAGATCACCTTCCTCCCCACAGATACATCAGAAATACATCTACACGTGAAACTGCTCCTATAGAACACCTACTGAACGCTGGCAGAAGACCTCAGACCTCCCAAAAGGCAAGAAACTCCCCACCTACCTGGGTAGGGAACAAGAAAAAAGAAAAAACAGAGACAAAAGAATAGGGACTGGACCTGCACCAGTGGGAGGGAGCCGTGAAGGAGGAAAGGTTTCCACACACTAGGAAGCCCCTTCGCAGGCAGAGACTGTGGGTGGCGGAGGGGGGAGCTTTGGGGCACAGAGGAAAGTGCAGCAACAGGGGTGCAGAGGGCAAAGCGGAGAGATTCCCGCACAGAGGATTGGTGCCGACCAGCACTCACCAGCCCGAGAGGCTTGTCTGCTAACCCGCCGGGGTGGGCGGTGGCTGGGAGCTGAGGCTCAGGCTTCTGTTGGATCGCAGGGAGAGGACTGGGGTTGGAGGCGTGAACACAGCCTGAAGGGGGTTAGTGCGCCACGGCGAGCTGGGAAGGAGTCCGGGAAAAAGTCTGGACCTGCCGAAGAGGCAAGAGACTTTTTCTTCCCTCTTTGTTTCCTGGTGCACGAGGAGAGTGGATTAAGAGCGGTGCTTAAAGGAGCTCCAGAGACAGGCACGAGCCAAGGCTATCAGCACAGACCCCAGAGACGGGCATGAGATGCTAAGGCTGCTGCTGCCACCATCAAGAAACCTGTGTGCAAGCACAGGTCACTATCCACACCACCTCTACAAGGAGGCTGTGCAGCCCACCACAGCCAGGGTCCCGTGATCCAGGGACAACTTCCCCGGGAGCATGCACGGCACTCATCAGGCTGGTGCGATGTCACGCCGGCCTCTGCTGCCATAGGCTTTCCCTGCATCTGTACCCCTCCCTCCCCCCCGTCCTGTCTGAACAAAGAACAGACGCCCTCAGGCGACCTACATGCACAGGCGGGGCCAAATCCAAAGCTGAACCCTGGGAGCTGTGCGAACAAAGAAGAGAAAGGGAAGTCCCTCCCAGCAGCTTCAGGAGCAGCGGATTAAAGCTCCACAATCAATATGATGTATCCTGCATCTCTGGAATACCTGAATAGACAACGAATCATCCCAAATTGAGGAGGTGGACTTTGGGAACAAGATATATTATTTTTTCCCCTTTTCCTCTTTTTGTGAGTGTGTATGTGTATGCTTCTGTGTGAGATTTTTGTCTTTGTATAGCTTTGCTTTCACCATTTGTCCTAGGATTCTGACCCTCCGTTCTCTTTTTATTTTTATTTTCTACTTTTAAAAATTATTTTCAAAATAATTATTTTTTATTTTAATAACTTTATCTTATTTTATGTTACTTTATTTGATTTGATTTGATTTTTTCCTCTTTCTTTCTGTCTTTCTTTCTATTTTTTCTCCCTTTTATTCTGAACTGTGGGGATGAAAGGCTCTTGGTGCTCCAGCCAGGTGTCAGGGCTGTGCCACTGAGGTGAGAGACCAATTTCAGGACACTGGTTCACAAGAGACCTCCCAGCTCCATGTAATATCAAATGACAAAAATCTCCCAGAGATCTCCATCTCAACACCAAGACCCAGCTTCACTCAACGACCAGCAAGCTACAGTGCTGGACACCCTATGCCAAACAACTAGTGAGACAGGAACACAGCCCCCTTCATTAGCAGAGAGGCTGCCTAAAATCATAATAAGGTCACAGACACCACAAAACACACCACCAGAAGTGGACCTGCCCTCCAGAAAGACAACATCCAGCCTCATCCACCAGAACACAGGCACTAGTCCCCTCCACCAGGAAGCCTACACAACCCACTGAACCAACCTTAGTCACTGGGGACAGACACCAAAAACAACGGGAACTAGGATCCTGTGGCCTGCAAAAAGGAGACCCCAAAGACAGTAAGATAAGCAAAATGAGAAGACAGAAAAACACACAGCAGATGAAGGAGCAAGGTAAAAACCAACCAGACCTAACAAATGAAGAGGTAATAGGCAGTCTACCTGAAAATTAATTCAGAATAATAATAGTAAAGACGATCCAAAATCTTGGAAATAGAATAGAGAAAATGCAAGAAATATTTAACAAGGACCTAGAAGAACTAAAGAGGAAACAAGCAATGATGAACAACACCATAAATAAAATTAAAAATACTCTAGACGGGATCAATAGCAGAATAACTGAGGCAGAAGAACGGATAAGTGACCTGGAAGATAAAATAGTGAAAATAACTACTGCAGAGCAGAATAAAGAAAAAAGAATGAAAAGAACTGAGGACAGTCTCAGAGACCTCTGGGACAACATTAAATGCACCAACATTCTAATTATAGGGGGCCCAGAAGAAGAATAGAAAAAAAAAAGGGACTGAGAAAATATATGAAGAGATTATAGTTGAAAACTTCCCAAATATGGGAAAGGAAATAGTTAATCCAGTCCAGGAAGTACAGAGAGTCCCATACAGGATAAATTCAAGGAAAACACGTCAAGACACATATTAATCAAACTATCAAAAATTAAATACAAAGAACACATATTAAATGCAGCAAGGGAAAAACAACAAATAACACACAAGGGAATCCCCATAAGGTTAACAGCTGATCTTTCAGCAGAAACTCTGCAAGCCAGAAGGGAGTGGCAGGACATATTTAAAGTGATGAAGGAGAAAAACCTACAACCAAGATTACTCTACCCAGCAAGGATCTCATTCAGATTTGATGGAGAAATTAAAACTTTTACAGACAAGCAAAAGCTGAGAGAGTTCAGCACCACCAAACCAGCTTTACAACAAATGCTAAAGGAACTTCTCTAGTCAAGAAACACAAGAGAAGGAAAAGATCTACAATAACAAACCCAAAACAATTAAGAAAATGGGAATAGGAACATGTATATCGATAATTACCTTAAATGTAAATGGATTAAATGCTCCCACCAAAAGACACAGACTGGCTGAACGGATACAAAAACAAGACCCATATATATGCTGTCTACAAAAGACCCACTTCAGACCTAGGGACACATACAGACTGAAAGTGAGGGGATGGAAAAAGATATTCCATGCAAATGGAAATCAAAAGAAAGCTGGAGTAGCAATTCTCATATCAGACAAAATAGACTTTAAAGACTATTACAAGAGACAAAGAAGGACACTACATAATGATCCAGGGATTGATCCAAGAAGAAGATATAACAATTGTAAATATTTATGCACCCAAAATAGGAGCACCTCAATACATAAGGCAAATACTAACAACCATAAAAGGGGAAATTGAAAGTAACACAATCATAGTAGGGGACTTTAACACCCACTTTCACCAATGGACAGATCATCCAAAATGAAAATAAATAAGGAAACACAAACTTTAAATGATACATTAAACAAGATGGACTTAATTGATATTTATAAGACATTCCACCCAAAAACAACAGAATACACATTTTTCTCAAGTGCTCATGGAACATTCTGCAGGATAGATCATATCTTGGGTCACAAATCAAGCCTTGGTAAATTTAAGAAAATTGAAATCGTATCAAGTATCTTTTCTGTCCACAACGCTATAAGACTAGATATCAATTACAGGAAAAGATCTGTAAAAAATACAAACATATGGAGGCTAAACAATACACTACTTAATAACCAAGAGATCACTGAAGAAATCAAAGAGGAAATCAAAAAATACCTAGAAACAAATGACAATGAAAACACAATGACCCAAAACCTATGGGATGCAGCAAAAGCAGTTCTAAGAGGGAAGTTTATAGCAATACAATCCTACCTTAAGAAACAGGAAACATCTCAGATAAACAACCTAACCTTGCACCTAAAGCAATTAGAGAAAGAAGAACAAAAAAACCCCAAAGTTAGCAGAAGGAAAGAAATCATAAAGATCAGATCAGAAATAAATGAAAAAGAAATGAAGGAAACAATAGCAAAGATCAATGAAACTAAAAGCTGGTTCTTGAGAAGATAAACAAAATTGATAAAGCATTAGCCAGACTCAACAGGGAAAAAAGGGAGAAGACTCAAATCAATAGAATTAGAAATGAAAAAGGAGAAGTAACCACTGACACTGCAGAAATACAAACGATCATGAGAACTTACTACAAGCAACTCTATGCCAATAAAATGGACAACCTGGAAGAAATGGACTAATTCTTAGAAATGCACAACCTGCCGAGACTGAACCAGGAAGAAATAGAAAATATGAACAGACCAATCACAAGCACTGAAATTGAAACTGTGATTAAAAATCTTCCAACAAACAAAAGCCCAGGACCAGATGGCTTCACAGGCGAATTCTATCAAACATTTAGAGAAGAGCTAACACCTATCCTTCTCAAACTCTTCCAAAATATTGCAGAGGGAGGAACACCCCAACTCATTCTACGAGGCCACCATCACCCTGATACCAAAACTGCAAAAAGATGTCACAAATAAAGAAAACTACCAGCCAATATCACTGATGAACATAGAGGCAAATATCCTCAAGAAAATACTAGCAAACAGAATCCAGGAGCACATTAAAAGGATCATACACCATGATCAAGTGGGGTTTATTCCAGGAATGCAAGGATTCTTCAATATATGCAAAGCAATCAACGTGATACACCATATTAACAAATTGAAGGGGAAAAAACATATGATCACTTCAATAGATGCAGAGAAAGCTTTTGACAAAATTCAACACCATTTATGATAAAAACTCTCCAGAAAGTAGGCATAGAGGGAACATTCCTCAACATAATAAAGGCCATATATGACAAACCGACAGCCAACATCATCCTCAATGGTGAAAAACTGAAACCATTTCCACTAAGATCAGGAACAAGACAAGGTTGCCCACTCTCACCACTATTATTCAACATAGTTTTGGAAGTTTTAGCCACAGCAATCAGAGAAGAAAAAGAAATAAAAGAATCCAAATCGGAAAAGAAGAAGTAAAGCTGTCACTGTTTGCAGATGACATGATACTATATATAGATAATCCTTAAGATGCTACCAGAAAACTACTAGAGCTAATCAATGAATTTGGTAAAGTAGCAGGATACAAAACTAATGCACAGAAGTCTCTGGCATTCTTATACACTAATGATGAAAAATCTGAAAGTGAAATTAAGAAAACACTCCCGTTTACCATTGCAACAAAAAGAATAAAATATCTAGGAATAAACCTACCTAAGGAGACAAAAGACCTGTATGCAGAAAATTATAAGACACTGATGAAAGAAATTAAAGGTGATACAAATAGATGGAGAGATATACCATGTTCTTGGATGGGAAGAATGAACATTGTGAAAATGATGTACTACCCTAAGCAATCTACAGATTTAATGCAATCCCTATCAAACTACCACTGGCATTTTTCAGAGAACTAGAATAAAAAATTTCACAATTTGTATGGAAACACAAAAGACCCCGAATAGCCAAAGCAATCTTGAGAACGGAAAATGGAGCTAGAGGAATCAGGCTCCCTGATTTCAGACTATACTACAAAGCTACAGTAATCAAGACAGTATGGTACTGGCACAAAAACAGAAATATAGATCAATGGAACAGGATAGAAAGCCCAGAGATAAACCCACGCCTATATGGTCACCTTATCTTTGATAAAGGAAACAAGAATATACAGTGGAGAAATGACAGCCTCTTCAATAAGTGGTGCTGGGAAAACCGGACAAGTACACATGAAAGTATGAAATTAGAACACTCCCTAACATCATACACAAAAATAAACTCAAAATGGATTAGAGACCGAAATGTAAGGCCAGACAGTATCAAACTCTTAGAGGAAAACATAGGCAGAACACTCTATGACATAAATCACAGCAAGATCCTTTTTGACCCAGCTCCTAGAGAAATGGAAATAAAAACAAAAATAAACAAATGGGACCTAATGAAACTTAAAAGCTTTTGTACAGCAAAGGGAACTATAAACAATACCAAAAGACAACCCTCAGAATGGGAGAAAATAATTGCAAATGAAGCAACTAACAAAGGATTAATCTCCAAAATTTACAAGCAGCTCATGCAGCTCAATAACAGAAAAACAAACAACCCAATCCAAAAATGGGCAGAAGAACTAAATAGACATTTCTCCAAAGAAGATATACAGATTGCCAACAAACACATGAAAGAATGCTCAACATCATTAATCTTTAGAGAAATGCAAATCAAACTACAATGAGATATCATCTCATACCGATCAGAATGGTCATCATGAAAAAACCTACAAACAATAAATGCTGGAGAGGGTGTGGAGAAAAGGGAATACTCTTGCAATGTTGGTGGGAATGCAAATTGATACAGCCACTATGGAGAACATTATGGAGCTGCCTTAAAAAAACTAAAAATTGAACTACCAGACGACCCAGAAATCCCACTACTGGGCATATACCCTGAGAAAACCATAATTCAGAAAGAGTCATGTACCAAAATGTTTACTGCAGCTCTATTTACAATAGCCAGGACATGGAAGCAATCTAAGTGTCCATCGACAGATGAATGGATAAAGAAGATGTGGTACATATATACAATGGAATATTACTTAGCCATAAAAAGAAACGAAATTGAGTTATTTGTAGTGAGGTGGATGGACCTAGAGTCTGTCATACAGAATGAACTAAGTCAGAAAGAGAAAAACGAATACCGTATGCTAACACATATATATGGAATCGAAGGAAAAAAAAAACGTCATGAAGAACCTAGGTAAGACGGGAATAAAGACATAGACCTACTAGAGAATGGACTTGAGGATATGGGGAGGGGGAGGGGTGAGATGTGACAGGGTGAGAGAGTGTCATGGACATATATACACTACCAAATGTAAAATAGATAGCTAGTGGGAAGCAGCCACATAGCACAGGGAGATCAGCTCAGTGGTTTGTGACCACCTAGAGGGGTGGGATAGGGAGGGTGGGAGGGAGGGAGATGCAAGAGGGAGGAGATATGGGAACATGTGTATATGTATGACTGATTCACTTTGTTATAAAGCAGAAACTAACACACCATTGTAAAGCAATTATACTCCAATAAAGATGTGAAAAAAATATCTATATATGATTATATGACCTGGGAGAAGGGATTGTTGAAGAAGAGAGGATGAATGATAAATGTTAATGAAGCTTGTAATGGTAGGTCCTGACATGAACAGGAGTGTATGGTGTAGGGATGGAATCAAATTTTATTTTTTTATTTATTAAATGTATAATATTATTTAAGGTTTACTTATTATAAGATCCATACTTTTTCCAGTGATCTCCAATACCAGTTCAGCCACCTTATCAATGAAGTTTCTGTACATGTATGGGTCTTTTTGGCTTTTATTCCATAATTGTAGTCTAAATGCTAATCTCATGCTCTACAAACACTTTATCCTATTTGATAAGACAAGTCATACTATTTGGCTGATTTTCTCAATGATTCTTTGTTATTTGCTCCTTCTTATAAATTTCAGAATCTGTTTGTTAGATTTTATGAAAGCAAACAAACACAAGGACCAACTTAGGTGAACTGATAGAACATTAAATCCATAGATTCATAAATTCTGGTAGCATCTTATACCTCTCCATTTATTTAAATCTGCTTTAAATTTTTTAATAAAGTGTTATAATTTTGTCCTTTTCAGTTTTGTATCTTTGGTTAGATTTATTTGTGGAAATTTATATAACTTATACATTATTAAATGAGAGTTTTAAAGTTAATTTCTTAACTATTTGTTGCTAGTGCATATGCAGTTGCTATGTATCTATATATTTTTTTAATGCAATTTTGTTGAACACTTATATTAGTTATCTTATTTGACCTGTAGATTCTAATTTTATCTGTTATGATTGCTCACAAATATTCCAGTCTCTTCAATCTGGGAACACACTAGGATTGCACTCTTGTACCCATTTGAAGTTAGGCATATTCCTGACTTGTCTTGGCCAATGAAATAAATAAAATGTGAGTGGAAATGACACGTCATTTCTGGATGGAAAAATGCAATTGCTGGGGATCAATTTCAATTTTCATTTCCACTCCCACTGTAAGTGTTATTGTGAAAATCATGTATGAAAGCTTTCATCTTAATTGGGTCACCATCAACTGGGCTTCCTGACGAAATGTCAAGAGCACTTCTCTGCTCACTCTTTTTAGACATGAAGTGTGAATAAAATATAAGTTTTTGTTTTTTAAGTTTCTGAAATTTTGTAGTTCTTTGTTATCAGAAAATAATCCAGCCCACTTTAATTAATACAATCCTACTGAAGTTTTACATATAAATTTGTCTTTCTGTTAAATAATCATATTTCTATAGGTTCTTCTTGCCATAGAGCACTAGCCAGGACTACCAGTATATTATTGAATAAGTCAGAGTACAGTGTACACTCTGATCTTGTTCCTAATTATGAGGAAAATACCATTTAGTATGAGGTTTGCTTGGCAATTTTGTAGATACTTTTTATCATATTAAAAAATTTTTCTCTTCCATTCCTGGTTTGCTATAAAGGAGTTTAGCTTTTTAAAAAAATCATCAGTGGTTGTTGAATTTTATCTGATAATTTTTCTACATCTATTGACTTGCAGATATAGCTTTTCTCTTTTAATCCTTCAATGTGGTTAATTATATTACTTGATTTTTCTAATGTTAAACCAAATTTACATTTCTGGGTTTTATTCAACTTTACCATTATTTAAAATGTATTGCTAAATTCAATTCATTAACATTTTGTTTAAATTTTTGTCATTTATTTTCTTGATCAAGATTGGTCTTATAATTTTCATTTCTAATATTTTCCTTGAGAGGTTTAGTTATAGAGATTATAAAATGAGTTGGAAAATATTCCTTATTTATCTAGGCCCTGTAGAATTACACTAAGATTGAATGCATTTTTTCTATGTGTATATAATTCATAAATAAATAAATATTCACATATTGAGGACTGTGCTATACTTTTTTAATGATGAAGGGATGTTGAAACTGTTTGGTGGCCAGTGGTAAATATAAAATGTATGATTCCCTAGTTTGGCATTTGAGGTTCTCTACAGTCTAGCTCTAGGCTCTTTTTTAAAATCTTAAGTCTAAGGGAAAATATTATTCTTGACTTCCATTAGCTATATTCATTTTCTTTGTATAAATGTATAGAGTTGATATTTTAAATACTTAAGAGAACTTGTATGGTCTTTGGTAAAATCTTATCCCTTTCTAGATAGTTGTCTAAGGTCATGTAAATAAGGATTCACCCTTTAAATTCTAATTCCTTTTTAAGGTTGTTTCTTGTTCTACCACTCAAACTCCTACAACAGGAGGATGTTTCATCACTCTGCAATTACAATGCACCATATCAAACTTATCTTCTCTCATAATACATGACCTCCTCAGAAGACTAATAAAATTCATTACAGTCCATTGTTTATAAGGGTAAGAAAATGGAAATTATATTGTAGACACACAATAAATATTTGTGGATTGGATACACTATTGAATGAATGACTATGTCTTCTATATCTTCCATTAAATTGTAAGATTTCTGAAGACAGATTCAATGCAGAGGTGTTCCATACATGTATATTAAACTGAGGAATGCATGGAATAAACCAGTGCTAGAACTGACCCAGTTATTTTTCCCCCATTCTATTTTGTTATCCTGTATGTGAAGAATATAAATTCACAAAAAATACATATTTGAAACACCTCACAATTTTTTTTTCCTGAAATGGAACTGAATGTGCAGAAGGAGTTAACAGGAGAAGGGATTCCCTAAGGAGGTTTTCTCTAAAAACAGCCTTTTTTAAAAGATTACCTCAGGGATTATTACACTAAATACTCATAGTAAAATGCAGAGTAATGTGGCTTCCGTGTGCTCCTCATGCAGTCAAAAGAACTATGATATTCATGTGTGTGTGCTTGTTTGTGTGTGTGTATGTGAGTGTGTGTGGAACAAAGTAGAATTATAAATAAATATTTACATAATATAATCAAAAGTGGCATGTTGTTCCACAGTTAGGGATCATGAGACATGCACAAGACCAAATGTGTGGTATTTTCTTTAATTAAACATTTATAAATTAACAACACAATCAGATATTCTCCAAGTAAAAGCTAAGGTTTTAAATAATTAGAGATGACAATGTGCTCTTTGTTCTTTTTTAATCTGTGCATTTCAAGTGTCTATTAGTTATCGAAATGAAAATTGAGACACTACCTTAAAATTGAGTCATCCATGTCTTTTAGAAGACACAGATGCAGACAAATTTCATGTGTCTGGTTGTGATCCCAGTTATCATAATGATGTGAGTCTAATCATGTGGAGATTCTCTAGGGCCAAAAGAACAGCAAGGCCCAGTGAGGAGAACCCTTGGGAGGTTTGAAAGAAAACATGATGCAGAAGTACTTGGGCCTCATTTATATTTCAAGCTGATAACTTTGAACTTTATTTAAGAAATGATAGGACTGGCAGGAATAATATCAGTTTATATTGTTAATTGTATGATTTTCAGTATAGTACCTGGCTATGAGATGCAGTGTTGGGTAGTGGATAATAATATGGAGTTTGTAATTATATTGTGTGGGTACATACCCACTTCTACTACCTATAAACTGCATGAACTTTAGCAAGCTTTACAATTTCTTAGTTTCCTCACCTCTAAACAAAGACAATAATAGTAACTACCTCTTTGGGTGGTTTGGGGAATTAATGGATTAATAAATGTAAAGCACTTATGACAATGCCAGGCATATTGAAGCAGTTTATAATTATTATTATTATTGAGGCATAATATTAAAATAGAATTAACAGTGAGCTCCATACCTGGGGGGAGGGAGGTATTTGGAAAAGCAAAATTTCACCTTAAAGAAAATGACTTTGAATAACTATCAGATATGTTCATTGTATTTACTCTTTGCTGCTTTTCATCTAGTCAAATTGGGACCAAACATAAATCTTGTTAAATAAAAATTTTGGAAAGAAATGTGACTGGTATATAAAATCTAGAATTTAGATGACTGAGATTTAGAATGGACAAGAAAATGTGACATTACAGTAGCAACTTCTCCTGAGAAATTCTTTATATTTCCTCCCATCAAATAAGTGCAGGAATGATAATATATACTAAGAGGAGAATGACATTTAAGGAAGAAGATTTGGGAAATTAACATGATTAAATCTTTGTGAAAGGCTCTTTCTTTCTCCCTATCTCTGTCAGCTTTTGTCTTAATTATTGTTTAACTCCCTTACAATGGCAGGCAACATAGTTTTTCAAATAGGCCCCAAACAGTTTCTGTCAAACTTAAGTTTCACAGGACTGTGTAACATAAGCAACCAACTGCTTACTAGACAGTTTTATTTCAATATCCCACAGGCAATTCAAACTCCTCAAAGGAGCCCTTCATCTGACCCCATTAAATCAGATACTCATTTTTTGCCTCTTTTTTTAGTGAAGGACACCATTGTTCACCCAGTGACTCAAGTCTATATAAAGCTCTGGTTCATTCTAGTATACTTTTCCTTCCATATTTTCCACATGTAAGTTTCCTGCATTCTGGGAATTTTGTACCCTTTAGAGCTTTTTATCCACTCCTTTCTATTAATTAACCAGCCACTCCCTTTTGAATTAGGCTTTCATATTTTGTTAGTCTCTTGGCTGCACAATTTCATACTTGTTTATCCTCCAGGCTCACCTCTCTCTGCTTTGCCCCTCTAATTCTTTATGTCATTTCCTTGCATAAAATGTAATAATGGCTTCCCATGGATAAAATCAAATTCTTTGGAATTGAACATGTTTTGAATAAACAGGATTTGGTCCTTGGCTACTTATTGAGCTTTCTGTATCACAATTCCCTAAATATGAAACTCCTAATATACCATGCTGGCTTGAATTTTAGAATGATCTGTTATAACTGATCATGTATATATATCTGATTACTTGAAATCTCTAAATCTGTGGTCAGCAAACTACAGCCTGTGGCTAGCATGTGCATTTGTAATAAAATTTTATTGGAATAGAACCATACTTCTTCTTTTACATATAATCTATGGATGACTTCACACTATAAGGCAGAGTTGAATAATTGTGATAGACACTAGCTGATCCCTCAAACCTATAATACTTTCAGGCCATATACAGAAAAATCTTCCCTTACTCAGGTCTAAATTGTTGTCATAAATAATAAGGAAACTTGATTCAAAGCAGGATTTTAGAAGTCAAGGGTTATAAGAGGTGTTCTTTTGTTTTGTTGTTGTTTTGTTTTTACTTCATCAACTTCATATAAGTGAATAAGTTTTATTAAAAAAAACACTTGGTTAACATTTATTATAGGCAGAGCTTATATCTATTGTGTGTTCTTTATCCACAAGAACTAAGATGCTATGTCATCTTCCAAAATTCCATTTTGACCACATTATTCTCTGCTTTGAAAATTCCCATCATTGATGGGCCAGAAATCTGAAAGTCAAACACTTCCCAGCTGGTGGCAGCTATGAGAAAATGCTTCACAGAACTCCAAACACAGGAACCATAATTTACTGAGAGCCTAAACTGTTGAGCTAATATCGATGGCTGATTTTGCAGTGAGGCCATGGCTCCCATGGGCTCTTCCAGCCAGTGACTGAGTTCAGCATCTATTCTAAGGCAGACTTTTTCCTAGAAAATGTATGTTCCTCAGATGCTTGCTTTGGCTTGAGGATTCCTTGAAGGGCTTGTGAAACATTCTTTAGATGGCATGGTGGTCTAGGATGCTTATACCCAACCTTCCTTCCCTCTTTCCTTCACTCAAAGTCAGACTTGCATCAAGATCTGACAGATCTGCCAGGCTTGCATGGATTCCTCTTCATTTTTCTCTCACAGGCATTTTCTATTAAATTCTAATATCACTATCTCTACCTGTCTAATCTCTACGTCTCAAGACCCTTAGCAATCTTTCCATCTATAATCTTAATTATCCTTTGCCACATAATTAATATATTCCCCCAAACTTAAAATCTTTTGCACAGCAAAGGAAACCATAAACAAAATGAAAAGACAACCTAAGGAAAGGGAGAAAATATTTGCAAATGATGCGACCAACAAGGGATTGATCTCCAAAATATACAAATAGCTCATACAGCCCAATATCAAAAAACAAACAACACAATCAAAAAATGGGCAGAAGGTCTGAATAAACATTTCTCCAAAGAAGACATACAGATGGCCAACAGACACATGAAAAGATGTGCAACATCATTAATTGTTAGAGAAATGCAATTAAAAACTATAATGAAGTATCACCTCACAGCAGTCAGAATGGCCATCATCAAAAAGTCTACAAATAATAAATGCTGGAGAAAGTGTGGAGAAAAATAAACCCTTTTACACTATTGGTGGAAATGTAAATTGGTAGAGCCACTATGGCAAACAGTATGGAGGTTCCCTAAAAAACTAAAAATAGAGTTACCATATGATCCTGTAATCCCACTCCTGGGCATATATCTGGAGAAAACTGTAATTCAGAAAGACATATACACACCACTGTTCATTACAGCACTATTTACAATAGCCAAGACATGGAAGCAACCTAAGTGTCCATTGACAGATGAGTGTATAAAAAAGATGCAGTATACATATGAAATGGAATATTACTCAGCCATAAAAAAGAATGAAATAATGTCATTTGCAGCAATATGGATGGACCTAGAGATTATCATACTAAGTGAAGTAAGTCAGACAGAGAAAGACAAATATCATATGATATCACTTATATGTGGAATATAAAAAAGAGATATTTATGAACTTATTTACAAAACAGAAAGAGACTCACAGACATAGAAAACAAACTTATGGTTACCAAAGAGGAAAGGGGGGAAGGGATAAATTAGGAGTTTTGTATTAACATATACATATTGCTGTGTATAAATTAGATGACAAATAAGGACCTACTGTTAAAAACAACAACAAACAAACAAACAAAAACCACACATATTCCTAGGTTCTGAATATTAGGACAGGGATGTCTTTGGTCGCCATTATTCTGCCTACCACAGTATACAACCATCAAAAGAAATAAACTACAGTGGTGTAACCTCATAGGAATGAACCCCAGCCATAAAATATTAAATGGAAACAGTTATCCTCAAAAGATTATATATAACATGACATCCTTCTTGTAAAGAAAAAAAAAAAAAACCTTTAAAAATGTGTATACTTAAAAAACAATGAAGCATTATAGAAATTGGTGTTTGGGACACTCTAGTGGTATTGCAAGAAGAGGTGGATGGGGAATAGGAACTGGAATGAGGGAGGTGAAATTTTAGAACACCTGCAGTGATGCCTCAGGTATAGCTTACTTTGTCTTATTCATCACATAATTTTTAACAGTATGGATTTTTAAAGCTGATAATTTTTCATGATATGGAAAATTTTATACATCCCATAGGAAATTTAAATCAATATTGCTGCCCTTTAGGTTAAAAAATACATATATGAAACTTTACATATGTAACTCTATATGTGAAAACAATTATAAGAAAATAAATGGAAAGGTAGATTAGTGAATTTGAAAGCACTGATCTGGGTTTTCAGAGTCAGTCCATACAGCATCATCTTGCTGAGTGCTCCCATTGCACTTTGGTGGTTTTCTCAGTGAGATTAATCTGATTTTGGCCTGAGTGAAGTTATAGATAAGATTATAATTGACTTTGGTTTTCAATTTAGTGTTTTTCCTTTGAACAATCATGCACAGGAGAGTATCTCTATACTGTGGTGTGAGAGGCAGGACTAAATGGGACCATGTGTTAACTTTCTCTTCACAACATCTGAACATAGATTCATCTATGCTAATAAGCATTTCAGAAACTGAGCAGGAAATCATTCATATATATAGGAAGCAAGATATTTTGTTCAGAATGGAGATATCAATTCAATTTACTGGTCACTTAAGAGGTCTGGGCACCCCAAATTATTTTATAGCGCCTTGTACACATATCATATATCATACTTTTCAGTGTCTTCTCAGATCCATTATCTTATTAGGGCTACCCTGTGATCTTGTATGATGGTTGAAAAAGCATAATTAGTGCCATTCTACAGATGAGAATGATGAGATATGACAAGATTAAATACCTCATATGAGTATAAACCTCATCATCATCTGATGATAGAGCTTATACCAGAATTCAAGTCTTCAAAATCCTAGCTATATTAATTAAATTAATGCTTGTTGCAACAAATACCAAATTCATAACAGTTAACATATGATAGAAGTTCCTCACTTGGATAAAGTCCAAAGTAGGTGCTCCTAATTGGCAGGAAATTTTCTCCAAGTGTGAATTAGGGACACAGACTTTACCAGTAGCTTCCAAAGTCATTGTCTTTATCTGCATCAAGCAAGTGTAAGAGTAAATAATATGGAAGATTTATACAAGCCAGGCCCAGAAGTGGCATGCATCACTTCCACTCACATTACATTTGTAGAACTCAGTTTAATGCCAAGAAAAGTCTGGGAAATATCATCTAGTTGTGTCCCCAGAAAGAAGAAACTGTTCACAAGTTTAGTGAACAGGTAGTCTATTTTTGCCATACTAGCCAAGCACTCTTTTCACTATTCCAAGTTATAACACAGGTTAATTTATATCCATTTCCCCCACCAGAGTCATGAAACTCTGAAGACTGATAAGTTTATTCCCTGTTAGAATCTCTAATAAGCCCAGTAAACATGTTCAATGCATGTTATCAATGTGTTTGTTGACACAGATCTAAAAGGGGTTCTCCAATAAGGAGACAGGGCTTTTATGTTAACCTTACCATGGTTAACATTGCAATGGCCACCTGAATACAGATATAGATAAGCATATCATTTCTACTCACACACCAAATGTGTGTGGTATTTTTTTCACACTAATCAATTCTCCAACTCTCAATACCAACTGGGTGACCTATGATTCAACTCAATTCTGCCACTAACTACCCAGAGTAACAGATGGATAGGATGAAGTATGGTGAAATGGATGTAGGCCTCCATGTCCTCTCCAGGTGGGTCACCTTCCCAGCACCTGGATGTGGTCACCACTCCAGAAGCTTTCCAAACTCTGTTGTTTAGGGTTTTTACAGAAGTTCCATTTCATAGTCATGATCAATTAAATCATTTGTCATTGGTAATGGAATTCATTGTCCTCCCTGGAAGTCTGGAGATAGGGCTGAAAGTTCCAACCCTGTAATCACATGGTTGGACTTTCTGGTGACCAGCCCCCATCCTGAAGTTATCTAGTAGTCCCTCACCCAAGAGTCATCTCATTAATTTACCAAGGCACTCAACAGTCATTGCAAGGATTTTAGGAGCTCTTTGTCAGAAACCAGAGGCAAAGATGAGCTTTTCACAACAAAAGATGCTCTTATCATCCCTGTCACTCAGGAAATTCCAAAGATTTTAGAAGCTTTTTGCCAGGAACCATAGACAAAGACTAAATATATATTTCTAATTATCAATATATCACAATATCACACACACACCAGTTTTATAGATGCTTTATAAATGTTTTATAGATAACATTAATAAGTTAGTTAATGTAAGATGTCTGAAAATGGAAGAATTTTCTTCATGATGTTGTGTTTAATAACATTGTCCATTTTATTAACCACATTTTATATGTCAGAACCTGAGTTCCAATACTGAGCGGTAAGGTGAGACAAGAGGGAAATGCAATGACATGCTATATCACACATGGATATGATCTTTTGAAAAAGTTTACCCCACTGCAACTATATCATTGGTCTTGACTTTCTTAAGGTCTGCTTGAATAAATGAATATTCCATGAACTGCTACAGCTATAACTATCTATAATTGAGGGATGATGTGTAAAGAAAATAGTAAAGTGTTCTATGATGCTTTTAGCCTCTTCATGGAAATTGGATTGTCAGTGGATTAGATAAAGAACCCATGTAATGTTTCTTGTAAAATCAGAGTCTGATCAAATTCCCTGCAACTGGCAGAGGTCACATATAGGAGTCTGCTCTCCAACCTTAGTTCCTGAGAGCAGAGCATACACCAGCCCATGTACCGAACCCACTCATCATTCTGTACTGCCTCTAGGAGTATTCTGTGTATCTTCTTAGCAGCCTCTGCTTGTTCCCTTGTTCTTCTCTTTCTTATACAGCCACCTCTGCAGAGGCTACCTAAGATCCTAAAGCTGTCACAAAAGCAGCAGTAGCCCACATACCACCATTCATTTTGGGGGGTAAATCATGCTGCTCACCTGAACAGAACCCAGGTTTGGTTTCTGAGATGCTGCATTCTCATCAACTTTCTAGACTAATCAAGTATTTTTAGGAGCTTTTTAAATGATTAAACTCTTTCTTAAAATGAAATCTTTCATGGAAGTATACTATACAAAATAAATAAGAAGATATCTACCATGCAAAAAAGATAAAGTAGATAAAAGTTGGGTTGGGTTGCCCAGACTTCCACTGCTTAGCTACTACCCTTGTAAATGGCTCCAAAGATATCACCATATGCTCCCGAGGCATTGTGTTATGGGGTCTAAATCCACTGTATTAATCCAGAGACATGGGTTTGGGCCTTGATTTCCTCCCACTCTCTGGAAATTTATAGGCATTCTTCCTCCTGTCCCAGACCTCTTTTCAGACTAGTGTTTTATACTGATCCCCAATAACTTGGATGGGGCTTTTGTGCCTCCTTCATGCCCCTCTTACTATGAGAGTAGGCCCCATTGTGAATGGACAAATTGCCCAGAACTATGATGCAACTTGAAACTTCCTGCTTCCACATTCTTCCTTGCCTCAATAAACCATGAAGGTGATTGCTGTTATTTGCTTTCAATGATTCAATGCTCCAGCTTGGATTCTACCTAAGGATATATCAACTTCAAGTGTAGAGAAGTAGCCAGTATATGTGAAAGCAGATATGTCCAAATTAGGCATAGTCAGACCTCAAACTGGGACCTCCCTCAATCCTTCATCCTCCACACTAGTTGTAATTTGGCCTAGATGTTATGTTCTTTACACCTGGCCCACAAGTTCTTCTAGAAGTTCCTTAGGGTCCCTGTCCATGAGAGTGTTAAACATATTGTCACTGGCTGCTGAAATAGGTGTTTGCATGACAGAACCCTCTCTTAGCTGCACTCTTTTCAGTGAGATGGAATAGCAAGCCTGATTTTACCCAGTATGTCTATTGAAATGGAGACCTTATATTGAACCATGAAACCCTGGTCTGAGGAGTCCTCGATGAGGCTACTTAATGGTGGAGGTAACTGCCCAAGACATTGGTCTGCCTTATGTCCAGCACAGCCACCCTGAGTACTGAGGGCAGTAAGATCTTCATACACATATAGCTCAATTCTTTCCATTTGCACTAGGAATTTCACAAGTTGGGTTAAACAACAAGAAGAAAAAGGAGGAAAGAGGAGAAGGCTCTGGGACCCTGGTGGCATATTCTAATATGGGGTTTAAGTAGATGTGCTAAAGGAATAAAAGACATACAAATGTGATATAACAATGTTGGATCCCTTTAAGAGTGGACATGGTAGTTTCCTCTACCCTTATTTCAGATACCTTCTTAAATTGTATTATATTGAAGGAGGCTTTCTACCTAAGCCCTATATCAACATACACACACACAACAGGCTTACACATGTGTGCACATGTGCACCTGTTCTTATCCAAATAAAATATTAGTTAATATTTGGCATTTTCTATACTTATATGCTGAGCATTGATTTTCATTCTGAATGTCTGAACTTGAGGTTCAACCACTTTAACATCACTCATTATTATTCATGAGATGCATACAGGGTGAGGAGTTTTTACTGAAAAATTTCATTGAGGTCTGATTATAACAACCAAACTCATTTGACCACTCCATAGTCCTGAAAGTTTTATCTTAGCTTGAAGAACGATAGTTATTGATACTGTGGGGTTTAAAGGGACAAACATTTTCGTTGTTGAGGTGTAGAAAGAAAATCAATCTTTATATCTGGAGAAACACAATCAATGATGCATTACTTTAGAACCAAGATTGAAAGGGGGATAGCTATAGAACCATTTTTGCCACCAGATGGTGTTTGTCTGCTTCTGTGTACTAGTTGCAATCAATAAGTTAACACAGGTCTCTGTATGCACAGAGGCAGTGATTCTTAAACATTTTAGAATCATTATAATACATTTTATAGGTTCAGCTAAACATAGGACTCTGGCTGATTATGATTAAACATGCTGATACTAAATTCCATATTGATCTTACAAATATCAATGCATGCAGAGAAGCAGTGAGAAGAATGCTTGTAACTATAAGGAACATTTTAATTTTAAAAGATAATGGGGACAGTTTTTATTGGAACATCAGGCAGAAGTTTGGATTCTCCCAGTTGACTTTCATCATGTAGGAAATTAATTCTGTTTTTCCTTTCAGACCAATAGACATTAATTATAGACTATGTCTAATTGTCTGAAGTACATAGGCAGCAAAATTGTATTCAAGTATCTTGAAAATAAAAAGAAGAAAAAATTTATTTTCTCAATATTTTCTTAGAACTGTAAACATAGTAATTAATACAACTTAAAATTATTTCTACTTCCTTGAATGTTTACCATTCAATAAAAGAGACAGATGAACTGTACTGAATTCAACAAATGCAAAAACTATAAAAGTTATTTTTGAAAAGGACATACATTAGATTGAAAAAAAAAGACTGTGGTTCAGACTGGATACTACCATGCTATGTGACTTTGTACCCAAACTCTTAACTAGACTGAGTATTTGTATCCTCACCAAGATTTCAAAGAAGAGGGTATAAAGTTTTCTGAAGTTTCTTATAACTCTAAAAATTATATGATACTATTATCTTATTAAATTCCACAGCTGTTTGAGAGGGAGCTGCATTAGTACAAATGGGAAATGAGATTGCTCATGAAAGCCAAAGCTACATTTGATGATTCACTCATTTCCAGTCATTTCATCTGCAGATCCACTGACTGATGTAGATACTTTATATATTCTCAAAGCCATCAGATGATGCAACATATATAAAGAGCTCTCTCTCAATTATGAGTCATGTGTTCAACTGAGCTTGAGGAGACAATAAATAATGAAAACATTTGTACTATGTGAGGAAGGGCACTGTTCTTTATAAAAATAGATAAATGAAGTATTCTTATTGTCAAATTGTTAACTGCTCCGAAAAATATTGTGCCCTGGTGTTATTAAGTTGATTAGAAATCATTGGGAAATTATAGTGTATGAGATGCATAAAGAATAGACAATCCTTTCTTACAGCCTCAGATAACTTCATAGAGCTTTTGTCTTCAAGAAGTTTCAAAAACTTTTAAGAAGATTTTAAATGTCACAATTGATTCATTCTCCTTTCTTCTCCATCACTTTGATTTGCTACCAGAGTTGCCTGTGCCAGGTTAGAGAGGAGACCAACAAAGTACATGGTCTCAACAAGGTCAAAGAATTAACAAAACTGTATTCAGTGTAAATATATCCCAATTTACTCAGTATTATCAGGATTCTTTCAGTGTGGCCTTAGGGACTTATCAATTCGATCAACTGTAAGACTCATTTTAGGGATATATTTATGAAAATAGGTAAACAACAAAGGGGAAACCTCTACTACTCTTCATGCTGTGCTTTAATATCCTCATCTATAAAATAGATCTATTGATATTCCCATGAAAATATTAAATATGTCAAATAGTAAGACAACTATTGGAATTATATCAATTTCGTATTGTAGTTTACTGTGAGCGTTGCATTTTATGCCCATTCTGCTTTACTTTTTTTAAAGAGATATTTACACACCTTTATTCACAACAGAACTAGTTAGCCCAGAAGTGGGAGTTTCCCAAGTGTCCATCGGTGGGTGAACTGATAAACAAAATGTGTTACATACATACGATGGACTACTTTCAGCCTTAGCAAGGAAGGAGGATTTCTTGCCACATGCTACAACATGGATGAAACTTGACAAAATTAAGCTAAGAGAAACACGTCAGTCACAAAAAGACAAATTTCACTTATATGAAGTATCTAAAGCACTGAAATTCATAGAAAAGGAAAGTAAAATAGTGGTTATGAGGCCTGGGAAGATGAGGTAAAAGAGAGTTGCTGTTTAAAGGAAATTGAGTTTCAGATTTGCAAGATGAAAAAGTTCTTATACTTAACACTTCTAAACTGTGAACTTAAAAATGGTTAAGATGATAAATTTTATATGATGCGTACTTTAACACCATAACAAAGAAGAAAATTAGTATATGTAGATCGATAAAACAAATATTGCAAAATATTAACTGTTGAATGTAGGTAGTAGGTAAATGGGATTTCATTGTATCATTCTTTCAATTTTTCTGTATTTTTGAAAATTTTTAAAATCAAAGGTTGAAAAGAAAAAAGGACATATTGTATGATTCTACTTATATGAAATTTTTGGACTAGAAGCATTTAAAGAGACAGAAAAAAGAATAGAGATTGTCAGGGACTGAGGCAGATGGAGAGTTTGAGGTGACGAAAAATAGGTGGAAACAGAATGTGGTGATGACTGCACAACAATGTGAATGTAAATATGCCACAAAAATTTCACACTTTAAAAACATTATAATTGCAATTCCTGTGTTATACATTTTACCACAATTTTAAAAAGTAAAATGAGCATACATTAAGTATATCATTCCCTTTATAGAATTTCAATACCAACTTGTCCAATTTCAAAGTAGTAAGTTCTATATATTTTTCCACATTAATTTTTTAAAGTTTTTATTGGAATACAGTTGCTTTACAATGTTGTGTTTCTACTGTACAGCAAAGTGAATCAGCTGTACGGATACATATATCCCCTCTTTTTTGGATTTCCTTCCCATTTAGGTCACCACAAAGCACTGAGTAGAGTGCCCTGTGCTGTAGAGTAGGTCCTCATTAGTTATCTGTTTTATATATAGTATCAATAGTATATATATGCCAATCCCAATCTCCCAATTCATCCCACCCACCTTTCCTCCTTGGTATCCATATGTTTGTTCTCTATGTCTGTGGCTGTATTTCTGTTTGTAAAAAAATCATATATACCAATATTTTCAGATTCCTCATATATGAGTTAATATATATTTGTTTTTCTCTGACTTACGTCATTCTGTATGACAGTCTCTAGGTTCATCCATGTCTCTACAAATTAAACAATTTCATTCCTTTATATGGCTGAGTAAAATTTCATTTTATATATATACCACATCTTCCATATGCATTCCTCTGTTGATGGATATTTAAGTTATTTCCATGTCCTGGTTATTGAAAATAATGCTGCAATGAACATTGGGGTGCATGTGTCTTTTTGAATTATGGTTTTCTCTGGGTATATGCCCAGGAGGGGGATTGCTGGGTCACATGGTAGTTCTATTTTTAGTGTTTTAAGGAACCTCCATACTGTTCTCCATAGTGGCTGTAGCAATTTACATCCCCACCAACAGTGTAAGATGGTTCCCTTTTCTCCACACCCTCCCCAGCATTTATTGTTTTTAGATTGTGTGATCATGGCCATTCTGACCAGTCTGAGGTGACACCTCATTGTAGTTTTGATTTGCATTTCTCTAATAATTACTGATGTTGAGCATCTTTTCATGTGTTTGTTGGCCATCTATATTTCTTCTTTAGAAAAATGTCTATTTAGGCCTTCTGCCCATTTTTTGATTTTTTTTTTTTTGATATTGAGCTACATGAGCTGTTTGTATATTTTGGAGATTAATCCTTTGTCCATTGCTTTGTTTGCAAATACTTTCTCCCATTCTGTTGTCTTTTAATCTTGTATATGGTTTCCTTTGCTGTGCAAAACCTTTTAAGTTTAATTAGGTCTCATTTTTTCATTTTTGTTTTTATTCTTATTACTCAAGAAGGTGGGTCAAAAAAGATCTTGCTGCGATTTATGTCAAAGAGTGTTCTGTCTATGTTTTCCTCTAAGAGTTTTATAGTGTCTGGCCTTACATTTAGGTCTTTAATCCATTTTGAATTTATTTTTGTGTATGGTGTTAGGGAGTGTGCTAATTTCATTCTTTTACATGTAACTATCCAGTTTTCCCAGCATCACTTATTGAAAAGGCTCTCTTTACTCCACTGTATATTCTTGCCTCCTTTGTCATAGATTAGGTGACCATAGGTGTGTGTGTTTATCTCTGGGCTTTCTATCTTGTTCCATTGATCTATATTTCTGTTTTTGTGCCAGTATCATACTGTCTTGATTACTGTAGCACTGTAGTAGAGTCTGAAGTCAGGGAGCCTTATTCCTCCAACTCCGTTTTTTTTTTTTTTTTTCCTCAAGATTGCTTTTGCTACTCTAGGTCTTTTGTGTTGCCATACAAATTGAAATTTTTTGTTCTAGTTCTGTGAAAAATGCCATTGGTAATTTGATAGGGATTGCATTGAGTCTGTAGATTGCTTTGGGTAGTATAATCATTTTCACAATATTGATTCTTCCAATCCAAGAACATGGTGTATGTCTCCATCTTTTTGTGTTGTCTTTGATTTCTTTCATCAGCATCTTATAATTTTTTGCATAAAGTTATTTTTGACTCCTTAGATAGGTTTATTCCTAGGTACTTTATTCTTTATGTTGCAATGGTAAATGGGATTGTTTCTTTAATTTCTCTTTCTGATCTTTTGTTGTTAGTATATAGGAATGCAAAAGATTTTTGTGCATTAATTTTATGTCCTGTAACTTTACTAAATTCATTGATTAGCTCTAATAGCTTTCTGTTGCTATATTTAAGATTTTCTATGCGTAGTATCATGTCATTTGCAAACAGTGACAGTTTTATTTCTTTTCCAATTTGGATTCGTTTTATTTATTTTTCTTCTCTGATTGTTGTGGCTAGGACTTCCAAAACTATGTTGAATAATAGAGGTGAGAGTGGGCACCCTTGTCTTGTTCCTGACTTTAGAGGAAATGTTTTCAGTTTATCACCATTGAGAGTAATGTTTGCTGTGGTTTTGTCATATATGGCCTTTATTATGTTGATGTAGGTTCCCTCTATGCCCACTTTCTGGAGGGTTTTTTATCATAAATAGGTGTTGAATTTTGTTCAAAGCTTTTTCTGCATCTATTGAGATGATCATATGGTTTTTATTCTTCAATTTGTTAATATAGTGTATCACACTGATTGATTTTCATATATTGAATAATCCCTTGCATCCTTGGGATAAATACCACTTTATCATGGTGTATGATCCTTTTAATGTGTTGTTGGATTTGGTTTGCTAGTATTTTGTTGAGGAATTTTGCATCTATGTCCATTAGTGATATTGGCCTGTAATTTCTTTTTTTTTGTGATATCTTTGTCTGGTTTTGGTATCAGGGTTATGGTGGATTTGTAAAATGAGTTTGGGTGTGTTCTTGTCTCTGCAATATTTTGGAAGAGTTTGAGAAAGATAGGTATTAGCTCTCCTCTAAGTGTTTCATAGAATTTGCTTGTGAAACCATCTGGTTCTGGACTTTTGTTTGTTGGAAGATTTTTAATTAGTTTCAATTTTGTTACTTGTCATTTGTCTGTTCATATTTTCTATTTCTGCCTGGTTCAGTCTTGGAAGGTTGTACCTTTGTAAGAACATGTACATTTCTTGCAGGTTGTCCATTTTATTGGCATAGAGTTGCTTGTAGTAGTCTCGTATGATCTCGTGTATTTGTGCAGTGTCAGTTGTAACTTCTTTTTTGTTTCTAGTTTTACTGATTTGAGTCCTCTCCCTTTTTTTTGATGAGTCTGGCTAAAGGTATATCAATTTTGTTTTTCATCTCAAGGAACCAGCTTTTAGTTTTATTGATCTTTGCTCTTGTTTTTTTTTTTTTTAATTTCTGTTCTGATCTTCATGATTTCTGTTAACTTCGGGTTTGTTTGTTCTTCTTTCTCTAGTTGCTTTAGGTGTAAGGTTAGATTATTTATTTGAGATTTTTCTTGTTTTTGAGGTAGGATTGTGTGGCTATAAACTTCCTTCTTAGAACTGCTTTTGCTGCATCCCATAGGTTTTGGGTCATCATGTTTTCATTGTCATATGTTTCTAGGTATTTTTTGATTTCCTCTTTGATTTCTTCAGTGATCTCTTGGTTATTTCATAGCATGTTGTTTAGCTTCCATGTGTTTGT
Organism: Eubalaena glacialis; assembly: GCF_028564815.1. Lineage (NCBI taxonomy): Eukaryota > Metazoa > Chordata > Mammalia > Artiodactyla > Balaenidae > Eubalaena > Eubalaena glacialis. The sequence goes on from NC_083730.1 coordinate 34,396,928, forward strand.
AATTTCTACTATTTTTTTCCTGTAATTGATTTATAACCTCATAGCTTTGTGGTCAGAAAAGATGCTTGATAGGATTTCAATTTTCTTAAATTTACTGAGGCTTGATTTGTGACCCAAGATGTGATCTATCCTGGAAAATGTTCCATGTGCACTTGAGAAGAATGTGTATTCCACTGCTTTTGGATGGAATGTCGTATACATATCAATTAAGTCTATCGAGTGTAATGTGTCATTTAAGGCTATGATTCCTTATTAATATTTTGTCTGGATGATCTATCCATTGGTGTAACTGGAGAATTTCCCCATTTATGGGTGTTAGCATTTGCCTTATGTATTTAGGTACTCCTATTTTAGGTGCATAAATATTTACAATTGTTATATCTTCTTCTTGGATTGATCCCTTGATCCTTACGTAGTGTCTTTCCTTGTCTCTGTGACAGTCTTTATTTTAAAGTCTATTTTTTTCTGATATGAGTATTGCTACTCCAGCTTTTTTTAATTTTCATTTGCATGGAATATCTTTTTCCATCCCCTCACTTTCAGTCTATATGTGTCCCTAGGTCTGAAGTGGGTCTCTTGTAGACAGTATATACATGGGTCATGTTTTTGTATCCATTTAGGCAGTCTGTGTCTTTTGGTTTGTGCACTTAATTCATTTACATTTAAATTAATTATTGCCACGAATATTCCTCTTGCCATTTTCTTAATTAATTGGGGTTTCTTTTTGTAGGTCTTTTTCTTCTCTTTTGTTTCCTGCCTAGAGAAGTTCTTTTATCGTTTGTTGCCAAGCTGGTCTTGTGGTGCTGAGTTCTCTTAACTTTTGCTTGTCTGTAAAGCTTTTGATTTCCCCATCAAACCTGAATGAGAGTCTTGCTGGGTAGAGAAATCTTGGTTGTAGGTTTTTCCCTTTCATCACTGTAAATATATCATGCCACTCTCTTCTGACTTGCAGAGTTTCTGTTGAAAAATCAGCTGATAACCTAATGGGGATTCCCTTGTATGTTATTTGCTGCTTTTCCCTTGCTGTTTATGATATTTTTCTTTGTATTTAATTTTTGTTAGCTTGATTAATATGTGTCTCAGCATGTTTCTTTGGGTTTATCCTGTTGGGACTCTCTGTGCTTCCTGGACTTGATTGACTATTTCCTTTCCCATGTTAGGGAATTTTTCAACTATAATCTTTTCAAATATTTTCTCAGACCCTTTCTCCTTCTCTTCTTCTTCTGTGACCTCTATAATTAGAATATTGGTGTGTTTAATGTTGTCCCAGAGGTCTCTGAGACTGTCCTCAATTCTTTTCATTCTTTTTTTTTAATTCTCCTCTGTGGCAGTTATTTCCACCATTCTATCTTCCAGGTCACTTATCCGTTCTTCTGCCTCAGTTATTCTGCTATTGATTCCTTCTAGTGTAGTTTTCATTTCAGTTATTGTGTTCATCACTGTTTACTTGTTCTGTAGTTCGTCTAGGTCCTTGTCAAACGTTTCTTATATTTTCTCCATTCTATTTCCAAGATTTTGGATCATATTTTCTACAATTACTCTGAATTCTTTTTCAGGTAGATTGCCTATTTCCTCTTCCTTTATTTGGTCTTGTGGGTTTTTACTTTGCTCCTTCGTCTGCGACATAGTTCTCTCTCGTCTTATTTTGTCTGACTTACTGTGTTTGGAGTCTCCGTTTTTGCAGGCTGTAGGGTTGTAGTTCCTCTTGCTTTTGGTGTCTGCCCCCAGTGGGTGAAGTTGGTCCAGTGGCTTGTGTAGGTTTCCTGGTTGAGGGACTGATGCCTGAGTTCTGGTGGGTGGAGCTGGATCTTCTCCCTCTGATGGGCAGGGCCACATCAGGCAGTGTGTTTTGGGTGTCTGTGGGTTTAGTACAACTTTAGCCAGTCTATCTGCTCATGAGTGGTTTTGTGTTCCTGTCTTGCTTGTTATTTGGTGTGGAGCCTTTTGCACTGGAGCCTGCAGGCAGTTGGGTGGAGCTGGGTCTTGTAGTTGAGATGGAGACCTCTGGGAGAGCTGTCACTGATTGATATTCCCTGTGGCCAGGAATTCTCTGACGTTCCAGCATCCTGGACTTGGAGCTCCTACCCCAGGGTCTCAGGCCCAACCCCTGGCCTAGGAACTAAGACCCCACAAGCCACACATGTTGGCAGAAAAGGGGAAAAAAAGAAAAGAAAAATGGAAAATATAAAAAAGGGCCAGAAGAACACAAATGAAAACAAACAAAACCCAAGACAAATAGCAAAGACAAAACAAGCAAACAACAACATCAACAATTAAAAACAAACAAACGAACAAACAAAACTCCAGACAAATGGTAAAAGCAAAACTAAACAAACAAAAACAAAAACAAAAAAACCCAAACACATACAAAATAAGAAACAAAAACAGAGAAAACAAAAAACAAGAAACCAACCAGGCAAACAAAAGAATCCCCAAATGAAATCAAACAATTAAAAAACAAAACTCACAAAAATAAAAAATAATAAAACAAAGACAGAATGCAAACTGAAAGGAAAAAACAAACAAAACAAAACAAACACAAAAGTGATAGAAAAAAGATGATAAAAAGATAAGAAAAAATAGAACAAAGGAAAAAGAGATAAAAACAAAGTAGAACAAAGGAAAGAAAAAAACTAAGGAAAAAACACAGAACAACAAAAAAGTAACGTAGAAATAGAAATATATAAAAAAAATTTAATTAAAAAAAATTAAATAAATGTAAAAACAACTGAAAATCCCCACAACAAAAGAACAAAATAAATCATAAAAACATAGTAATAATTATATTTTCCTGGGTCTCTGCTGTCAGTGTCCTTGCTCCCACTGTTAGTCACAGCCAAACTCTGCCTCCCAGAATGCCCTCCAAAACCTCTAGGTAGGTCTCTGGTCCCCCTGTGGGCACTGTGGAGGCAGTTCAGACTCTGACCTGGCCCAACTCCAACGTGTACTAGTCCCCAAAGTCCATGACTGGTAGAGCTAGACTGGTTTCAGTTGTGGGAACACTCATTGTCCATTCAGGTATTCCATAGATGCAGGGTTTACCAAGCTGATTGCAGTGATTTAATCTGCAGTTTGTGTAGCTGCACAGAAAGATTTTTGTTCCTCTTCCTTAGTCACCATGCCCCTGGGGCTCATCTGTGGTTTTAGCCCCACCTCTGCCTGTTGGCCACTCACAGGAGTCTGCTCCTGAGGCTGCCCTGGAGCACTCGAATCTGTCCTGATGATGACAGGGTGCACAGGTGGCACAACTTACTGGGTCATGGGAAAGCCAGTGGCCACAGGTGTGAGAGATCCAGCACTAGTGGGAGCCTTTCCTAGTGCCTGGAGCCCAGCACAAGAAGGTCAGCCCTGGTGGGGGCTTTTATTAGTGTCTGGTGGCAGGTACAAGAAGGCCAGCTCTAGTGGGGGCTTTTTCTAGTGCCTGGCAGGGAAGGGGGCTGACACATGGGGAGAGAGAGGTTTCAATGGCGGCTCCACCCACTGCACATTACTCAACTGTGTCACCTTGCTTCTATGGCAGTCTCAGTTTCCTGCAGAAGCATTCCCAGTTGGGGATTACCTCCCCCTGTCCCCTCAGCCTGTCTCCTCACAGACAACAGCAGTCTTCCCCTTGGGACTGCTCTCCAATCCTCACATTCCAGCTCTCAGACCCCTGTGCACCAGCAGACACACATCCTGGTGTGCACCATGCAGGGCTGTGGCACAGACCATCTATGTAGGTCTCACTCTGTCCTGTCTGCCACAGACTGGCCATTTCACCCTCCTCTGACAGACTCAGCTGCTCCCCTTCTGTCCTAACTAATTTCCACATTGGTGATGGGGCTTCCCCAGATTCATGAACCTCTCCTCTGCCTCAGCTCCTCCCAGGGGTGCATATCCCATCCTGCTTCCTCTCTTCTTCTTTTTCCCTTCTTTCTTTCACCCTACCTGGTTACACAGGGATCTTCCCTGTCCTTTCCAGTGTCCAAGGTCTTCTGCTAGTGTTCAGCCAGTGTTCTGTGAGAATTGTTCCATCTGTAGATGTATTCTTGATGCATTTGTGGAGAGAGATGAACTCCATGTCCTCCTACTCCTCTGTCATCATGGTTTCCTCCCCATTCTGCTTTATTTAGAGATAAACATTGTGCCCACTGTTCTCAGTGACCTTCACAAACATTTCCTCCCAAACAGTTATAATGATTATGCTTAGGTTTTGTGTTTTGGAAACATTCATTGCTGTACATGAAAGAATGTTGTCATTTTAGGTTGATAAAATCATCATAAATAAGTGTATCATTTTAGATTACTTGTTCAGGGTTTTGAAGTAACCAAGACAATAATAGTGTAAGATTTTTAATATATTAATCTATTATGTATTTTTTGAATTATAAAAAGACACATTGTCTAATAAAATAAAAAGTAAAATCAAAATAACAGGAATAGGACAGAAACACAATATGTTCTACATGTTACAGAAATATAGTGTGCAAGAGGCATTTGTACCATTTAGTGATGTAGAAAAATAAAAAGAGAATATATTTTATTTTTCTAACACTGTGCCTCAGAGTCAAACCCCAATAAATAATGACACAAAGTAAACTAAAGCAAGTGTCATAACATCACAATTGGAAGTAAAATTATACAAAGATTGGATGACTGTGGCTAAATCTACAGAGACCCGAAAAGAGAAAATGCAATTCACGGTATGTGTACAGATACCATATTACACATGTAATTTGCTGCTCATGCAGATAAAGAAATATTATTCATAAGTTCACAAAGGCCATTTGAAATATAGAATTAGTCAAAATGCAAGACTGCATGTAGCAGGCATGCAGAGATGCAGATATACATGTGCAGATGTGCTTTGGAAATAGAATTCTCAACTGTCTTACCCAGTTCAGAATATATTTTTAAGTGGATGAAAATGTTGACTTGTTAAATTGAAATATAGTTGATGTACAGTATTATGTTAGTTTTAGGTGTACTATATAATGATTTGACATTTGCATCAATATGAAATGACCACCATGATAAGTCCAGTAACCATTGGTCCTCATCAAAGCTATTACAATAATATTGAGCATATTTCTTATGGTGTATATTACATCCCCATGACATTTATTATATGATTGGTGGATTGTACCTCTTAATCCCTTTCACCTATTTTACCCATTCCCCCACACCTTTTTTCCTGACAACTAACTACATGTTTGTTCTCTGTATCTACGAGTCTGTTTTGTTTTCTTTTTTAGATTTCACATATAAGTGAGATCATACAATATTTGTCTTTCTCTGTCTGACTTACTTTATTTAGCATAATACTTTCTAAATCCATCCAGGTTGTCCCAAATGGTAAGATTTCATTTTTCTTCTGGCTGAGTAATATTTCATTTTATATATATATATATATGTATATATATATGTATATATATATATATACCACTTCTCCTTTACCCATTCATCTGTTGATGGACACTTTGGTTGCTTCCATATCTTGGCTATTGTAATTAATGCTTCAATGAACATTGGGGTGCATATATCATTTCAAATTTTTGATTTCATCTGGTAAATACTCAGAAGTGAAATTATTGGATCACATGGCAGTTCCATCATTAATGTTTTGTGGAATCTCAATATTTTTATTTCACAGTAGCTATACCATTTTACAATGCCACCAATAATTCAAGAGGGTTTCTTTCCTCCACATTGTGCCAACACTTGTTATCTGTTGTATTTTGCTGATAGTCATTCTGACAGGTGTGAGGTGGTAACTCATCATGGTTTTGATTTTCATTTCTCTGATGATTAATTATGTTGAGCAAATTTTCATGTGTCTGTTGGCCATCTTTGAAAGAATGTCTACTAAGGCCTTCTGCTCACTTATTGAGTTGTTTCTGTTTTTGTTTTTTCTTAATTTTCAGTTACATGAGTTTTTTGTAAATTCTGTATATCAAACCCATATCAGATATATCATTTGTAAATATCTTCTCCCATTTAGTAGGAGAATTTGCCTTTTATTTTGTTGATTGTTTCCATCACAAAATAAAAGTTTTTTAGTTTGATGTAGTTCCTTTTGCTTATTTTTCCTTTTGTTGTCACTGCCTGAGGAGACATATCAAAAAAAATATTACTAAGACTGATGTCAAAGGGCATACTGCCTATGTTTTCTTCTAGGAGATTTACAGATTCAGGTCTCACATCTAAGTCTCACATTTTAGTCTCACATTTAAGTATATGGTGTCAGAAATTAGTCCCATTTGATTCTTTTGTATGTACATGTCCAGTTTTCCTAACACAATTTATTGAAGAAGCTATCTCTTCCCAACTGCATATTCCTGCCTCTTTTGTCATAGATTAATTGACCATATAAGCATGGGTTTATTTCTGGGCTGTCTATTTTGTGCCTTTCATCTATGTGTCTGTTTTTGTGCCAGTACCACACAAATTTTGTTTTGATGACTGAGTTGTAGAATAGTTTGAAATCAGGGAACGAGATACTTCCAACTTTGTTTTCTTTCTCAAGATTTTTTTGCTACTCAGGGTCTTTTGTGATTCCATACAGATTTTAGAATTATCTGTTCTGGTTCTGTGAAAGATGCCTTGCTATTTTGATAGGGATTTCATTGCTTCTGTATACTGCCTTGTACAGTATGGTCATTTAAACAATATTCATTTTTCAAATCTGGGAGTATGGGTTATCTTTCCATTTGTTTGTGTCATTTCATTTCCAATTTCTTTCATTATTGAAATACATTCTCAAGTACAAGTCTTTTAAAATCTTGGTTAGATTGTTTCCTAGCTATTTTATTCTTTTTGATGCAATTGTAAATGGGATAGTTTTCTTAATTTCTCTTTCTGATTGTTTGCTCTTAGTGTATAGAAATGCAACAGATTTCTTTATATTTATTTTGTATCTTGCAACATTGTTAAATTCATTTATTAGAATAGTTTTTTGGTGGCATCTTTAACGTTTTCTATATATAGTATCATGTCATCATGTAACTATTTGCTTTTCCTTTGTTGCTTGTAAGATTCTCTTTTTCTTTAATTTTTGTCACTTAAATTATAAGGGGTCTTGGTGTGGATCCCTTTGAGTTCATTTTGTTTGGGACTCTTTGTGCTTCCTGGACATTAATGTCTGTTTTCTCTCCCAGGTTAGGGAAATTTTCAGCTATTATCTCCTCAGATAAGTTCTCTGCTCCTTTTTCTCCCTCTTTTCCTTCTAAGATCCCTATTATGTGAATGTTAGTACACTTACATTGTCTCAGAGGTCTCAAACGATTGTCATTAAAAAAAAAAAAAAAGCTTTTTCTTTTACCTTGGGTGACAGAAAATTTTCCACAACTCTCTTTTCCTGTTTATTAATCTGTTCCTCTGAATCTTTTAATCTACTGTTAATTCCTTTTAGTGCCTTTTAAAGATTTTAGTTATTATATTTTTCAACCCTCTTTGGTTCTTTATATTTTCTAACTCTTCTTTAAACTTTTCACTCTGTTCATCCATTCTTCTCCCAAGTTTGATGAGCATCTTTATGATCATTACCTTGAACTCTTCATCTAATAGATTGCTTATCTCTAGTTTGCTTAGTTCTTCTGCTGGAGTTTTATCTTTTTCTTTCATTTTGAATATACTCCTCTGACTCCTCATTTTGCTTAATTCCCTGTTTTTATTTCTATGTACTATGTAGGTTTGTTATGCTTCCTAATCTTGGGGGAATGGCCTTACATCCTATGGGGTCCAGCAGCATAATCTCTTTGGTCACTAGAACTACGGGCACCCCCTATGTGGGCTGTGTGGGCCTCTTGTGTTGGGGCCAATGACTGTGCCTGAGCTGGTAAGCAGAGATAGCATCTGGCCTTGTTGCCTGGCAGGTCTTTCCTCATGTAGGGGCTGCCAGCTTGCTAGTGGTGGGTCTGGGTGTCAGGGAAGCTGGCTTTATGTCCTGACAAATCTCAGAGCTGCTGTTGGCCCACTGGTGGTTGGGGCTAATCCTCACATGGCTGGCTGCTTAGCCTGGAAAGTCCTGGGTCTGATGCTGCTGGGCGGCTTGGAGATAACTCCCAGGCACTAATAGGCTAGAGGGAAGAACATAAAATGGTGCTTGCCAGCACTAGTGTTCTCCTGGTAAAATAAGCTTCCAAAAATGACCACTGCCAGCATCTATATCTCCAGGGGAAGTTCCAGTTGCCTCCTGCCTCTCAGGGATATTCTCAAAAATCAGCAAATGGAATTGACCTAGGCTTCTTTCAAATTATTGTCCCTGGGGCTTCCCTGGTGATGCAGTGGTTGAGAATCTGCCTGCTAATGCAGGGGACACAGGTTCGAGCCCTGGTCTGGGAAGATCCCACATGCTGCAGAGCAACTAGGCCCATGAGCCACAACTACTGAGCCTGCGCGTCTGGAGCCTGTGCTCCGCAACAAGAAAGGCCACGATAGTGAGAGGCCCACGCACGATGATGAAGAGTGGCCCCCACTTGCTGCAGCTAGAGGAAGCCCTCACACAGAAAAGAAGACCCAACACAACCAAATAAATAAATAAATAAATAATAATTAAAGGTGCTAATAATTAAAAAAAAAAATTATTGTTCCTGCATTGGGTGTCAGAGTGCATGAAATTTTGTGTAGCCCTTTAAGAGAGGAGTCTCTGTTTTCTACAGCCCTCTCACTCTCCTGTACAAAAGCCCTGTTGGCTTTCAAAGGTAGATTTTCTGGGGGCTTGTCTTCCTGGTACATAGCCCCCAGGACTGAGAGCCCAATGTGGGGCTTGGATCCCTTGCTCCTCACGGAGAACCTCTACAATTGTGGTTATTCTCCTGTTTGTAGTTCACCTACCCAAGGGTGTAGGTCTTGACTATACTACTTCTCCACCCCTCCTACCCATCTCAACATGGTTACTTCTTTATATCTTTAGTTTGGAAAATCTTTTCTGCTAGTTTTCAGGTCATTCTCATCAATAGTTGCTTTGTAAATAGTTGTAATTTTGGTGTACCCATGAGAGAAGGTGAGTTCAGGGTCTTCCTACTTTGCCATCTTGACCACCTCCCTGAAATGTTCTGTGTGTCCTTCTTTGTCTCTTATTACAATCTTTGTTTTAAAGTCTAGATTCTCTGATATAAGTATTGCTACCCCAGCTTACTTTTCATTTCCATTTGCATGGAATACCTTTTCCAACCCTTCACTTTCTATCTGTGTGTGTCTTTAGATCTGAATATTTCTCTTGTAAGAATCATATATATAGGTGAGAATGTTATTAACTTTTGAGTATCTACAAAAGGAGGTCATTAACTCTACTAAAAGTTAGTGTAAAGCCCTACTGATAAGGCATCTACAGCAAGAGAGTACTTTGCGTATTTTTCCTGAAACATCACCAGGAGAAATCACAAGGAAGTATGGTTCAAAGGATTTGAATGTTGCCTCCTCACAATTTGCCCTCTAATAATAATTTAATAATCCAATTCTGAAAGGACTGAACAAATTGGCTTCCCAACAGTAAAGGGAGTCACTCCAATAGGTACTTCATTTATTGTACATTGTGCCTCAAAAATAAACCTGGTGCATTTATTTAGTTAGGCCCAAATATTTTCCATTGCATGTAGAAAATTAAGAAATAAATTGTACATTTCAAGCAGCATGAGTTTTTCTTTTACCCCTACCTTGGGTTAATGTGCCTAATTTGTGTCTTGGAATCTATTATCATTTATCTGTTCTCAGATTTTAGTTTTGACTACAGAGTTATTGAAGATCATGCAAAAGAAATAAGGAAAATTACTTTCATCCCTGTTTTCTTGAATGATCTCTTGTCTTTAAGATTCATCTGAAGTTTTTCTAGCTGCTTGATGACTTCAAAATATCCTGACATAGAGAAAAAGTATATCCTCTAATAACAGAAAAAATTATGTGAAAGACAGATTCATTCAGGGAATTATTAAGACAGGGTAAATTCCTACAAAAGCATTGTTGTATGTAGTGTACCCACCATGACACTTAAAAGTTTTTCCGTCTTTTCCTTACAAAGCTCATGTTACTTATTTCTTTAGATGGTTTTGCAAATAGTGTAGCTATTAAATTATTTATAGTTCCTGCAGGGAGTAAGTAAAGAAAGTCAATATGACCCAGTACTGAATTGAATCTAATCAATCAGATAAGCAAGATCAGGGAAAATCCCAAGAAAGTTAAAATAAAGGTGAGAAAAGTGAAGGGAAAGTAAAGTTTGGGTTGTGGGTAAATTCTGTACTCCATGTAGGGTGCTGTGTGGTAAATATTGACAGCTCTGAATGCTTGAAAGATGAAGAAGAAGAAAAAAATAGAAAATGTAGAAAGTAAATAGACATATACTGAAGACAATTTTGTTTTTAAAAGTTTTTATACCAAAGACAACTGTTGAGTACAATTGCTGTCTTACACTGGTTATCTGGCAGAGAGATGTTGCTACAAAAACAGGGACCAGAGTTAGAATTATCCCCAACACCCTTCTTCTCTTTGTCCTTCATTTTTAAAGAGAGAAATAAAAGGGAAAAATTTTTAGAAACAGTTTAGTAGAAAATAATATTATTAAAGTATCAAAATACAAAACCAGTAGGAGAAGCTTACAGAATTAGATTCCTTCCTTCTCTGAGTCCAGGTAGCACTTTTAGTCTAGAATGTGGTAATAAAACCTGTTTATCCAGTAGAGTATGAGTTTTTCAAGGACAAGGACCATCATTATGCTTCTGTTTTCTAAAACATATCTATGTCTATGTATATGCTCAATAGACACATGTTGATTACGTTTGTTAACTCCATAAACAGAGAAAAGAGGAATCTAACAAGGGTTTACAATTTTAGAGATGAACTTGGATGATAAATTCATATGGGATGAATAGTCTGGTGAATGACTTAACCCAAACTAGAGATAGCCCCAATTGCTGCTACTAAAATCCTGAAGACTAGTTGGTGTAGTTTCATAATCTCTGGGCAGGGAAGGCATAATTCATGAATGACTGGCTTTGGAAGAGTGTTGGGAATAGCCTGAAATAAAATTCATGTACTCTTGTTAAGGATTTAAAGTAATATAAAGCTACTTTAGACTTCTTACTCTTTCACAGCATAAAATATTTTCAAATAATCAATAGGATAGAATGAGTAAACGTGCATGTCATTTTATAGCACTTATCACACATTATTGTGATTCTTTGATGGTGTTTATAAGCTTATCTTCCTCACTGGAATGTACACTTCTGTAGTATAACTAAGATATTCTAATTCATCCTACAGTCCCTACAATGGCCCATTGGTAGAGATACTCAATAAATCCTTATTGAATGTACAACTCAAACAAGTAAAAATATCCTGTTGGTGTTTAAGTTGTACCACAAACTTTTCCCAGGTTACTTCAAACGTTTTAACCATTACTATCCTATACAAACACTAATAAACTCTAACTTCTGTACTCAATGAACCTATTTAAATCCTTCCTTTGGGGAAAGTATTTGTTGATACAGACTATATATATATATGATCTGTACTATGATACTTTTCCTTTGCTTTATCATGGCTAAACCAGAACACTGATGAAAATTTACATTTGGTACTAATATTCTAAAATGGCCTTTTTTCCTATAAGAGGACCCATAAATTGGTGTCTTGCATTGGTTTATGTACCTCCTATGAAAAAAGAAATTAATAAACTTTTATTTTGGAATAACTTTAGACTTATATGCAGGTTAAAAATATAATACAGATGACATAAAATTTTATGCAGAAAATCCCAGAGAATAATAATATAAAACCCTCCCAGAACTAATAAGTGAGGTTTGTAAGGTTGTAGGATACAAGGTCAACACAGAAAATGTAATTGTATATTTCTACATACAAATGATGGACAATTGGAAAACAAGATTTAAAACCACATCATTTACAATAGCTCCAAAAAATGAAATACCTAGACATGAATCTAAAAAAACATACACAGGATCTGTATGCTGAACACTAAAATGTTGATAAAAGATATCAAAGGTGACTTAAGTAAATGGAGAGACTTACCAAGATCATGGTTTGGAAGACTCAACATAGTAAATATATCAGTTCTTCTCAAAGTGATCTATGAATCTGATATAATGTCAGCCCAAATCCCAGCTAGAGCTTTATAGATGTACACAAGCTGATTCTAAAATTTATATGAAAGGGTAAAGAAACTACAACAGGTAAAGTAATTTGGAAAAAAGAACAGTGTTGGGAGAACTACACTACTAGAATTTAAAATTTAATATAAATTTACAGTAATAATGTGATATTGTCAAATATAGACATATATATATATATACACTTCAATGGAACAGAATACAATCCAGCAATAGACCCATGCAAATATGATCATTTTATCTTGACAAAAATTGCAAAAGCAATTCAAGGGAAAAAGGAAGTTTTTTTTTTTTAACAAATGGTGTTCATAAACTGTATGTAAACAAAAGTGAAATTCAAACTAAACTTCATATCTTATTCAAAAATTAACTACAAGTGGATTATAGATCTCAATGAAAGCATAAAACTATAAAAAGCTTTTGAAAGAAACATTTCCTGACTGGGTTTGGAACAAGAGTTCTTAGAACTAACACCAATAACATGATCCATTAAAGAAAAATTGATAAATCATAGTTTTTCAAAATAAAAAAAAAATGCTTTACCAGAGGCACTGTCTAGAGAAATCCAAAGACAAGCTTCAGATTGGTAGAAAATATTTGTAAATCACACAGGATATTCCACCAGAGTATACAAAGAAATTTCAAAACTCAGCAGTAACAAAATGAACAACCCAGTTTTTAAAAACTGTAAAGTACTTGGACAGTGTTAATGTAATTAAACAAGGAGGCAAGTAGACTGGGGCTCAAATTATTGGTAGCCTACATAAGCGAACTGAAACCTAAGGCAGAGTAAATGCACTAGAATTGGAGAAAGTGAAACTTAAGAACAACCAATCACAAATAGCCAACTCAGCTATTGAGCTATAAGGCAACCACTTTGTTACAGCCAATCAAAAAAATTTCTCTGCTTTGTTTCCAAGTCTTTTCTATAAAAACTTGCCACAGTTCCTGTTCGTGCAGCACTCCTAACTACTTTCATTTCAGTGCTGCCCAATTAGAAATAATGTATGTCAAATAAGCTTTAAATATTTTTATTGTTCTGCACTCTATCTTTTAACAACAGACATTCTACCAAAAAGGACATACAGATGTAAGCACATGAAAAAATGTTCAGTGTTATTTATTAGCCACTAAAGAAATGCAAATTAAAACCAAAATGTATTATCTCTATACACACCTTGCACACCTGGTAGAAAAACTAAAATAAAAAATGCTGACACTACCAACTGTTGGTGAAGATGTAGAGCAATTAGAACACTCATGAATTACTGACAGAAATGCAAGACCACTTTGGAAAATGGTTTTGCAGTTTCTTTTTTTTTTTTTTTTAATAACCTGGTGAGTTTTTTTTTTTTAATGTTTATTTATTTATTTATTTATTTATTTATTTATTTGGTTGTGCTGGGTCTTATTTGTGGTACATGGGATCTTTGTTGTCATGTGTGAGATCTTCATTGTGGCACACAGGACCTTTAGTTGTGGTATGTGGGATCTTCAGTTGCAGTATGCAGAATCTTCATTGCAGCATGCCTTTAGATGCAGCATGCAGACTCTTAGTTGAGGCATGCAGGATCTGACCAGGGATCAAACCTGGGCCCCCCGCATTGGGAGAATAGACTCTTAACCACTGGACTACCAGGGAGGTCCCATGCAGTTTCTTATTAAATGAAACATAAACGTGTCACTAGACCCATCCAAACAACTGGGCATTTACTGTAGCAAAATAATAACATATGTACACAAAATTCTGGACATGATTGTTTCTAGCAGTGTTATTTGTAATAAATAAAAACTGGAAACAGCCCAAATGTCCTTCATTGGGTTAATGATAAACAGTGGTTTATTCACAAAATTTAATACCACTTAGCAATAAAAATGATGAAACTAATAATACATGCAACAGCTTGAATAATTCTGAAAAGAAGTTATGCTGAGTAAAAGAAAGTCATCATTCATACTGTATTATTCCATTTACATGGTTACAAAGTATCAATACATATGGTATGATTACATTTATATGATATTCTCAAAAAGACAAAACTATAGTGATGTAGAACATACTAGTTGCTAGAGTTTATACTTGGGAGGTGGTAGAAAAATAAAGATATGCCACAAGGAAATTTTGAGGGGTGATGTAACAGTATCTTAGTTTTGGTAGTGGTTATATGAATCTATACATGTGTTAAAATTCATAGAACCATAGGAAAGAATAAATTTCTTGTATTACAATTTAAAATGTTGAATTAAAAAATAGCCATAAAGAAAACAAAGCCCAGCAGGTGGATCAAGGTGACAGAGTAGAAAGACCCTGAGTTCACCTCCTCCCATGGGCACACCAAAATTACAAATATTTACAGAGCAACTAACTCTGAGAATTACATGAAGTCCAGCAGAAAATATTTTCTATAAATAAACATACAAAGAAGGAGCCACCATAAGATGGGTAAGAGAGGTGGAGACATTTTCTAGTAAGGACCACACCCTGGGTTGGTGATTCACAAGCAGGAAGAATATCACAACTGAAGAGGTCATCCCTGAGGAGTGAGGGGTCTGAGCCCCACAGCAGGCTCCCAGCCTAGGGTCCTGCACCAGGAAGATGAGATCCCCAAAAGGCTGGCTTTCAAAAACAGCAGGACTTATGTTTGGGAGAGCTGGAGGGCTGTAGGAAACTGACACTCCACTCTTAAATGGTGTGAGCAAAATCTCTCATACTTGTGAATCCCAGCACAGAAGCATCAGTGTAAAATTTGCCTGGGTCAGATCCCCTTTCTGAACTTAGAGAGCCTCCATGAGAAGAAGGGGGAAACTGGGGCTCCCCTGGGGTATGAGACACTGGAAGTAGCAATTTTTGTGATTTTGTTCTACTGTACTGACACCAGTGCTGGCAAGAACTATTTGGAATCTTCCTTCTAGCCTATTACCACTAGGAGCCTGCCCTGCCCCCCAGCATGCCTGCAGCACTTAGATGCTGCTAGGCCCCACAACCCAGCTGTGCAGGAAAACTGCTCTGTTCACCTGCCCACCTGCAGCAGTCATGGGCTGCTGGGCCTTGCAACAAGCTGGTCAGCATCAGCCTTGCCTACCAGTGCATCAACAGTTTTCTTCCCCCCACAAAAATAGAGTGTATACACCACATATAGGGGACAGCTCTGGAGAATATAGTTCCTGTGGCCAAAGAGGAGCATGCTGCTGGGCCATAGAATATGACTTACATAAAGCTACTTCTCCAAAATTAGGAGCTATAACAGACCTACCTAATAAATGGAAATAAACACAGAGAATTAAGCAAAATGAGAAGAGAGAGGAATGTGTTCCAAACAAAGTGTTCTTTTGTTTTAACAAAACCTTAGGAAAAAACTAAACAAAATGGAGATAAACAATCTACCCAAGGCAATGATTATAAAGAAGTTCATGGACCTAGGGAGGAGAATGGGTGAAACAACTGAGAGCGTCAACAAAGATTTAGAAAAAAATCAGAGCTTAAGAAAATATCTAAAATGAAAAATACAGAAGAAATTAACCATAGATTAGATGATGTAGAAGAATGGATCAGTGATTTGGGATGACAAAGTAGTGGAAATCACCCAAGCTGAAGAGAAAAAAGAAAAAAAAAGAATTTAAAAATTTGAGGATAATTTTATGAACCTCTGGCACAACATCAAGGGTACTAACATTCACATTATAGGGAGTCCCAGAGGGAGGAGAGAGAAAGGAGCATTGAAATTATTTGAAAAAAAAATACTTGCTGAAAACTTCCCTAAGCTAGGAAAGGAAACACACATCCAGGTCCAAGAAGTACAGAGAGTCCTGAACAGATCCTCATAGAGGTCTACACCAAGACACATAAATAAAATGTCAAAAATTAAATATAAAGAGAAAATCTTAAAAGTAGCAACAGTAAAGCAACAATTACCTTGTTATCTACAAGGAAACACACATAAGATTGTCAGCTGAGCTTTTAGCAGAAATTTTGCAAGCCAGAATGGATTGACAGATGGATGAATAGATGATATATTCAAAGTGTTGAGAGGAAAAAATACAACCAAGAATACACCACCTGGCAAGGTTATTATTCAGAATTTAAGGAGAGAGAAAAAGTTTTACAGACAAGAATAAGCTAAAAGTTGAGCATCACTAAATCAAGTTTACAAGAAATGTTGAAGGAAATTCTCTAAGTGGAAAAAAAAAGGTTGCAATTGAAATATGGAAATTATAAAAGAAAAAATATCTCACTGCTAAAGGAAACTATAGTAAAGGGAGTAAATCAACCACTTACACAGCTAGTAGAAAGGTTTTGGGACTCCTGAACCTGACTCCACTCACTAGTGGGCAGGCACCAGCCCTGGGGATCACTGGCCTGGCTACCAGCAGTTGGAAACCAGATGCAGGACCACAGCAGTATGACATGTCAGGACCCAGCTGACCCACTAGCAGGCTGGCACCAGGCCTGAAATGCCCTGGATCCTGGCCTTGCCAACTAGCAGGTCAATGCCAGTTCTAGGACACATTGGAAACCTCAGCCAGCCACTTCAGGATTGAGTCTCACCCACCAGCAAGCTGACAACAGCTTCAGGACATCCAGGGACCTGCAGCCAGAGACTCCAGGATCTGGTTCCACACATCAGTATGCTGGCACTAGCCAAGGGAAACCCTGAGCCCTGGCAATGCCCACCAGCAGGCTGACACCAGCTCCAAGAACCACAAAGCCACAAAGCCAGCCACCCTGGGATCCAGTTCCACTCACCAGTGGGCTTTGGGCACCCCAGACACTGCAGCCAGCTGTGTCAGCAGCAGTCCCATGCATCAACAGGCTGACACCAGATCCAAGAGCCCAGGCCACAACCACCCACATTAGGACTCAGCTCTGCCTACCAGTGGGCCAGCACTAGTCTTGGAACCTCCAGGGATTCTGCAGCCAATTGCCTCCTGACCCTGTCCTACTCACCAGTGGATGGTGGCTTCTGTACAAGGTATGGCCTGGTAACAACTGAACCAGCAGACAGCCATTACTACCTGACTGCTACAGTAGTCAGCCTGCAAAATAGAAGAACCCCCACAGCCCACGTAAGAATATAACTTTGGTGACCAGAGGGGAGTGTACTGCTGGTATGCATAGGACATCTACAAAAATTTAAGTCTAAGTTTGGGAAAAGTAGCCAATCTACCAAATACGTATAAATAAAAACAACAAATTAGGCAAAATGAGGTGACAGAGAAATATGTTCCAAAAGAAGCAAAAAGATAAAACTCCAGAAGAAGAACTAAGTGAACTGGAGATAAGCAATCTATGTGATCATGGTCAAGAGATCAAGGTAATAATCATAAAGATACTCAAAGAACAAGAAAAAGTTGGATGAACAGAGTTAGAAGTTAAAAATTTTAACAAAGAGTTAGAAAACATGAAGAAGAACCAAACAGGAAGAATACAGTAACTGAAATTGAAAATGCACTAGATGGAATCAAAAGTAGATTAGATGATACAGAGGGATGGTTCAGCAGGCTGGAAAACAGAATAGTGGAAATCACTGAAACTGAACAGAAAAAGAAAAAAATAATTTAAAAAGTGAGGACTGTTTAAGAGAACTCGGTGACAACATCAAGCATAATAGTAGTCACATTAAAGGGTTTCAGAAGGAGAAGAGCTAGAGAAAGGAGCATGGGACACATTTGAAGACAAGATATCTGAAAAGTTCCCTAAACTGGGAAAGGAAACAGACATCCAGGTCCAGGATATAGAATATTTATATAAATATAATTATATACTAAAATGATAATAATTGACATATAAACTTCTCACCATGTACAGAACAAGACACTCTTCCAAGAGCTTTATGTATTTTAACTCAATTTTTGCATCAACTATGTAAATTAGGTACTTTTTTAATGCTCCATTTTTTTCCAGTTGAGGAAACTGAGAAAGAGACATATCATAAAATTTCCATGAATACTTAGCTAGTAAGTGGCAGGCAGGATTTAAAACCAGAGTGTCTCTGGAGACCATGCTCTATCCACTGCTATGTTGAACTCTCTCCCTGTGAATTACAAAGGTCTTTCAATTCAATTCAGCTCTCCCAGGTGGCTTATGATCCATACTCAGAAATATGCTTTTTCTTCTAGACATACCCACTGAAAAATAGCCAGATTAATTTAGCACTCCATTATTTCACTCCATCAGCACTGTGTTTGATGTATGGGGAGGAATAGGAAGCAAAAGTGAGTACAATATAACTTCTGCTCATAACAAACTTACAGTATCAGTGGATTCATACTAAATGAGCACATAAAATTTACATTAAATAAGGTCTTTATTTTTCACAAGATGGAAACATGCTCTTCAAAATAAATGTCATGCAAAAATGCACTATATATAAAATAAAAGTGCAATAATTAAATAAATAAATAATTTATGGGACGCAGCATAAACAGTTCCATACGAAAGTTTATGGCTATGCAGGTGTACCTTGGGAAACAAGAAAAATCTCAAATAAACAATCTAACCTCACACCTAAAGGAACTAGTAAAACAAGGACAAACAAAACACAAAGTTAAGAGAAGAAAAGAAATAATAAAAGATCAGGGCAGAAATAAATGAAATAGTGACAAAAAATGATAGAAATAATCAATAAAAGTAAGAGCTGGTTCTTTCAAAAGATAAGTTAAATTCATTAACCTTTACCCAAACTCATCAAAAAAAAGAGGGAGGACCCAAATCGATCAAATCAGAAATGAAAGAGAAATTACAACAAACACACAGCAATACAAGGAATCATAAGAGATTACTATGAGCAATTATATGCCAATAAAATGGACAGACAAGAAGAAATGGATGCATTTCTAGAAATATACAATCTCTCAAGACTAAATCAGGTAGAAATAGAATATATGAACAGACTTATTACCAGTAAAAATTGAATTAGTAATTTTAAAAATCTCCTAGAAAACTAAAGTCCAGATGGCTTCACAGGGGAATTATACTAAATATTTAAAAAGAGTTAATGTCTATCCTTATTAAACTATTCCAAAAAGTTGAATAGGGAAAAATGCTTCTGAATTCATTCTTTGGGGCCATCACCCTGATACAAAACCAGACAAAGACACTCCCCCCCCAAAAAAATTACAGGCTGGTATCCCTGATGAACATCCTTAACAAAAAAAAAAAAAAAAAAAAAAAAAAAAAATCCTTAACAAAATATTAGCAAACCAAATCTAATAATACATTAAAAGGATCATATACCATGATCAATGTAAAACATCTCAGGGATGCAAGGATGGCTCAGTAACACTAAATCAAACAATGTAATAGAGTGCATCAAGGAACTGAAGAATAAAATTCATAAGATCATCTCAATAGGTACAGAAAAAAAAGTTATTAACAAAATTCAACATCAATTTATGATAAAAACTCTCCAGAAATTTGGTATAGAAGGTACATACCTCAACTTAATAAAGCGATATATGACAAACCCACAGCCAACCACATATCAAGAGTGAAAAGCTGAAAGCATTTCCTCTAAGATCAGAAACATGACAACGATGCACACTCTTTCCTCATTTATTTAACACTGTATAGGAAGTCCTAGCCATAGCAATCAGACAGTGAAAGGAAATAGAAAAAATCCAAATTGGAAAGAAAGAAGTTAAACTGTCACTGTTTGCCAATGACATAATACTATATATAGAAAATATACAGACTCCAATAAAAAAATATTATCAGAATTAATAAATGAATCTGGTAAAGTTGCAGGATACAAAATTAGCATACAGAAATCTGTTCTTTCCTGTATGGAAAATCTGTGTATAGGAATCTGCATTTCTATACATAACAGAAATTAAGAAAGTACCATTTACAATTGCATCAAACAGAATAAAGTACCTATGAATAAATTTAATTAATGAAGTGAAAGCTCTGTACTCTGAAAACTATAAGACATCAATGAAAGAAATTGTAAGTGACAAAAATAAGTGGAAAGAAACCCTGTCTTCATAATTTGGAAGATTTAATACTGTTATAATATTCATACTACTCAAGGTAATCTACAGTTTCAATGTTATCAAAATACCAATGACATTTTTCATAGAACTGAAACAAATAATACCCAAAATTGTATGGAATCACAGAAGACCCCCCAAAATGAAAGCTATCTTGATAAAGAAGAAGAAACCTAGAGGTACCACTCTACCTGATTCCAAACCACACTAAAAAGCTATAATATTCAAATCAGTCTGGCACAAAAGCAGACACATAGATCAATGACACATAAGATCCCGATCATAGAATGCCTGGGAATAAAGCTATACATATATGGTCATTTAATTTACAACAAAGGAGGTAAGAATATTCAGTGGGGGAAAAGACAGACTCTTCAATAAATGGTACTGGGAAAACTGGACAGTTACATGCAAAAGAATCAAACTGGACTACTTTCTTACACCATATAAAAAAATAAAGTCAAAATGGATTAAAGACTTAAATGTAGGACCTGAAACCATAAATATCCTAAAAGGAAACATATGCAGTATGCACTTTTACATTGATCTTAGCAATAATTTGGGGGATCTGTCTTCTCAGGCAATAGCAACAAAAGCAAAACTAAACAAATGAGACTACTTCAAATTAAAAAACTTTTGCACAGAGAAGGAAACCATCAAGAAAATATAAAGTAATCTACTAAATGCAAGAAGATATTAGCAAATTATATATCTAATAAAGGATTAATATCCAAAATTTACAAAGAACTTATAGAACTCAATATCCCAACAAATAATCTGATTAAAAAAATGAGCAGAGAACCTGAACAGCCATTTTTCCAAAGAAAACATATAGATGGACAAAAGATGCATGAAAAGATGCTCAACATCACTAATCATCAGGGAAATGCAAATCAAAAACTCAGTGAGATAATACTTCACACCTGTCAGAGTGGCTATCATCAAAGGACAACAAATAACAAGTGTTGGTGAAGATGCAGAGAAAAAGGAACTCTCCTACACTGTTGGACAGATTGTAAATTGGTGCAGCCACTATGGAAAACAGTATGCCACTGCTTCAAAAAATTAAAAATAGAACTATCATTTGATCCAGAAATTCCACTTCTGGGTGTTTACCCTATGAAAATAAAAATATTAATTCTAAGATATGTCAACCCTTTGTTCATTTCAGCATTATTTACAGTGGCCAAAATTTGGTCCCTTTATGTGTCCAAAGATAGATGAATGAATAAAGAAGATGTGATATATATACAAAAGAATATGACTCATCCATACAAAAATGAAATCTTGTCATTTGAGACAACATAGATGGATCTAGATGGTATTATGCTAATTGAAATAAGTCAGACAGGGAAAGAAAAATATCCTATGATCTCACTTATATGTGGAATACAAAAAAACAAAACAAACAACAAAGCAAAGCAAAAACAGACTTGTAGACAGGGAGTGCTGACTGGTGGTTTCCACAGGGGAGTCATGTGGAGGATTAGGAAAAATAGGTGAAAGGATTAAGTGGTACAAACCTCTAGTTATAAAATAAATAATTCATGGGTATACAGCATATATAATATGGTCAATAATACTTTAATAACATTGTATATGTTACTAGATATACCATAGTAATCATTTTGTAAGGTATTTAAATGTTGAATTGTTATGTTGTATATCTGAACCTAACCTAAAATTGTATGTTAACTATACTTCAACATAAAAAGAGAGAGAGAGAGATAGAAAAATGAAAACAAAGTCCTCATTGCAGCTCTATTTACAACAGCCAGGACATGGAAGTAACCTAAATGTCCATATCACATGAATGGATAAAGAAGATGTGGCACATATATACAATGGAATATTACTCAGCCATAAAAAGAAAGGAAACTGAGTTATTTGTAGTGAGGTGGATGGACATAGAGTCTGTCATACAGAGTGAAGTAAGTCAGAAAGAGAAAAACAAATTCCGTATGCTAACACATATATATGGAATCTAAAAAAAAAAAAAAAAAGGTTCTGAAGAACCTAGGGGAAGGACACAAATAAAGATGCAGATGTAGAGAATGGACTTGAGGACACAGGGAGGGGGAAGGGTAAGCTGGGACGAAGTGAGAGAGTGGCATGGACTTATATATATTACCAAAAGTAAAATAGATAACTAGTGGGAAGCAGCCGCATAGCACAGGGAGATCAGCTCAGTGCTTTGTGACCACCTAGAGGGGTGGGTTAGGGAGGGTGGGAGGGAGACGCAAGAGGGAGGAGATATGGGGATATATGTATATGTATAGGGGATTCACTTTCTTATAAAGCAGAAACTAATACACCATTGTAAAGCAATTATACTCCAATAAAGATGCTAAAAAAAAAAAAAAGAGAAAGCAAAAAGAAAACAAAGCCCAGGATAAGAAAAGATCACAGACAAAAGGAGGAGATAGAGGGAAAATATAATAGTAATAACAGCAAAAAGAGTCAAAAGGAAGCAAATTTCTGTGGCTACTAACCTGCAATTTGCTAGTAGACTACTAAATTATATGTTTTTAAATTTTTCTATTCAAATGAATTTCTTTTTTGCTTTCTTCTCTTTGCTGTCACCTCTCTTCTTTCCTTCGTTTCTCACTCATCTCTGCCTAATTTATTCCTTTCTTTATAATCTTGTTATTCTTTTCCCAATTTTTCACCTCTTCACTGTGTTGTTTCCTCTGTGTTGTTTCCTTTTTTTCTTCTCTTATACTTTGGCTCTTTGGACATTAGCCAAATATTTTGATAAAGTTCATAATTTTCTAGAACATCAGTAGGGCTAGTCAGCAATTCTGGAAGCTATGACTATACATCAAATGGACCAAATGTGGTTTGGTGCCCAAAGTTAATTAGTAGGTTATATTGATACTTAAATTAAAAAAAAAAAAAGATTCCTGTGAAAGATGGGGAGCAGTAAAATACACAAACCAGACTAAATTAATTTCATAATTTCTAACTAATCTGTGTTATTGTGAACTGTTACCTAAAAAGATAACATTTTAATAGTGATGATTTGACTTTCTAAACTACCATTGACTTTGTCTTTCTCCAGATTATGGATACCTTCTCAGGTATCAAATGGTAGTTTTTAAGTTAAACTTTATCGTTTCTTCTCTTTTTTTCTTCCTTGCCACTATTAAATCAATACCATCAAAATCTGATCTTAATTTCCCCAATATTGCTCATGAGTATGTGTCCTGCTTTCCAAGGGGAGATACTGAGAAGAGAGACAAAACAATATAGTCATTACATAATTTTAGAGGCTCAGGTAGGCAGACAGGTGATTCTTCACTCTTATTAATTTCCTGTAGTAGATAAGGATCTTTGGTTATATTCACACATATAAGTATTTTAAAAATCTAGCTCCTCAAGAGAAGTCAAAAAAGGATTTTATTTAAAAGTATGTTATGAGAAATTGTTATTAGTTTTTCACCCAAGAGAAAGTATGCATTTGTGAAAGGGAGAGGGGAAAACAGATAAGCAGATAAATATTAAGTTTGTGAAGAAGTGAGTACTGAAAGGTAAAAAAGGTTTGCATAAGGCAAGGATAAGTATGTCAAAGACACATTTCACCATCAATTTTTTATTTTGCACATTTGTATTGCTATACTTGACTTTTGGCAGTGGAAATGGTACTCTATGAAGAATGGGTTCAGTAAAATGGAGATTAGAGCTATTTCTGCTGGGGTAGTGAATTGTTTCTTAGCATGGAATAATTGGAAGGAAGCTTAAAGGTCATGGAGTTCTAAACCTTCCCAACCTTACCTTTCCAATCTGATGTTAGATAATGGTTCCAGCTCCCTGAACTTCACTTCACCCTAACTGTATTACATATGTGTGTATATATATATATATATATATATATATATATATATATATATATATATATGTATATATATATATATATATAAACATTTAAAATGCATATTCATCTTATGTAGAAGTTCAAGAAATTCACATTTCACATACATTTTCTTTTTATAATCTTTATGCAGAGCCAGTTCCTAGTACTTTCAATTCTCATAATAAT
Source organism: Eubalaena glacialis (assembly GCF_028564815.1). Taxonomy (NCBI): domain Eukaryota; kingdom Metazoa; phylum Chordata; class Mammalia; order Artiodactyla; family Balaenidae; genus Eubalaena; species Eubalaena glacialis. The sequence continues at coordinate 34,421,057 of NC_083730.1, forward strand.
CATCTATTTTTATAGTATCTGTACCTGGGTAAGAAAATAGTTCAGAATTGATGGTTCACTGTAAATCCGAGGTGGAAGTGCAGCTCTTTGACTATGAGATAGAAGTGAAACTGACTAGATAGTTGAAAAGTTAAAGTTCAAAGGAATACTCAATTTTTGGAAAGCAATTTAAAACATAGATGCATAATAAATTATACACAGTCTATCTCCAATTTAATTTACTTTTCTGCTTTATGTCCAATTGCCAGTCATAGTTTCCTCCCTTACATAAATCTACTTTAATATCTACCCTAATTTGTTTGTGTATATGTCCTTGAAAATATAATTGCCCTTGTAAAATATGTAGCAATGTTAAGTGCACACACACACACACCCAGAGTTTTGGGTAAACTTTTTTTTGACATGTAACATATAAAGACTTAAACATAAGACATGACACCATAAAACTCCTAGAAGAGAACATAGGCAAAACATTGTCTAACATATATCATACCAATGTTTTCTTAGGTCAGTCTCCCAAGGCAATAGAAATAAAACAAAATTAAACAAGTGGGACCTAATCAAACTTACATGCTTTTGCACAGCAAAGGAAACTGTAAACAAGACAAAAAACAACATACAGAATGGGGGAAAATATTTGCAAACAATGTGACTGACAAGGGATTAATTTCCAAAATATACAAACAGCTCATACAACTCAACAACAAAGAAACAAGCAACCTAATTGAAAAATCAGCAGAAGACCTACATAGGCATTTCTCCAAAGGAGAAATACAAATGGCCAATAGCACATGAAAAGATGCTTAACATTGTTAATTATTAGAGAAATGCAAATCAAAACTACAATGAAGTACCACCTCACACTGATCAGAATGGCCATCATTAAAAAGTCTACAAATAAAATGCTGGAGTGGATGTGGAGAAAAGGGAACCCTCCTACACTGTTGGGGGTGTAATTTGGTGCAGTCACTATGGAAAACAGTATGAAGTTTCCTCAGAAAACTAAAAATAGAATTATGATTTGGCAATCCCACTCCTGGGCATACATCCAGACAAAACTCTAATTCAAAAAAATACATGCACCTCCATGTTCACAGCAGCACTATTCACAATATCCAAGACGTGGGAACAACCTAAACGTCCATCAGCAGATGAACGGATAAAGAAAATGTGATACATATATACAATGGAATACTACTCAGCCATAAAACGTACAAAATAATGCCATTTGCAGCAGCATGGATGCAACTAGAGATGATCATACTAAGTGAAGTAAGTCAAAAAGCAAAAGAACAATAACATATGATATCACTTATGTGTGAAATCTAAAATATGACACAAACAAACCTATGAAATAGAAACAGACTTAGAGAACAGACTTGTTGTTGCCAAGGTGGAGGGGCTTGGGGGAAGGATGGGGTGGGAGTTTGTGGTTAGCAGATATAAGCTATTATACATAGAATGGATAAACAACAAGGTCTTACTGTATAATACAGAGAACTATATTCAATATCCTATGATCAGTCATAATGGAAAAGAATATATATAAAAAAAGAATGTATATATATATGTATAACTGAATAACTTTGCTGTGCAGCAGAAATTAACACAACTTTGTAAATCAACTACAATAAAAATTTAAAAAAATAGAACACAGGTTGTAACTGAGTAACTCAATGAGTTAAAAAAATGATTCACCATCTACCGCCCAGATCAAGATATAGAATGTTAATGCCCCAGAAATCTGTCTGTGCTCCATCTCAGTTATGCCTCCTTCATAGATAATCACCATATGACTTCTATTAGCACTGATTAGTTTTTATTTTTTTGAAATTTAAATAAGTGGATCTTATATTGTTTATACTTTTCTATCTGGTTTCTTTCATTCAACCTAATGTTTATGAGATTCACCCTTGTTATATATAGTAGCATTTTGTTCCGTTTCATTTCTGTATAGTATTATAGTGTATAGAGTGTTTATTCAATTTAGTGTTGACAGGAAAGGTAAGATGTTTCCAATTTTTGGCTACTGCAAATAATGCTGCTATGAACATTATTGTACTTGGGTGTAGTAATTTCAGTTTAGAATTTAACCACAGGTGGAATTACAGGGCCATAGCACATGTCTATGTTCTGCTTTAGTAAATATTGTCAAACAGTTTTCAAAATATTTGTAACAATATAAAAGCCAAAAAATCTGTGAATAAGATTTCATATTACCCCACATTCTTATCAACACTCTGTATCATCTTCCCCTACACTTTTAGGCCTTTTGGTGGGTGTGTAGTACTATCTCTTGTGGGAGGTTTTAATTTGTATTTTTCTGATGACTGACTGCTGCTGCAAAGCTCTTTTCATTGATCATTAGCCATTAAGATGTATCTTTCTTAGTGAAGTGCCTGTAATAGGGCTTTTGTCCATTTTTAATTGGAATGTTTGTCTTTTAAAATTGATTTTTCTTTACATATTTCTGTATATAATACCTATGTCAGAAATATTCATTGCAAATATATTCTCTAAGTCCTGCTCTATGGCTTGTCTTTTTTGCTCTGTTGTTTCATTTGTAACTTTTATTTTTCTCTCTTTTCTTTCTTGTCAATATTGCCAGGAATTATCAATAAGATTAATTTTCTCAAATAAATTATTTTAGATTTTTTAGCTCTCTTTATGTAGTATTTTTAAAATTGTTTTAATTTATTTTCTGTCATTTTTCCTTCTCAACATTTCTTGCATAGAATTGTTTTTTTTTCTATTTTTCCCAGTAAATAGTTAAATTATTGTTTTTCAGAATCTTTTCTATTCTAGTATGTGCATTTAAGACCACATACTTTCTCAGCATTTTTTAAGCTGTATTCCACAGAATTTAATATATATTGTAATTATCATTCATTTGAAACTTTTCCCCTAATTTCTACTGAGATTTCTTTGTGACCCATGGGTTATTTACATATTTCATGCTTAGTTTTCAAACAATAAGGGGTTTTCTAGATAGCTTACTGTACTATTTCCTGCTTAATATCTCTGTGAACAAACTGAATTATTTCAGTCTTTTGAGGTATTTTGAAACATTTAATGGTTACCTCATGATCAATTTTACTAAATGTTCCATATTTACTTGTAAAAATTACTAGGTATTTTTAATTAGCTCAAATTTATTAATTTGTTTAGGTACAGTGTATCTGTACTGATTTTTGTCTGCTGCTATCAGTTATGAAAAAGTTTTGAAAAAATTTCCTCTATGATATGGATTTGTCTATTTCTCATATTATTCTACCAACCTAAGCTTTATAGATTTTGAAGCTGTATTAATGAGCATATAGAAATTTAGACATTTTATATCTTCCTGGTATAGTTATAAATTTATCATTATAAAATATCCAATATTATCTTCCAAACACCTTTTTGTCTGACTTAAAAATCTACTTATCCAAAGTAGATAAGTAGAAAAAATGAATACATACCACTTTCTCTCAGTTAGTGTGCAGGACATATATTTTCTATACTTTTACTCTGATGCTTTCTGTCTTTTTAAAAATTGTCTCTTATAAGCATCATAGAGTGATGCATTGGGTTTCTATCTTTTTCTCCAGTCTGACAATTCAACCCCCCCATCTTTTAATAGGAATATTTAGTCCATTTCAGTTAATGTTTGTGTTATTATCCTCCAAATTTTCATTTGTATTCTATTGGGCCACCTGTTTCTTTCTTTTTTCTACCTTTTTCTTTCTTTTACTTTTTATTAGCTCTTCGGCACTTACTAACTTCTTACGTACATTTTTTTCCCCTGATACTCATTTGGAGTTACCCTGGAGATTAATATTTAAATATAAATTATTACTATTACCATTTCCAAGATTTAAAACGTTAGAACTCAACTTACTCTCTCTTAATCTTTGAAGCATTGTTAGCCATACATTGCAATTCTACATATATTTTATATATCACAATACATTTTTATTCTTTTAAACAGTTAATATTCATTTATACTTAGACACATATTAACCCTTTCTGTGTTCTTCGTTTTACTCTGCATTTCAGTATTTTGGTCTGTGATCATTTTCCTTCGCTTAGTTAACATTTGCTGGCAATAAATACTCTCGTCTTCTGCTTTTCTAGAAATTTCTTTCTTTCATCTTGATTTTTGCTAGGATAAATTTCTAGATTGACAGTTGTTCTCTTTTATCATTTTAGAGTTATTCAATTGTCTTCAGACTTCTCTCATATCTATTGAGATGTCAGATGAGTGTTACTGCTGCTTTTTAAGGTAATATATATGTTTATTGTTGAAAGAAGGCTAAGAGAAGTCTCACTTAGGATTGGAATAGGGAAGATGGATGTGTTGTGAGGAGCTAGCAAGAAATACCTTCAAAGTAAATGGAAACAGGACGAACTTCTAGAATGGCTCCAGGTCAAATTCTTGTTGCAGAACCAATATCCAACCACTGTAGAAGTTGCTTCAAAGATCACAACCTAAAAACAGGCCTGGAATGTAAAAATAAAACGAAACCAAGAGATATGAAAAAATTGGTGCCAAGATCATGAACAAATGTGAAACTTGTGGAATATTTGGGGGGAGAATAAGTGGAGGCCTCTGGTTTACCTTTTTGGGAATTCTTGGCATGTAACCAAGGATATGTCAAGCTGAATTAAAGGACTTCACTAGAGATAGTGTTATAAAAATTTAAATCAGAATAGACCCATGAGTGCTGATAAGTCAGAAACTTCATAGTATAAATGAAACTCTCTTAAATGGGAGAAAAGATGTGGACAGTTCATAGAAGAAGGAAGAATGCAATCTGAGTGTATCATAATGAATCTACACTTATGAAGAACAAGATCAATAAAGACAGACTGAATGGGATAGAGAGTGATGGCTGTGGAATAGTGCTGACTAAGTTTGGTAGAAAGTACCAAGTAAAAGAAATATGATTACAATTATGATCTGAAAAGTTTCTGCCCAGTTCTATAGGAAGGGCTGTCTATTTTCTCTATGGTCTGTAAGCTCCATGACATCAAGGATCATTTTTATCATCTTGACCAGCATAAATCCCCTACTTAGGTAAAACCTAGGAGGTATTACATATTTCATCAGGATGTGTTGAAAGAAGAAAAGAAGAAAGGAAGAAAGTTTATTGGCTTTTTTTTTGGTTTAAGCTAATGAGTTTTTCACTCATGAGCCATCAGAGCCCAATTTAGCTTGGCACATAGTAAGTGCTGAGTAGTTTGAAGAAAAACAAATATAGAACTTGTGCATGTGAAGGGATTTCTGTAATACCAAGTGAGAAAGGAATTGTCTTGTAGAATTTTGACTTTGGTATGCTTGTAATACAAACCTATTCCTTTAACATTAGAGTTAACATTCTTAATAGAATGATATGGAACATTAAAACAATCATCCACTATCCATTATCATATACTTCATTCTACTCTACCTTCAGACCAGTAAAATGCCTTTGTATTACTAATCTGGGTATTACTAAAGATTACTGAATACTGAAGATCATTGAAACATTTTCAAAACTTTTTGAAATTTTATTTTGCTTAGCAGGAAGTTCTAAACACATCCACCAATAATATTTTTAAGGAAAGAAATAGAGAAAATATAGACTAAATTATATAATTAATAAGCCATAAAAATAAAGTTTACAAATTAAACTATATATTAAATAGAAATCAGAAAAATAAGTAAAATGAATAAAAACGATCATGTAATTATTTAACTATAATCTTTAAAATCAACTGGCTTTCTTAAGGCCAGATTGAATTCAAGTGTTCTGCTCACTGTTTCTCAAAATATCTATACATATTTTGCAATCAGAAATAAAATACGGTAAACGCTGAAGCACTTCAACAGTCAAAGAATCACTTTGAAGTAAACAATGCCACTTGTACAGATGCGTTTGTTTCCCAGGGCAGGAACTTGCTTGAGACTGTGTGTTTTGGGTGGCAATAAGGTGGTTGCCTAGCAACTACCCCTCCTCCCAAATCAATGCTGCAAGAGTGGTATTGTTTACGTCAGCGAATTGATTACTTGTTTGCTGGATCTAAAGAGAATGTAATACAGTGGTAGGGTGTGAAACTCAATCACAAGAAACTTACAGGTTTTTCCTCTACGTTGCGTCAGCTTCCCACTCCTCATCTGGTGCTACTGGAAGTTTGTCTAAAGAGATTAGATAATGAATAATATGCTATTCATCATATGAAAATGAGGGAAACATCTGACATTTTAATTAATAATATTTATTTTCAGTTTGCTTTTAAAGCAAATAATGAAAGGGTTACTACATCCATAATAGCATTAGCTCTGGGCAAGAGGTAATTTTATCACAATGTGTCCTCAGAAATGAGACAGCCCAGGGTAAGTTGGGGTTCTGTAGAAACAGAGTTTAAACAATCTAGACAGGTTTTGGATGATAGCATTTTACCACTTGAGGTAAAATTAATGAGATATTAATTTATATAGGACACATATATAAGGTACTTATGTTTACAAGTGAGTATAACCGTATGTAGCAATAACTTAGCTAGAAAACATATTTTAGTAAACCTCACACCATATGTTTTGTTTACCTGTGATACATATCACAAAAAAATGCCACTCTCTCTTTCATCTGTCTAATGGATATTTATTCATAGGGACAATCTCACCAGTGCATGCAAAATCAAGAAAGCAAGTAATCTGAATTAAATGGAAAGATGAGGACAGAAAACACAGATTTTGCCAATGGAAAAATTGAATACAGTAAGTTAGTTTGTATGTTTTCATAACAGGAAGATATAAGCTAAAGAAAAAATCTGTTAGAAGAATGTTAAAATGCCAAGTATGTGGGAGTGAGTAGAAAAGGAAAGAAGAGGGACTTAGGTTTATAAAATTTTCCATGATGTAAAAGACTGAAGCCAATTTCTCCCCAGACACAGTCCTGACGTTCAGAGCAGCTGCTTGCCAGTATGCAAGAAACTGTCACTTGTACAGTAGCTTTCTGGACTCACCCCATACCCATTCTTCCCCCATCCCAGCACACACTGAATGTCATTTGCTCACTGAGCTCCAGAGAATAGGAATTCTTTGTGGACCACTAATTGAAAGTTGAAGTTACAGCCTCAGTTCTCTTCTCTGGAAAATTGCTAATGCTTGTTTTAAAAAGTCACAGTCTTCAGACTAAAATTAATCAGAATCTGACACCGTATTTTCCGACTTCCTCAACCCTGGGAATATCATCAGTTCAGAAAAAATATGTTTTCCTTTGAAAATAACCAATAATTATCAATGTCATTTTAGATTTTGGTATGATTCTTGTAACTATTTTGCACAAACATATTAGACTTTTAACCAGAAATGACATTCCAAAAACAATCTCATTATATGTAAAAGTCAAAACTGTGAGTTGGAATACACAAGAGATTATTCCCATCTGTCCCTAAGTACTTTAAGTGGTCCAATGTCAGATATTAAAAGAAGAGAGCTAAGAGACAGATTGAGCAACAGAATCAACAAAATGTTTAGAGTAATAATTTATTAGAAAATAAGTGATAATAATAGGAAAACTGTTATCTTATTTCAAATGGATCAATGTGCAGTGAGTTTTTTTCTAATATAGGTATAAAATATCAAACAAAAATTTAAATAGCAAGAAAATATAGATTTGCATTTTACAGTGGATCACTGATGCAGAAATTTCTCTCTTTTTACTCTTTCCTCAAATCGCCTCTGTAAATTATATTATTCTGATAACACAGACACATTTTTACTGATCTAGATGATCAGATTTTATATCAGGAATTGACATTGATGAGTTTCGAGACATCTCTATGTACCTCTGAGCCCTCACAGAATAGCAAACGTAGTCCAACAGTTAAAATAATTGATGAATGTGTGTTGAATTCTCAGGAGGGAAGGGAAGAAGAAAGAATGAAGGGTAGAGGAGAGGCTTGGAGGAGGGAGGTGCTGATTTCAACCCTGTAGCGTCAGGATTGCGTCAATTCGGGTTTCAGCCACCTCTAGAGTCTCGGAGACAAGCGTCTCTGAAGAGCCAAAACAGGAAGAGGGGTGGCAAATCACTGTGCGAGGGCGAGTGGACCTCCCTCTTTGCCTCCTCCCTATTCCAGGCTTAGGTCCCCTGAGCTTTGCGCCGTTGTTTTCAGCATTAGGAAAAGCCCTGTCGCTTCACATCCAGGCAAGTGAACCAAGCTAGGGAGTTTCCGTTCAGCACCTCGGACAGAATACGCAGCAAAAAATGGCTCCGATCGCTACCAGCCGGGAAGAATTTGGTAAGCAAGTTACTCCGCTTATAACTGCGGTTGTTCCTTAAATACTCTGGGGTGATGTATGTGTGTGTGTGTGTGTATGTGTGTGTGTATGTGTGTGTGTGCGCGTGTGCGTGTGTGTGTTCGCGGGATGTTGAGCATAGATTTCCCAGGTAGGAAAATGAGAACTGTTAAAGGGCAATAGTGGCTTATCTCTGTGGTTTCTCCCTTCCTTGATATCTTTCTCCTTAAAATTGCTTTCTGCCAGGGCGATTTTACATCCAAGAAGTTCCTAATCATTCAGGTAGCCCTGTAAATTGCAGCACGCGCTAAGTAAAGAGGTCTGTTTGCTTGTTGGTTTCATTAATTCTGCAGGTGATTTTTATTTGTACGTAAACCTGTATTTAACTTATTGGGGGAAGCCAGATGTTTCTGTGATTACATAAGGGTTTGATCTTGGTATAAAATAACTTGAACATTGGGCATTTAGGATGTATATTTTATTGCAGAGTGTACCATAAGGTATTTTTTTCTCTGCTATGTTTTTCTTGTATCCTTGAAATATGTTGCTAGCGAAAGACACAGAATCCTATGATACTAGGGTTAAAGGGATATTCAAAATTAATTAGCTGAGCCCATTCCATTTCACAGGTGAGGTAACTGGAGCCCAGAGAGATAAGGGAAATGTTGCAAGTCAGTTAGCTAAAAGCTACTGGAAACTATACTTAGGACTTATATTTTCCTGTTCAATTTCCCTTTTCCTATACCAGATTTTTAGCACCATTGCTCTCCCTTTTTTCAGTAAAAAAAAGAAAAGGAAAAAAATCAGATGTACTTCTTCAAATAGAAAATAGTATTTTTAGGTCCCATTATATTCCAAAGGCAAGAGATTTGAGTTTTACTTTACATGTATTCGGAAATATCAGGGAATTTGTAGAAGTTTGTTATGAAACTGAGTGAAATGACTGAGATCTTTGCTCTCAAAAGCTTAGGAGCTTAACAGTAGAGAATACACAGGGAGTAGATGAGCCCTTCTATATTATATTGAATATTTTGCCATTTGACATAAATATTAAATACAGAAAATTTGTGATATTATATTCAGAAATGAATTTCACAGCTGTCCATTTGAGTGATTGAGTTTATATTGTTGTGATATGATATGTATTCCCAATTTCTGATTTGAAAATCAGAAAAATATTTGAATACTGAGGAATTTTCAGAGGTTATGTTAGTTAAAAATATGTTCTAGTGTTGGCATTGTTTATTTAGGAAAAAAATTATTTTCTATTCCTTTTTAAAAAATTATTCTTCCTGCATTGACTAAAGAATCAAGAATAGTTCATGACTTTGCTTTTGCTCCCTGGCCTTGGGTACTAAGTTTAGCTGATGATCTTTAGCTCTCACCTCATTCTTCTTCTGTAGCATTCCCTGTTTTTTCTATCTGGGAAATTCAAAGTTCACCTCTACACAATTCAGTTCTTTGATATAATTAAACTACAGAATTTTTTATTGTTGTATTTGCTTTTTTATGTTCTTAGGCATTTTTGCTCTTGTCATTTCTTAATCTTATATTATTTGAGTTCAGTTTTGTGATTATGAAGTAGATAGGCAGAAGTTTGGGGGATTGGGGAGTGGAGAAACAAAAGATTGTTCTTTCAGGATTAGTTAAACAAGCCTTAACCCTTTCCTGACTGGAACTGTTAACTTTATTATTCACTATTTGGGATTAAAAAATAGACTGGAATGGAGCTAAAGGCAGATATTATTACATTAATTATATTAGTTTTGATTATATTAAACATTGACTCAACTGATGCACTCTGTCCAGATATAGTAATACTGCTTTTACTTACACAGTGTTACTTATTATTTGTTGGAGAATATACTTACATATGGAACATGATGAGATTCATGCATAATCAGTGTTACCTAACGTCAATAATTTAACATGCCCTCATTCAAGGAACAAATGCCAGTTTCAATTTGATTGCCATTTGCCATGTGGAAATGTGCTAGGAAAAAAATCAGTTATGGGTAAAATTGAACTCTAAATTATCTCTACGCACTCTTCTCATTACATGTTAAAGAATGATAATTCATTTATAACCATTGTTTGGGTTTTATCCTATTTAGGTAATTAATTTGTACTTTGGATAATTCAGTGTTTGAAGAATTTTGGGTCAGCATATGAGTTTGTAGTCTTATAAGTTGTATACTATTAATAAACTGTTCATATATTTTTGTTCTTTTTTCCCTAATGTGTGTACATTTCTTTTACCACTGTTCTGTAATTTGGATGGAAATTATTAATGACTTTGTGACAATTGCAGATAATTTTCCATAATTTCTGTCAGTATTTGAAGAATATGCACTTAGAGCTACATAGTAAGAATTGGTGCTTCTGGAAACCCTCAAAATGTCAATGAAAACATAATGAAATTAGTACTGACTCATTATGCTGTAGTTGACTCATGTTATCTGAGAAAACGAAGGTAGGTCAGGGTCATTTAGCATTCTCCCATCCCTGGCCCAGGCCCAGTTTCATCTTTTCATTTTATTTGTGAAAAATTACTACAATGAAAGATTTTCTATCATACTGCATTTATTATTTATGTGTTACATATGTGTTTATTCCTGAAAGTGACATGAAATAGGTACATAATTCACCCAGAACAGTTGGAAAGCAATTCAATCTGTACAACCTAGGGCAACTGCCAGCTTTAGGATGCTTTTCAAATAGGGTGTTTCCAACTCTGCCCAATTAATGCATGTTATTGGTCATTTGATTTTTCAGATGAAATCCCCACAATGGTGGGGATCTTCAGTGCATTTGGCCTGGTCTTCACAGTCTCTCTGTTTGCATGGATCTGCTGTCAGAGAAAATCATCCAAATCTAACAAGACTCCTCCATATAAGTTTGTGCATGTGCTAAAGGGAGTTGATATTTACCCTGAAAACCTAAACAGCAAAAAGAAGTTTGGAGCAGATGAGAAAAATGAAGTAAAGAATAAACCAGCTGGGCCAAATAGTTCTTTGCGTCTTGATCTTGAGAAGAGAGATCTAAATGGCAATTTTCCCAAAACAAACCTCAAAGCTGGCAGTCCTTCTGACCTGGAGAATGTGACCCCAAAGCTCTTTTCAGAAGGGGAAAAAGAGGCAGTTTCCCCTGATAGCTTAAAGTCCAGCACTTCTCTTACTTCAGATGAGAAACAAGAGAAGCTGGGAACCCTCTTCTTCTCCTTAGAGTATAACTTTGAGAAGAAAGCATTTGTGGTAAATATTAAAGAAGCCCGTGGCTTGCCAGCCATGGATGAGCTGTCGATGACCTCTGATCCATACATCAAAATGATGATTCTCCCAGAGAAGAAGCATAAAGTGAAAACCAGAGTTCTGAGAAAGACCTTGGACCCAGCTTTTGATGAGACCTTTACATTCTATGGAATACCCTACACCCAGATCCAAGAGTTGGCCTTGCACTTCACAATCTTGAGTTTTGACAGGTTTTCAAGAGATGATATAATTGGAGAAGTCCTTATTCCTCTCACAGGAATTGAATTAACTGATGGAAAAAAGTTAATGAACAGAGAGATTATCAAGAGAAATGTTAGGGTAATTCATTTTTAGTGCTTAACATATTTATAAACAATCTTTTTGTAGCTTTTTTGTATCTAGGGGATTTTTATTAAAATGATGTCTTATACATATCATCTTTATGATGTTTAACTATTATTAATCATAATCAAATGAGGAGCAGGGGGATAGAGTAGATGAAAGAAATTTTAACCCACAACTGAAATGCATAAAGTATCTTAATGATATAAAATAAAGAGGAACCCTTTATGGATTTATTTAAATATCATTTATATAAATATTTTTATTAATTTCTGTCACAAGTATTTTGACTACGATTGCCACTAAAATGCAGACAAATATTTCTTACTCATAAGAAAGTTAAAAATATATTTCAATGTCAACATAATTGAATTTGAAATTCAAATTGAAATTGAAAATTAAGTCAGTTCATTTTGAGTATTTGAAGTTCTAGTGACTCTTCATAGAACTGCTTTTTAAGGAAGAGATATCTCATTATATTGAATTACAAATATTCACCTTTATGTTGTATAACAGGAAGTGAGTTACTCTGCCTTTACAGTTACGTTACTTTGGTAGTTCTGGAATTATTAGAAAATGATAAGACATTAATTAATCAAATTTAAATGTATTTTCCCTTTAAATATGGAGCTCATTTGATTCCAATTGTTGTATTTCAGAATAACTGGTGTCTATAAAGCATAATTTTATAGAATACCATAAAGTTTGTTTTGACCACATCCTCACCTTTTTCTGTTGAAATTAATGAAAGTCAAGATCCAGAAATATTAAGTAGTTTGAGTCACCTAACTGTTTAGTGGCACAGTGGGAATAAAGATTTGTTCCCTACTCTTATTCTTCTTGGAGTGCTTATTCATACAGTTACCCCATGTCAGCTTTTATATAAATACATATTGAAGTTTTAGGAGCTCTGGGCAACCATCATTCTTAGTTATACCAAGTTTACTTTTTGTTACTTTCAGTTAGAACTTGTACTTTGAGTTCTTGGTCATCTTATCTAATGGTAAAGTAAAAATAAGACCTAAGTATTATGCAAAGAAAAACCCTATGATACTGTTCAAAGACAAAGCATTAAATATTCTGAATCAATTCTCTCCAATACTTAATTCATTCCTTGGATTAAAGGAGGACTCTGAGTGGGGTGGGGGAAGAGAATTTTAACTCCATCAGTCCTCTGGGCTAAGAGAGTGGTGGCTGTCAGACTAAATTTCAGGTTTTCTGAATTCAAATTCTAATAATGTCTGAGCTAAAGAATTTGAAATCAAATCAAACTTAACATGAGTAACTTTACCATATACAGATCCATTCAAATAATTAGATAATTTTCATTACCATTAATAACTTCAAAAAGTGGAGAGTTAATTAAAAAGCAAAAACTAAAAATACCTCTGTATAAGATATATTTTAAATATCCCCCTTTAAAACATTTCTAGTAATGGGTGTGTCTAACTCATTACGAATTTTAACATTCTGTAGTACCTAAAAAGACCACAAGATGGCAGGTAGTTGTTTTAGAAGGTGATGGTACTGCACAAAAGCTTTTAGTTACTCTTTGATTCTTTAGCATATTAAAGTAAAATAAGTAGGAAAATTACAGTTAAATAACAATGCTATTATAGTGCTTTAAAAATGTTAATATAAGTATAAATTTCAAAACTAAAGAATAATAAAAACATATTTATATCATATCTCTCTTTGTTTAGAAGTCTTCGGGACGTGGTGAGTTACTGATCTCTCTCTGCTATCAGTCCATCACAAATACTCTCACTGTGGTTGTTTTAAAAGCTCGGCACCTGCCTAAATCTGATGTGTCTGGACTTTCAGGTAAGAATGCTTTTGAAAAACGCAGGCTCAGTGTAGAAATGAGCAATATATTAGGCAAAATAGTTAATAACTAACATTGGACTATGATTTAGATTCACCCTTTATTCACAATCACAAATTATGTGATTGTTTTTCTGTTTCTCATTTTATGGAATAAAAGTGTGAGCCAAGGCCATTATCAAAAAGAAGAAAACTGCATAGTTCTAAGATCCAATACAAAGCTAGTATGTGACAGATGTCGGACTGAATGGAGTTGAAGCAGAAAGCAGTAATAAATGCAGAAGTGAGGCCATTGCCAAAAACACGGTGATGGAAATAAAATTAAGTTTTAGGAAAAGTTCTTAATTTTACTATTTTAAATGAGCCTGCCTACCCTTACATTTCTATTATTTTTATTATCTTTCCTTTAATTCCTTATGTGTCTGGTGTCTGCTTTAAGAATTAGCTTTTAGTTTTGTGACTAATTTTTACTAAAAAAACAAACAAACAAAAAATAAAACTTTGCTGTATAGTACAATGAGAAAGAGCACATGACCTATGGTTTAAAACGATCTGAGTTCAAATCCTAACCCTTCCATTTCTTAGCATAGTAACATTGGGTATGTTTCTTAAACTCTATACAAACTGGATATAATAGTACTTACCTTAAAGGGGATTATGAGGTCTGGAAATATATATTTCATTAATTATCATCCAATGCTATTATTAGTTGTAGTTTTATTATTAGATAATGGAGGTTAAAAACATGGTCTTAAAGATTTAGGTTAGGAAGTTAAAATGAACTCATGCAACCAGAAAAGGGCAAAATAATATAATTAAATGTATGATAAAGTAGTATGATCTTAAAATTCACAGGATACAGGTGACACAGGAAAGATCAATACTGGGTAACAGGAAACAAACACAGCAAGTGTTTAAAGAACAACAAAAAAATTAAAGCCAAAAAAGGCATTGCCATTGTGAATTATAAATGTGCATTCCCCCATTCAAAAGAGAAAGCAGCACATGCTCAGAGAATTAGTGAGATTTATCCAAAGTCATACAACTCAGTAAGGATAGATGTTGTGTACTATTTTTTCCTTCTATTCCATTCTCTGGAATGAATTATTAGTAATCAGAATGTGTCATTAGAACATTCTATTTTCTTCCCCTTTATGTTATCTCTTCATCCTTCCATTACAGTTCTTTCCCGTCCTCCACTATCTCTTATGTTGTACATTCTTACTTATTTTCAATTTATTGACAATAGAGAAGCCAAGCTTTATCCATGGTTTCACTTTGTTCTGACTCATTTTCATTATAATCACATTTTATTAGCATCTCTAAGGCACCATTATCTTGAGATCGGCTTTCCCGCCAAGTTTTGTCAATACAATGTGTGTTGTTTCCCATTGCAGATCCCTATGTCAAAGTGAACCTGTACCATGCCAAAAAGAGAATCTCCAAAAAGAAGACTCATGTGAAGAAATGCACCCCCAATGCAGTGTTCAATGAACTGTTTGTCTTTGACATTCCCTGTGAGGGTCTTGAAGAGATAAGTGTTGAATTTCTGGTTTTGGATTCTGAAAGGGGATCCCGAAATGAGGTGATTGGGCGGTTGGTCCTGGGAGCAGCAGCAGAAGGAGCCAGTGGAGAACACTGGAAGGAGATTTGTGACTATCCCAGGAGACAAATTGCCAAGTGGCATGTGCTCTGTGATGGTTAGCATCCTAGCCGTGATGAGTTGGACCTTAATGATTTTTACTAGGCAAGGAGAAATTTTCTTTTTTTTTTTTTTTCTGATACATGATTGCAAGCTTATGAAAGCTTTGTTGTTGTTGTTGTTAGAAATGGATTGAATTATCAGACCAGAAAGTAACTGTAAATGTGTATTATGATAATTTACTCTTTATTAGAGAAGTTGGATAAATTTTCATAAGATATTCAATTTCCCCTGCAGGTTACCAGTTATATAAATAATAGTAGCCAAGCATTTTAGGAATACTGCTCTGCATTCCCGAGTTATGGCTGTGGTGATGATCTCATTGGAACATGTCACTGGAAGTCAGTGTGGTTGTTAGGATTTAGAAATGAAAAACATGTCTTCTCTTATGAAAATTCATCCATTGTTAATCAACTGGGGAAATCAATTTTTCTTTAAACCCAAAGATATTAAAGAAATGTTCTCTAGATTGTTTTATTAATTATGTCATGTGCAAATGGTTGTCCTGCATATAAAAGTATATGATTATTTCTTTTTGGTCTGTAATTATTTGACACAATTTTATCATAAGAAGGGTAACAGGTTTGTTGAAAAAAAAAAAAACAGTGAACAAAATGAGAAATCATTTTATCAAAGGGCTGAGTTGAGAATACTATAGCCGAAATATGCTTTCCCCTCTCTAAGTTTACATGTGAGTCAAAAATAAAATATAATCTCACATAAGAACCATGGCCTTGAATTATTCACTGCTTGTGACAAATGTCAATGTGGCCTAAGAAAGCCCTATATACTTTTTTGAAGTTGCTGAGTTAGCTAGTGGGTAAAGAAATAAACTTCAGTGAGAAATCCAGTTAGAAATGCCATTTTCTTATAGGAAATATATATAGTATGCAAGTGTACATTCAAGGTTATCCCTTGAACACAGAAAGGGCATGGGTAACCAAGTCTTCATTCAGCTTGTTCTCCCCCAGAGAGGACTAAGCTACTATTTGAAAAGAAATGAAGACAAAAAAGTTGTGAAGTTGTAATCATTGCTGGATAGAAAGTGTTACTTAACCCAACAAACTAATAAAAAATAGTTACACGGCAAGCCTAATATACTTTATATATGTTCATACATAATATATTTAGGCTGTCAAATTAGCACAAGTATGTTTCACTGTCTTTTCTAGGCTAATTTGTCTTGAGCTGTTGTCTCAAGACAACCAGTTTATAAACCTGTATCTTATACCGCTTTCCAGTGCCAGGGCTCTGAAATTCATTAAAAATCCATTAAACCTTGTGATTATTTGGAAAGAATTTACTTGAGGTAATGTCACTGTATTTGAGTTTTTAGAAAAGTATGAGTGAAACTCAGGTACAGTTGAATTTTAAATATGCAAGTTAGAAATGAAGTCTACTGAAAAATTTACATTTTGAGTCAGGTTTTGTGTCAGTGTTCTAGCAGTTTTTGAGAATGTGTTTGATACCACAGTGTTTGTAAAATCTATGACAATGCATTTTCAAAACAACTTATACATGCTTTTTATGATTATGCCTAATATAAAGAAAATGTTTTACACTCTATATACAAAGATTGAAATCAACCTCTCTTCTTGTGCTTTAAGATGATTTGGGGATTAAACAAGAATATTCTCCAATCATCATCTTCATGCCATCACGAAGTCAACTCACAGCATCTTGGTCCACTCAGTATTTCTGTGAAAGCAATGTGAAATGAATTGTAGTCAGTATATGGTTTGGGGGAGTCATATGGCCTTTTAATGTTTGTATATTTGGTATCAGGGGTCAAGGAATATAATATATTTTGGAGCTCTGAAACATTGTAAGAAGTCAACCCTAAGTATCCTTCAGAGCTTCTAGAAGTTAATGACGGTACCAAGCAAAGTATTGTTGTTGGAGGAGGGTGATTTTTTTTTTTTTTAAGGGAACAATGAAACCAACAACAAATAATTACAAAATTACAATAACTAATTTGTAAATAGTTTTTAGTTCTTAAAATTTAAAGTGTTTTTCGATGTGAAAAGTTGAGTAAAACTATTTGCAACTGCTGTTAAAAAAAGAAAGAAGAAAAACTAGAAAGGAATTGAAACAGGCAGGGGCATAGTGATCTCATCATCTTCTGAAAATTGTACTGTTTTATATTGTATTACAATATCTGTGTGAATATCTTGAATTCTGTTACACATTCTGTATTAAACATGTAAATTAACTGTTTGTCTGATTAGTCCATCTAACCACCCTAATGGGGAGGTATCCATATTTGAAGAACTGTGTAACTCAGTAACTGATTTGTTCTGATGTTGTAACTTAATAGAAGTGATTTGGGAGGAAGCATGGTATATGAGATGGTGTCTGTTCTTTTGTGCCAGCTCTGTATGATGTTTGTAAGATCATGTTATAAGACATGAATAAATGGCTGCTTTTGACCAACCCATTTCAACTTAAAGTTTTCTGTTAATGGATTCTCTTATTCCTTTCTAAGCTCTCGAGTTTCCTTAATAGATCATCTGGCATATATTAAGAAACATAAAGATTCAACACCAAGATCTTCCACATATCTTGTTGTATTTTGCTTAATCCTCATAACACTCATCCAGGAAAGATATTATCCCTATTCAGAAGCAAAACCTGAGACTCAAGGAGCTTTGGCGATTGACTCAAGTACACACGGATGGTATGTGAAAAGATTTCATTGCATACCTCACTCTTCTCTCTATGCCAGGCCACTCTCCTCCAGGGATCCTCATCAATTGGCTCTTCTAGATTCTTAAAATGGTTCATGCCCACATTCTTGGACTTCCCCTTTCTATATTGTGGTCACTTTTCCATATTTTATTTACCATTTTTAAAAACATCTTTATTGGATTATAATTGTTTTACAATTGTGTGTTAGTTTACCATTTTCACCATTTTCCATCACAACTTTTAATTTACTCTTCCTTTTATTGTCTTTCATGATCTTCTTTCTCACTTTAGTCTCTTTCATTACCTATTTTATATTACTTTTATTTTCTTTTTCATTTTTCCTATATCCTTGCATTGGATAGATTTATTTACTAAAATGGAGTTGAAATGGAAGTCTTTATTTCTTCTTAAAGATGTAGGAAAAAAAAGACCCAGAAAAAAAGACCCAGATGTAGGAAAAAAAGACACCAGCTAAGGTAAATGGGAACTATGGAATCCACCACCAGGAGGATCAGCCATTTTTTACAGCACTAATCTATATGGATGTGTTCTGTATTATCACACTTGGCAAAACAACCTTGCAAATGGAATGCAACCAAAATCTGCTGCCATTGTATTTTTGTTTTAAACCATATTAATTGTATTAAGAGTGTGCACAGGTATGTTAAAAGAGTTGGTCATTACATCTAAGTGCTTAAATATATTTTAGACCTCCTTGCCAAAAGCAACCAGAGACACTGAAGAGATCTTCTAAGGGGATTAGTCATTAGGGAAATGCTAATTAAAACCACAATGAGATACCACTGCACACCTTATTACAATGGCTAAAATCAAAAAGTTTGAACATGACAAGTGTTGGTGATTTGGAGGAATCCTCCTACACTGATCTCCTACACTGCTGGTGGGAATATAAAATGTATAGCTGCTCTGAGAAACAAGTAGTCAGTTTCTTAAAGAGTTAAATATACAACTACCAAATGACCCAGTCATTCCGCCTCTAGGTATTTACTTAAGAGAAAAGAAAGCATGCATTTGCACAAAGACTCGTGCATTAATTTTCATAGAAGCTTTTTTTGTAGTAGCTAAAAATTGGATTCAACCTAAATGTTCAACAACAGGAAAATGGATAAATAAATTGTGTTGTATCCATAGAATAGAATACTACTTAACAATAAAAAATGAATAAACAATTGATACATGCAACAACATATATGCTTACAATAATTATGCTGAGTGAAGGAAGCTAGTTATTTTCCCCTGGAACCCCCAAAATGTAGAGTATATAATGTATGATTTAATTTATCAGAAATGTTTGAAAATGCAAACTTATCTGTAGTGATAATAAGCAGATCAGTGTTTGCTTGCAATTGGAGTAGGGAGTCTGGACATGTGTGAGTGAGCGAGATTAAAAGGGAATTGTAGGAAATTTGGGGGGGGATGGATGTGTTCATTTTCTTGATTGTGATGATGTTTCCACGGGTATATTAATGTATCAAAATTTTTCAAATTGTGCACTTTAAGTGTGTACAGTTTATTATATGCAAATTATACCTCAATAAAGCTGTTAAGGAAAAAATGTATAAGATAGAAACTATTTATAACATTTTTTTAGAAAAAGAAATAACAATACTAACATTATTACCAGCGATATTTTTCTGAAAATTAAAAAAAATTTTACATGTGTTGGGAGCAGTTCTCTTTTTCTTAATGTACATTTCCCCATGAATGTATAGTTGGATGACTGCTTTTTAAAGTCTTTTGTGATGGTTTCTGTGTAATTATGTCACCAACTCATTCAAGTAGAATTTTTGATTGCTTCTATTTTTAAGAAATTGATTTTTGAATTTAATTTTGATTTATAGTTATATGAAATATTATATTTTATAAAAATAAATTTACAAAACAAAATATATTAACAGAAACCCATCTATTTCTACACCCAACTATTCTCTCCTCTCCCATACATAATGTCATTTAAGTTTTGGGTTAATTCTTCCCATTTTTAATATAAATATATGTAGATATAGTCACATTTTTCTGTGTATCAGATGAACAAAAGCATGCTATACAATATATCATGGATATCATTCTCCAGCTGCATATATAGTCCTTATTCATTTTTACAGCTCTATAGTACTCCTTTGCAGCATTACTTTTAACAGGTTATTTGGGAAGAAGTATTTACTCTCCCATTGTAAGATAAGGCCCTTATAAATAAAAAATGTGTGTTTTATTGATCTTTACATTTTCACTAGTAGCTAGGTTGTACATAGTAAACTCAATAAATATTTCTTTAAATCAAATTTAATTGATTATTAGATGGGAAAGCATTGTGAAAACCACAATTGTTCAAGAATAGCAGTAGAAAAATTTGTTCCAAATATATAAAAGAATTTTTTGTTGTTGTTGTTATTTTGATGTATAGTAGTCCCCCTTCCCCAGGGAATACTTTCCAAGACACTCAGTGGATGCCGAATCCTATATATACTATGTTTTATTCCTATACATACCTACCTATGATAAAGTTTAACTTATAAATTAGGCATAGTACAAGATTAATAACAATATTTAATAATAAAATAAAACAATTATAACAACAATTGTAATAAAAGTTATCTGAATGTGGTCTCTCTCTGACTTGAATGATCTTATTTTACCATACTCACCCTTATTCTTGTGAAGATATGATAAAATACCTACATGATAAGATGAAGTGAGATGAATGACAGCTATTATTGACCTTCTGAAGATATGTCAGAAGGAGGATCACATGCTTTGAGTGATCCTGGATCACTGAGCTATGACAATGTCAATGGTTGGATGTCAGGAACAGATGATGTCAAAAGTTGGGAATGCTGGGCAGGATGGAGCTTGATGGTGTGAGATTTCATCACATTACTCAGAACAGGGCACAATTTAAAACTTATAAACTGTTTATTTCTGGAATTTTCCATTTAATATTTTCTGGCTGTGGTTGACTGAGGGTAACAGAAACCAAGGAGAGTGAAACTGCAGATAAGGGGGGGCTACTGTAATTCATACTATACTAGAAGCTATAAAAGTCCAATGTGCTATACATATAATAGACATCCCAAACTTTTTCAAATTAGTTTTGGGGTGAACTGTGTTTTACTGTTTGTTTCTTAAAATTGGATTTATACTCCAGCTTTTAGCATTAAGCTAGTACTAAAGTGATTCTGTATTCCTTGACAGGATGTCATCTGAGGTTAAGGAAAGATCATTTAAAAGCAACTAAGAGAAATGCCTATTTAAGTCTTCTGTCCATTTTTAGATTGGGGTGTTTGTTTTGATGATATTGAGCTGAATGAGCTGTTTGTAAATTTTGGAGACTAATCCCTTGTCGGTCACATCATTTGGGAATATTTTCTCCCATTCTGTGGGTTGTCTTTTTGTTTTGTTTATTATTTCCTTTGCTGTGAAAAAAATTTTGTGTTCAATTAGGTCCCATATGTTTTTTTGTTTTTGTTTTTATTTCCATTAGTCTGGGAGATGGATTGAAAAAGATCTTGCTGTGATTTCTGTCAGAGAGTGTTCTGCTTATGTTTTCCTCTAGGAGTTTTATAATATCTGGTCTTACATTTAGGTCTTTAATCCATTTTGAGCTTATTTTTGTGCATGGTGTTAAAGAATGTTCTAATTCATTTTTTTACATGTAGCTGTCCAGTTTTCCCAGCACCACTATTTGAAGAGACTGCCTTTCCACCACTGTATAGTCTTACCTCCTTTGTCATAGATTACTTGACCATAGGTGTGTGGGTTTATTTCTGGGCTTTCTATCCTGTGCCATTGATCTATGTGTCTATTTTTGTGCCAGTATCTTATTATTTTGATGACTGTAGCTTTGTAGTATAGTCTGAAGTCAGGGAGTATGATTCCTCCAGCTCTGTTTTTCTTCCTCAAGATTACTTTGGCTATTCAGGGTCTTTTGTGACTCCATACAAATTTTAAATTTTTTTGTTCTAATTTTGTGAAAAATGCCATTGGTAATTTGATAGGAATAGCACTAAATCTGTAGATTTCCTTGGGTAATATAGTCATTTTGACAATACTCATTCTTCCAATCCAAGAACATGGTATGTCTTTCCATCTGTTTGTGTCATCTTCCATTTATTTCATCAGCATCTCATAGTTTTTGGAGTGCAGGTCTTTTGTCTCCTTAGGTAGGTGTTTTATTCTTTTTGATGTGATGGTAAATGAGATTGTCTCTTGAATGTCTCTTTTTGACCTTTCAATGTTAAAGTATAGAAATGCAACAGATTTCTGTGTATTGAGAAAGAAATATCATATGATATCACTTGTATGTGAAATCTAAAAAGAAATGATAGAAATGAAGTTTATTTACAAAATAGAAACACACTCACCAACTTAGAGAATGAACTTATGGTTACCAGAGGGGTTGGTGGGGGGATGCGAATAGTTACGGATTTGGGGATTGACATGTACACACTGCTATATTTAAAATGAATAACCAACAAGGACTTACTGCATAGCAGAGGGAACTCTATTCAATAATATATGACAACCTAAATAGGAAAATAATTTGAAAAAGAATAGATACATGTATATGTATAACTAAATCACTTTGTTGTACACCTGAAACTAACACAACATTGTTAATCAACTATACTCCAATATAAAATAAAAAGTTAAAAAAATAAAAATAAAAGCAACTAAGATATGAATTTGACTTGAAAATTTACTGTGGATGATTTGAAATTTAACATTGAGGTCATATAGCACACATGAAATATGACCACTGAAATGCTGAAGTTCATTTAAGCAAAAGATTTTTAAGAGCATAGAATTACCAAGGGACCTATTTAGATGGCCGGCACAAAGTCATGTAGAGAGCAATTGGGAAATCACAGCAAGCAAGTAGATGTCCA
This sequence comes from Eubalaena glacialis, assembly GCF_028564815.1. Lineage (NCBI taxonomy): Eukaryota > Metazoa > Chordata > Mammalia > Artiodactyla > Balaenidae > Eubalaena > Eubalaena glacialis. The sequence continues at coordinate 34,444,037 of NC_083730.1, forward strand.
GGCCTACACCTCAAATGTCCACATGGCTCAGGGAGGGAAGGCAAGAGCACAATGAAAGTATTGCTTCAGTCTCTGTTACATTCATAGGTCACATAATTTCAGCAGAAAATCCATAAAGACAAAAGACCTTTGTGAAATAGGTTGAGTTCTCAACCTCAAATTGCTCCCCTGGCCTAGGTTGCAGATAATAGTGATGATGCTAGTGATGCTAGTGTTCTATTACCTCTAGTACTAACAACCACCACCTTGGAATAACTTGCCTAAAGTTTATATTCCCTCTTGATGGGGAAACCTCCTGTAATAGGCATTGCTGTATCCCCAGTATCTGTTCATGGTGGAAGGTAACTCTAACGTTTATTGGATTGAAATTTAAAATTTAATAATATTATGCATTTTCTAATTGATATCATCTCATTTAATGTGCAGCACAACCCAAATTATAAGAAATATTCCTCTAGTTCTATGGATGATAAAGATAAATTTCAGATTTTTATCTCATTTAAAACCACACAATTGAAGATGGAATGGAATTTAGGGCCTCTTGAATATAAAGTCCCTACTGTGTGTATGGCATCACACTGACCTGATTTAAGCTGGCAGAGAACCATGTGTTTTGCTTCTTTCACTCCCAGTTCTTATAATAAGTCAGACCGCTGGCAAATACAGAAAATACTAGGAAATTATGGTTGAATTAACTCCTCAGGTTTGTTTTAGTTTTTTTTTTTTTTTTTTTAACACAGATCATATAACAAGTAAATAGTAACAAAAATTTCCTCCTTGACCAAACTTTAATTAGGCTCCTATGAGCCCTCTTCTTTTTCTAGGCCTCAACCTTCACCTGCCAAGGCCAGTTTTAGCAAAGAATCCTGCTAAGTTGATTTATCAAGAATCCTCCCCCACTCTTGATAGCTGATCAAATTTCTTATCCCCCAACCCACCCTTGATATCTAAGTCCTTGGCCTGCCTTTAGCAAAAATTCTGTTAAGCCAGTTAACCAAGAATTTGTCTACCCTTGATACCTAATGAAGTTCATTTTAGTAATAGTCCATCCACTGACCCTTCCCTCTTCTGATTGATTATAAATCCCCAGTTGTCTTTGCCATATCCTGATTGAGTTCTTTCTCTCCCTCTCCCCTATTGCAATAGTTTTGAATAAAGTCTTTCTTGCTATGTTTAACAAGCATCAGATTGACTTTTATTTAATAATGGTAGAACCTGGAACTGAATATGTGTGAGTTTTCCACTAAAATTTTTAAGAAGTACTGCCTACTTCTCTGAACATTCATGTTGGAGAGTTTGATACAGAAATGCCAACTTGATGTCATCTTGAATACCAATCCAGTGGTCATGACTATATGGAAAATCATGTTGAGATGGATTATGAGGGTAAATCACGGATTACGAGAAAACTGATGGGCTTGATTATCTATGCACTGGGAACTATTTTCCCTAGCTTAAAGGAGACATTTCTATTTAGTCCCTGGTAAGTAAAATTCCATACTTCTTGATTTTGTGTTGGTAAAATGTGAATTGATTAAATTGCTTTATTTATTAAATCAACTTCTCTCTCACATAAGATGATATTTTCATTATCCCTCTGTGTTAATGGATTAAAAAAAACGTGAGTTTTATATCGAGTCTCCCTGGTTTGAATTTTGACTTCATCTCTTACCTAACCCTAACCCTAACCTTAACTTGTTTTGATGTGTGAGGATTGTTATTAAATATTTCTGTATCAATTTCTTTCTCTAAAAAAAAGGCTGGTAATAATTCCTCCATAACAAAATGTCCAGATTGCATAGAAGGATAGAGGGGAGAGTGATCAATTTTGTGTGGTGATGGTTTTTCAGAAAATGTGTATTGAAATTTTTTGAATCCAAAAAAGCCAAAAATAACATTTTAGTAATTTAAACTGCAAGGTTTTAAAAATAGGTATTGATATCTCTTACTAATTTAACTGTTTCTAGAAAACAGAGAAAAAGTAGTTTGAATTAGGAAAATTCCAAACCATTCATGATGGGGACATGGCATGAATGATGAGGAGATTAGATGGGGTACAGGGGACAAGTAGACAACACCAACTGTATGAAAAATGCTTTATTTTTAAAAAATAAAATTAAGGACTTCCCTGGTGGTGCAGTGGTTAAGAATCCACCTGCCAATGTTGGGGACACGGATTCGAGCCCTGGTCCAGGAACATATAACATGCTGCAGAGCAACTAAGCCCATGTGCCACAACTACTGAGCCTGTGCTCTAGAGCCCATGAGCCACAACTACTGAGCTCGCATGCCACAACTACTGAAGCCCACGTGCTTAGAGCCCGTGCTCTGCAACAAGAGAAGCCACTGCAATTAGAAACCCATGCACTGCAACAAAGAGTAGCCCCCCTCGCTACAACTAGAGAAAGCCCGTGCGCAGCAACGAAGACCCAACACAGCCAAAAATCAATCAATCAATCTTAAAAAAATAAAAATAAAAGATGAAATTAATTAAAAACTAAAATTATAAAAACGTTTTGTTGAAGAGTAATTGAAACTACAATTGTATTTCGTTAACCTACTTTATTGCTATGCTATGCAGCTCTGCCTTCATTCATGCATATTAATATACACATGCAAAATCTTGGGTGCTTTGCATACATCTAAGTATAAAACATGTTATTAAGAGCAAAAGTAAAATTTTCAACTTTATTAAGTTTCAAAAGCCGTAAAAGGAATTATACTAAGGCTAGAATATTTGTAAAGATTAACATTACTTAGTATCATTATTTTAGCATATAATTTTATTCAAATAATTATAAATGAAACAAACAATGCAAGTGAAAGAACTATACAGTGACAATACATAGATTTGCACTCTGAGGAATATATTTAAAAAGATGGATGGTATATTAGTTTGTTAGGACTGCTGTAATAAATATCACAGCTTGGCTGCCTTAAACAAGAGATATTTAATTTCTCATAATTTTGGAGGCTAGGAGTCCAAGATGAAGGTGTGTTCAGTGTTGATTTCTTCTAAGGCCTCTCTCCTTGGCTTGTGAATGGCTGTCTTCTTCCAGTGTCCTCACCTGGTCTTCATTGTGTGCGTTCTGCTTCCTCATCTCTTCTTGCAAGGACATTAGTCATATTGAATTATATAACCATATAAGCTCATTTACCTTAATCATCTCTCTAAAGGTCCTATCTCCAAATATGGTCATATTCTGAGGTACTGGGGATTAGGACTTCGGCATATGCATTTTGGGGAGGAGAGGCACAATTTAGTAAGAATAGGTGGATAGAAAGTGAGAGAGAGAGAAAGAAATTTATTTCCCAAAATGCTTACTGAAAAGATATTTTATATTCAATAAAGAACTTTCAGATACCACATTAATATCAAGACGTTTCTTACTCTATCTGTTCCTCTCTTTGAAGTATGTGGGCAACAGTGTTTGTTTAGTTACTCCCAAAGCCAGACACAGCTACAGTCATGTTCGTCGAGAGAGAGAATGTTGTAAACATTATAACTTCTTTCTGAAGACATATTTTGTGGGAAGAAACTAGTAAGAAGTATTACTATTATTGGTATATATAATAAAAATTTTAGTAAAAGAAAAAAGAAAATGCAAATACCATGCTAGTTGGCTTTTTCACTACTGAAATAAAAAAAACTAGACATTCCAAGAACTATAGACCAGATTTTTGCTTGAAAGTGATAATGAATTTGCTATAAAATATGAAAAAGTCATGTTCATAATTTGTTCATGTTAATTATCATAGAAATATGTTCACTGAAAAAATTATAAACAGGCAGTGTGAAACAGAGTTGCATTGTGATAGGGCTGGCAGTTAGGATATCAAGGTTCCAATCTATGCTTTACTCTTAACATGGGGAAATCAATTTTCTTCTAATATTTTAAGGTTCTATAATTCTGTACAACCCAGGATAACTTAGTTTTTTTTTTTTAAAGGAATTCCTTTATTTTTTAAAATTTATTTATTTATTTATTTATTTTTGGCTGTGTTGGGTCTTCGTTTCTGTGCGAGGGCTTTCTCCAGTTGTGGCAAGCGGGGACCGCTCTTCATCGCGGTGCGCGGGCCTCTCACTATCGTGGCGTCTCTTGTTGCGGAGCACAGGCTCCAGATGCGCAGGCTCAGTAGTTGTGGCTCACGGGCACAGTCGCTCCACGGCATGTGGGATCCTCCCAGACCAGGGCTCGAACCCGTGTCCCCCGCATTGGCAGGCAGACTCCCAACCACTGCGCCACCAGGGAAGCCTGATAACTTAGTTTTATTGTGATCTCATTTAGTCATTTAACAACTCTGGTCAATTCAATTTATCCACATTTTTCAGGAAGGACTATCTGGATTTAAAAGACAGTAGGGAAATTTCAAGCAACAATGTTAAAACAAAGACATAATTTGGTCAATATGGATCTTTTTTTCCTTCAGTACTAGTTCTTTCCCACTTGCTTAATCATCACCCTCACTCGTCAGATGAGAAGTAGAAAAATCAGTTGACTTCTTCAGAGACTGACTTGGGGTCTCTGCTGCTGTCACGTTCCCTCAATAGCTTCTTGCAAACTGATTGAGATCTATCTTCCTTGCAGGTAAAAGAGATACTTTCTAAACACATTGACATAACAAGTTCTACAGAAATAGTGCCTTTCATTAAAGAGCCATCCAGCTGTAAATGCTTCTGTCTGTACTATTCATTCTTTAGGTCTCAATAATACCTCTTTGAAATGTCCACTTTGGAATATGCTGACATATTACTTAACATTACTTAAGATGTTTAAGAGGCATACTACATTAATTTGTTAAAAACTGAGGTGAATGAGTGTAAACCAATCTTGTAACTTGGACAAGACAACCGTGGTTCCTATATGTGAGTGTAAGATGGCAAATAAAAAGGAAGGGTGCTCAAGAGAATGGTTGATTCTAAAGGTAAACTTGATATTCTTCAAAATTACCTTGTAGGTTTAGTATTAGAATAGTTATAGAGTTGTGCTATTTCATTGTTTTGTGCCAGTCTCAGCCTATGGATAACAAATGTTGTGGCTGGACCAGCCCTGTAGTATTAAGAGATACAAACTACTATGTATAAAATAGATAACCAACAAAGATATGTTGTATAGCACAGGGAATTATAGTCATTATCTTGTAATAACTTTTAATGGAATATAATTTGTAAAAATACTGAATTACTGTACTATACATCTGAAACTAACATTATATTGTAAATCAACTATATTCAATTAATAAACAAACAAAAAACATAAGAGCAGGTATTTAAAGCACAGGAGGAGAAAAAAAAAAAAAAAAAGCGGCCCAAAATGTCAGTTATCGAAATCAAACAAGATCTCTAAAGCAAGGAGCAGGTGGTGTTGGGTAGCCTAGCTCTTTATCTAGTTGTGTGGCTGGCAATGTGTTTATTGAAATGGATGCCTCATCATTTACATTACAAAAGAAAAAGCCAACTGCCAGGGCTTACACTACACCAATAGAACTACCAATTGGAAAATTTTGAACAAAGCAAAGTTTTGTGCATCAAGTTATATTTGATACTGACTTGAATCCACAGAGCCGTTTATATAAGGGAATAAAAATTTTAAAATATGCAATACTTATTTGATAGATTTGGAGCAAGAAGTCTTAAGATAGAACATCTTAAAGTAGAAACTGGGGACCTTGAGTTTTTGGAAAGACAGATTAACAAGCTCTACTCTTGAAGTTTCTGTCTCAGTACACTTCTGCAAAGACCATACTATGTTTTAAAAACAAACATACAAATAAACAACAAACCCAAATCAAAATGAAACTTCAGCAGGGAGTTCTTATTGTCAGCAACTTTTAGGCAACATTGGTTTAGAGTTTATAAAGTACTTTGATATACTTATAACTCATCAAATCTTCAGGAACGCCATGTGAATTATTTAAGAAAGTTATTTTTGAGTCCATTTTATAGATAAGGACACTGAGGATCAGAGACACTATATAACTTATTCAAAGATTTGAGCCTAAATCTTTTATTTTTAAATCTCATATTCATTCCTCAATAGCATGCTATAGAAAATATATTTTAAAGTATATTCTTTTGAGATGTGAAGAATACCCTTTTCGTTTTCTGAAGATTAAAAGTTTTTGTTTTTTTTTTTTTCATTTGGCATTTCTTTCTGTCCATGTTACATAGGAATTCCACTTGTATGTTAAAGTGACATCTCAAATTTAGCACACCAAAAACAGAATTAACAATGAAACAGATTAGTTCAAGATGGCGGAATAGAAGGACGTGCTGTCACTCCCTCTTGTGAGAGCACTGGAATCACAACTAACTGCTGAACAATCATTGACAGGAAGACACTGGAACTCACTAAAAAAGATATCCCACATACAAAGACAAAGGAGAAGCCACAGTGAGATGGTAGGAGGGGTGCAATCACAATAAAATCAAAGCCCATAACTGCTGGGTGGGTGACTCACAAACTGGAGAACACTTATACCACAGAAGTCCACCCACTGGAGTGAAGGTTCTGAGCCCCACATCAGGCTTCCCAACCTGGGGTCCAGCAACTGGAGGAGGAATTCCTAGAGAATCAGACTCTGAAGGCTAGTGAGATTTGATGACAGGACTGGGGGAAACAGAGACTCCACTCTTCTAGGGCACACACAAAGTAGTGTGTGCATCGGGACCCAGCGGAAGGAACAGTGACCCCATAGGAGACTGAACTAGACCTACCTGCTAGTGTTGGAGGGTCTCCTGCAGAGGCAGGGGGTGGCTGTGTCTCACTGTGAGGACAAGGACACTGGCAGCAGAAGATCTGGGAAGTACTCCTTGGCGTGAGCCCTCCCAGAGTCTGCCATTAACTCCACCAAAGAGCCCAGGTAGGCTCCAGTGTTGGATCTCCTCTGGCCAAACAACCAACAGAGATGCAACCCAACCCCACCCATCAACAGACAAGTGGATTAAAGTTTTACTGAGCTCTGCCCACCAGAGCAACAGCCAGCTCTACCCACCACCAGTCCCTCCCATCAGGAAACTTGAACTAGCCTCTTAGATAGCCTTAACAATCAGAGGGCAGACAGCAGAAGCAAGAAGAACAACAATCCTGCAGCCTGTGGAACAAAAACCACATTCACAGAAAGATAGACAAGATGAAAAGGCAGAGGGTTATGTACCAGATGAAGGAACATTAAACAGCTTCAATAAACAGCTAAATGAAGTGGAGATAGGCAACCTTCCAGAAAAAGAATTCAGAATAATGATAGTGAAGATGATCCAGGATCTCAGAAAAAGAATAGAGGCAAAGATCGAGAAGATGCAAGAAATGTTTAACAAAGATCTAGAAGAATTAAAGGACAAACAAACAGAGATGAACAATACAATAACTGAAATGACAAACACACTAGAAGGAATCAATAGCAGAATAACTGAGGCAGAAGAATAGATAAGTGACCTGGAAGACAGAATGGTGGAATTCACTGCTGCAGAACAAAATAAAGAAAAAAGAATGAAAAGAAATGAAGACAGCCTAAGAGATCTCTGGGACAACATTAAATACAAGAACATTCACATTATAGGGGTTCCAGAAGAAGAAGAGAGAGAGAAAAGACCTGAGAAAATATTTGAAGAGATTATAGTCGAAAACTTCCCTAACATGGGAAAGGAAATAGCCACCCAAGTCCAGGAAGCACAGAGAGTCCCACACAGGATAAACCCAAGGAGAAACACGCTGAGAGACAGAGTAATCAACTTGGCAAAAATTAAAGACAAAGAAAAATTATTGAAAGCAGCAAGGGAAAAATGACAAATAACATACAAGGGAACTCCCATGAGGTTAACAGCTGATTTCTCAGCAGAAACTCTGCAAGCCAGAAGGGAGTGGCAGGACATATTTAAAGTGATGAAAGGGAAGAAACTACAACCAAGATTACTCTACCTGGCAAGGATCTCATTTAGATTTGATGGAGAAATCAAAAGCTTTACAGACAAGCAAAAGCTCAAAGAATTCAGCACCACCAAACCAGCTCTACAACAAATGCTAAAGGAACTTCCTTAAGTGGGAAAAACAAGAGAAGAAAAGGACCTACAAAAACAAACCCAAAACAATTAAGAAAATGGTAATAGGAACATACATATCGAGAATGACCTTAAACGTGAATGGATTAAATGCACCAAGCAAAAGACACAGGCTTGCTGAATGGATACAAAAACAAGACCCATATATATGCTGTCTACAAGAGACCCGCTTCAGAACTAGGGACACACACAGACTGAAAGTGAGAGGATGGAAAAAGATATTCCATGCAAATGGAAATCAAAAGAAAGCTGGAGTAGCAATACCCATATCAGACAAAATAGACTTTAAAATAAAGACTGTTACAAGGAAGGACACTACATAATGATCAAGGGATCAATCCAAGAAGTAGATATAAGAATTGTAAATATATATGCACCCAACATAGGAGCACCTCGATATATAAGGCAAATGCTAACAGCTATAAAAGGAGAAATTGATGGTAACACAGTAACAGTGAGGGACCTTTAACACCCCACTTTCATCAATGGACAGATCATCCAGACAGAAAATCAATAGGGAAACACAGGCCTTAAATGACACATTAGACCAGATAGACTTAATTTATATTTATAGAGCATTCCAATCAAAAGCAGTAGTATACACATTCTTTTCAAGTACATATGGAACATTCTCCAGGATAGATCACGTGCGGGGACATAAAGCAAGCCCTGATAAATTTAAGAAAATTGAAATCATATCAAGTATCTTTTCTGACTAAAATTTTATAAGATTAGAAATCAAATACAATATAAATAATAACTGTAAAAAACACAAACACATGGAGGCTAAACATGATGCTACTAGATAATCAATGGATCACTGAAGAAATCAAAGAGGAAATCAAAAAATACCTAGAGACAAATGAAAACAAAAACACAATGATCCAAAACCTATAGGATGCAGAAAAAACAGTTCTAAGAGGAAAGGTTATAGTGATACAATCCTACCTCAGGAAACAAGAAAAATCTCAAATAAACAACTTAACTTTTAATAAAGCAATGAGGGTTTAATCTCCAAAATATACAAACAGTTCATGCAGCTCAATATCGAAAATCAAACAACCCAGTAAAAAAATGGACAGGAGATTTAAGTTGATACTCTCCAAAGAAGACATTCAGATCACCAAGAGGCATATAAAAGATGCTCAATATCACTAATTATTAGAGAAATGAAAATGAAAACTACAATGAGGTATCACCTCACCCCAGTCAGAATGGCCATCATCAAAAAAAAAAAAAAAAAAGAAAACTACAAGCAATAAATGCTGGAGAGTATAAGGAGAAAACCAACCTCGTACACTGTTGGTTGAACTATAAATTGGTACAGCCACTGTCAAGAACAGTATGGAGTTTCCTTAAAAAGCTAAAAATAGAGAAAAATAGAGCTACCATATGATTCAGCAATCCCACTCCTGGTCATATATCCATACTTTGAAAAGATACATGCACCTCAATGTTTATTGCAGCACTATTTACAAGCCAAGCCATGGAAACAACCTAAATGTCCATAGACAGATGAATGCATAAAGAAGATGTGGTGTATATATATACAGTGGAATATTACTCAGCCATTAAAAAGAATGAAATAATGCTATTTCCAGTGACATGGATGGACCTGGAGATTATCATACTAAGTAAGTCAGACAGAGAAAGACAAATATCATATGATATCACTTATATATGGAATCTAAAAAATGATACAAATGAAGTTACTTACAAAACAGAAGCAGATTTACAGACTTAGAAAACAAACATATGGTTCCAGAGGAGAAAGGTGGGGGGAGGGATAAATTGGGAGATTGGGATTGACATGTACACACGACTATATATAAAATTGATAGCTAACAAGAACCTACTGTATAGCACAGGGAACTCTACTCAATACTCTGTAATAATCTATATGGGAAAATAATCTAAAAAGGAATAGATATATGTATAACTAAACCACTTTGCTGTACACCTGAAACTAACACAACATTGTAGATCAACTATACTCCAATATAAAATAAAAGTTAAAAAATTTACATAGAAAAAAAAGAGAAATAATAGCTGAAAACACCCCTAACCTAGGAAAGGAAGCAGATATCCGGTACACGAAGCACATAGAATAGTAAACAAGATGAACCCAAAGATTTAAACACCAAGGCATATAATTCAAATAGCAAAAATTAAAATAAAGAGAGGATCTTAAGAGCAGCAGGAGAACAGCCACTAGATATGTTCAAGGGAATTCCAATAAGATTATGAGCTGACAAACTGTTAATTTGTAGGATACAAAATTAATACACTGGGAGACTTCCCTGGTGGTCCTGTGGTAAAGAATCCATTCCAATGCAGGGGACATGGGTTCGATCCCTGGTCAGGGAACTAAGATCCCACATGCTGCAGGGCAGCTAAACTCACACACTGCAAATACTGAACTTGCACATCTCAACAAGAGAGCCCATGTGCCACAAACTACATAGCCCACGCACCCTGGAGACTGTGCGCCACAAATAGAAGCCCGCGCACCACAACGAAAGATCCCTCATGCCTCAATGAAGATCCCGTGTGTTGTAACTAAGACTCAATGCAGCCAAAAAAAGAAAGAAAGAAAGAAAGAAAATAAATAAATAAAATAAAAATATAAAAAATTTATACAGAAATCAGTTGCATTTGTATACACCAGCAATGAACTATTAGAAAGATAAATTAAGAAAATAATCCCATTTAAAACTTTATCTAAAATGAATCAATATATGTAAGGAGGTAAAAGACCTGTACTGAAAAAGCTGTTAAATGTTGATAAAAGGAATGAAGTTGAGGGGGAAGTGACCAAGATGGTAGAGTAGGAAGACCTGAGCTCACCTCCCCCGTGGGCACACCAAAATGTAACTATTTACAGAGCAAGTGTCCACGAAAGAGACCTGAAGACTAGCAGAAAAATCTTCTACAGCTAAGATATAAAGAAGTAACCACAACAAGACAGGAGAGGTGGAGATGTGGTATTGTCAAGACCCCTAACCCTTGCCCCAGGTAGGTGGCCCACAAATGAGAGGCTGATTACAATTGCAGAGTCCACCCAAACAAGCAAGGGGTCCAGGTCCCAAGTCGGTTTCCCCAGCTCAGGGGTCCTATACCAGGAAGACAAACCTCCAGAATGTTTGGCTTTGAACAGCAGCAGGGCTTACTTTTAGGATAGCAAGAGGGCTGTGGAAAATAGAGACTCCACTCTTAAACGGCAAACACAATATATCAACACTCTGAGACAGAGGGCAGAAGCAGTAATTTGAATGAAGCCTGGGTCAGACCCACTTGCTGATCTTGGAGAGCCTTTGGGAGAAGCAGGAGGCAATTGAAACACACCCTGGGGACATTGGCACTGGCATCAGTATTTGGGGGAACATGACCCACCACAAAGACACTGGTACTGGTAAGTGCCGTTTTCATCCTTTCTCTAGTGTCAGGACCCAGCTCTAGCCACAAGCAGGCCATCTGCCTTGGACCCACAGAGCCCCTGACTGCCCTGGGGCACAGTCTCACCCATCAGCAGATGTAGGACCTGGCTCTGCCCAGCAGTGCACCAGCACCAGCTCCAGTACCCACAGGGGTCCTGCAACTAGCTGCCAGATACAGCCCTGCCTGCCAGCAGACTGACACTAGCCCTGGAACTTAATCTCACCCACCATTAGGTGGGCACCCTCCCTGGGATCCATTAGGTCCTAGCCCTACCCACATTTGGGCAGACATTAATTGTGGGAACCCTAGGACCATGCAACTAGAGACCCCAGGGTCAAGGTCTATCAACCAGAAGGCTAGTACTAGGCCTGGTACCCCCAGGGTACCAGCCTTGCCCACCAATGAGGCAGCAACAGTCCCAGGACAAGCAGGGCCCCACAGCCAGCTGTGTAAACACCTGACCCATTCACCAGCAGGTTGGCAAGACCTTGGGATGCCCTGGATCCTGGCCTTGCCCAAAAGTGGGCCTACATCATCTCCAGAAAATCTTTGGCCCCTCAGATAGCCATGTCAGGATCCAGCCTCACAAAGAAGCAGGCTGTCATCAGATCTAGGTTACCCCAGACATAGTAGCCAGCTGTGTCAAGAATTGGTCCTACCCACCAGGACACTAACACCAGCCTTAGGACCACTTGGGGCATATAACCAGTTGCCTCATAACCTGGTCCTGCCACCTGTGGGCAAGCACCAGGACCAGGACTCCCCTTCCATGCAACCAGCCATGCATGACTTGGTCCCACCCACCAGTAGCCAGCAACATCCACACGAGGCAAGGCCTGGCAACCAACCATACCAGCAGCCTCACAGCCTACCAGCATGCCAACAGTAGTCAGTCTGCCACACTGGAAGGACCCACATAGCTACATAGAGGGCACCCTTAAAGCATATAGCTCTGTTGACCAGTGGGGAGTGTGCTGCTGGGTCCCATAGACATTTCCTACATAAGACCACTTCTTCAAGATCAGGAAAAGTAACCAACCTACAAAACACATAGAATAAAAAAAAAGAAAATTAAGAAAAGTGAAGTGACAGAGAAATATGTTCCAAATGAAGAAAAAAGATAAAACCCAAGAAAAACTATGTGAAGTGGATATAAGCACTCTAGCAGTTAATGAGTTGAAGGTAATGATCATAACGTTGCTGAAAATACTTGGGAGAAGACTGGATGAACAGAGTAAGAAATTAGAAATTTTAACAAGGAGTTAGAAAATATAAAGTAGAACTAAGCAGAGGTGAAGTATACAATAACTGATGTAAAAAATACTCTAGAAGAAATAAACAGTAGATTAGATGATATACAGGAATGGATTAGTGACCTGGAAGACAGAGTAGTGGAAATCACTCAATCTGAACAGGAAAAAAAAAAGGACTAAAAGAAAATGAGAAGTTTAAAAGATCTCTGGGACAACTTCAAGCATACTAACATTTACAGTATAGGGTTCTCAGAAGAAGAGAGAGAAATGGGGCAAAAACCATATTTGAAGACATAAAGTTGTAAACTTAACTAACCTGGGAGAGGAAACAGACCTCCAGGTCCAGAGAATCCCAAAAAAGAACAACCCAAACAGGACCACGCCAAGACATGTTACATATTATAATTAAAATGGCAAAGATAAAGAGAAAATATTAAAAGCAGCAAGGTGAAAATAAGTTACATGCAAGAAAACACCCATAGGCTATCAGCCTTTAATGACATATTAGACCAGATCTCTCTCTCTCTCTCTCTCTCTCTCTCTCTCTGTATATATATAAATATATATGGTCAATTTATCAATTTATCAATGGCAAGAATATACAATGAATAAACTGCATCTGCAAGAAATGTTGTGGGGAAAACTGGGCGGCTACATGCAAAAGAATCAAATTTTATTACTTTCTCACACCATATACAAAAATAAACTCAAAATGGATTAAAGACTTAAGTGTAAGACCTAAAACCATAGAACTCCTAGAAGAAAACATAGGGGATAAACTCTTTGATATCAGTCTTAGAAATATATTTTTTAGATATGTCTCCTCAGGTAAGGGCAACAAAAGCACAAATAAACAAATGGGACCACATCAAAGTAAAAAAAAAAAAAAAAAAAGTACCAACAAAACAAAAAGGCAACCTACTGAATGCCAGACAATATTTGCAAGCAATACATCCTGTAAAGAGTTAAAATATACAAATAAATCATACAACTCAACATCTGAGAAACAGACAACCAAATTTAAAAAAATGGGCAGACCACCTGCATATACCTTTTTTCCAAAGAAGACATACAGATGGCCAACAGACACATGAAAAGATGCTCCACATCATTAATCATCAGGGAAATGCAAGTCAAAACCACAATGAGATACCAACTCACACCATACAGAATGGCTATCATCAACAAGACAACAAAAAACAAGAGTTGGTGACAATGCGGAGAAAAGGAAACCCTTGTGTACTATTAGAGGGAATGTAAATTGGTGTAGCCACTATGGAAAACAGTATAAAGAATCCTCAAAAACTTAAAAATAGAACTACCATATGATCAGCAATTCCATTTCTGGGTGTTTTTCTGAAGAAAGTAAAAATACTACTTTGAAAAGATATATGCACCCAAATGTTCATTGCAACATTATCAATAATGGTCAAAATATGGAAGCAATCTAAGTGTCCATCAATAGATTAATGGATAAAGAAGAATTGGTATGCATATAAAATGGAAGAGTAGCCACAAAAAGAGCGAAAGCTTGCCATTGGTGAAAACATGGATGAACATAGAGGGTATATCCTAAGTGAAATAAGTCAGAGAAAGATAAATTCCATAAAATTTTACTTATATGTGGAATCTAAAAAACAAAAGAAGGAAACATAACATAACAGAAACAGACTCATAGATACAGAGAATAATCTTGCAATTGCCAGAGGTAGGGGAGTGAGGGGATGAGCGGATTAGTGAGAGAGTTTAAGAGGTACAAACTTCCAGTTATAAAATAAATCATAAGTCATGGGATGTAATATACAATATATAGTGAATAATATGGTATAATTTTGTATGGTGACAGATGATAACTTGGCTTATCCTGGTGATCATTTTGTAAGATATAAAAATATTGAATCACTATGTTGTACACCTGAAACTAAAATATTACTGTAAGTTACTTATACTTTAATTAAAAAGGTATACTATTTAAGAAAGACTAACTTTTTTCAAATGTTTTTTGACGGGTAATAAGAAATGAAAAAATTCTCTATAAGGTGCTTTTTGACATAGTTACTTCATTAATTTGAATAATTTAGATAGTGTTTTTTCCATGGTGGTCCAATATTAAGTGTGAATCCAGGTGCAAAAACATCTCTGATAATTATACTCTTGGGTAAAAGAGGCTGAATTGCTATGATTATAAGGAGATTTTTCTATTTCTTTCCAAGTGTACTCAAGTAATTGGAGAAGTAGATTCTTCAACCTCTTAGTTGTAATGTTTTTTGAACTTGCCTGAAATGCTGAAGGATATTACTTACAGACATGATTTATAAACCTTTAATGTACCTTACTCTTCAATATTAGTTTTAGACACAGATTTCAAGAAATTGCAGCATATTTTTAAATTTATGAAATTTGATTATATACATTTGTGTATAGTTTATCATAAATATATTTTAATGTTTCTTTCAAACACGGTAGGGACTGCTAGACATGGGAAACAAAAGTTACATTGCAAACAAAGTCACTCATATATTCCAGACTCATGCAAGACTAGAACTGGGAAAGAATTTAGATATCAATCAGGATTAAAGCTTTCATTTTGTACATTGGAAAACTGGGTACCAGAGGAGAAAAGTCAAAATCACAAACAGGAAAAAAAGTAAGATTGAAAATCCTGAGAGACAGAAAACTCAAGAATAAGTCCCCAAATTGTTGCAGGTCTTTGCTTAGAGAAAGATAATTGACTACAGCATAATGAGCTAGAATCCAGTCAGAACACAGTAGTATGCTGAGACGAGGAGGCACAGATATATTTGAGGAGAAGCTGAAGCAGTTGGTATCTGCAATGCAGCAGAGAAGGGAGAATTGAGTAAGGTTATCTCCTGAAGCCTCTTTGGGTCTCATGTGAGTCTTTAGTTGAGGGAAGGCAGGAACATGTACAGAATGAGAATGCCTAAGAGAGTGACCAAAGAATAGAAGTTGAGAGCAGAATAGAGATACTAGAGGTCTAGTGATTCTGGGAAGGGGGTATTATATTTTTAAAGTGTGGGAGAAATTTCTAGTACCTGATTAACACACAGACCTCCAGCTGAGACACAGAAAATTCTATAAGAAGCAAGCACTGCACCCTAGATTAGGACTTACTCCAGAGCCACTCTAACAAAGTCCAAAATTAAACCTTTACAAGATATGCAAGAAAGACGTAGTTTGGAGTTTGATTACCATCCAGCTAGAGGGAAACATTTTATGTTTTCCAGAGAGCTGCCCTAACAATTCATCAAAACAAGCCTATAGTAGTACAAGGTAATGACTGAGTAATTATACTGCCTACTACAAATTCAACATTCTTCAGAGGAGGATAACAGAATCCAAAACTTTACAACATAATATCTTCATTGTCCATTATACAAAGAAAAAATTACTAGATATAGAAAAAAGTCAGTAAATAAAAATCAACCTTGAAGTAATACAGAACCTGGATTTAGGAAACACTATAAATTAACTATTATAAAATAAGTTCATATCATTAAAGGAAAATATGCTTTCAATGAGGAAACAGAAAACTTAACAGAGGAAATAAAATTATAAGAACAAAATGGATGTTTAAGAAATGACAATTGCTCTAAGAAAAATAATATGTAATAAATGTATAATTATATTATATTTTATATTATATTTTAAAAATAAATAATAAGTATATACAGAATAACAGAAAGTTCAAGACTTAGTATAAAGTTACAGAAATTTAAAAATATTATATTTATATAGGAATGCACATGTAAGTCAGTGGAACAAAATAATTGATTAACACCTATATATTTGTTTCTTTTTTTTAAGTTATTGATGCAAGTACTTTATTTATTTTATTTCTTTTGTTAAAAAATTTTTATTGTGGTATAGTTGATTTACAATGTTGTTATTTTCAGGTGTACAGCAAAGTGAATCTATTATACGTATACATATATCCACTCTTTTTAAGATTCTTTTCCCATATATGTCATTACAGAGTATTGAGTAGAGTTTTCTGTGCTATACAGTAGGTCCTCATTAGTTATGTATTTTATATATAGTACTGTGTATATGTCAATCCCAATCTCCAAATTTATCCCTCCCCACCCCTGACCACTGGTAAACATAAGTTTATTTTCTACTTCTGTAACTCTATTTCTGTTTTGTAGATAAGTTCATTTGTAGCTTTTTTTAGATTACACATATAATCGATATGATATGTGTCTTTCTCTGTCTGACTTACTTCACTAGGTATGACATTCTCTATGTCCATCCATGTTGCTGCAAATGGCATTATTTCGTTCTTTTTTATAACTAATATTCCACTGTATATATGTACCACATCTTCTTTATCCATTCCTCTGTTGATGGACATTTAGGTTGCTTGCATGTCCTGGCTATTATAAATAGTGTTTCAGTGAACACTGTGGTGCATGTATCTTTTCGAATTACAGTGTTCTCCAGATATATGTCCAGGAGTGGGATTGCTGGATTAAATGGTACCTCTACTTTTGTTTTTTTAAGGAACCTCCATACTGATAACAAGAGTGGCTCTACCAGTATAAATTCCCAACAACAGTGTAGGAGGGTTCCCTTTTCTATACACCCTCTACAGCATTTATCGTTTGTAGATTTTTTGATGATAGCAATTCTGACACTTGTGAGGTGATACCACATTATAGTTTTGATTTGCATTTCTATAACATTTGGTGATGTTGAGCACCTTTTCATGTGCTGTTAAACCATCTGTATGTCTTCTTTAAGACATAATCTTCTATTTAGATTATCTGCCCCTTTTTTGAGTGGGTTGTTTGTTTTTTGATATTCAGCTGCATGAGCTGTTTGTATATTTTGGATATTAATCCCTTGTCAGTTGCTTGGTTGGCAAATACTTTCTCCCATTCTGAGGGCTGGTTATTGTTTTGTTTATGGTTTCCTTAGCTGTGCAAAAGCTTTTAAGTTTAATTAGGTCCCATTTATTTTTATTTTTATTTTTATTTTCTTTACTCTAGAAAGTGGATCGAAAAACATTTTGCTGCGATTTATGTCAAAGAGTGTTCTGTGTATGTTTTCCTCACAGAGTTTTATAGTATCCAGCCTTACATTTAGGTCTTTAATTCATTTTGAGTTTATTTTTGTGTATGGTGTTAAGGTATGTTCTAACTTTATTCTTTTACATGTAGCTGCCCAGTTTTTCCAGCACCACTTATTGAGAGACTTTCTTTTCTCCATTGTATATTTTTGCATCCATTGTCATAGATTAGGTGACTGTAGGTGCATGGGTTTATCTCGGAATTTTCTATCCTGTTCCATTGATCTATATTTTTGTTTTTGTGCCAGTATGATACTGTTTTGAGGACTGTAGCTTTGTATTATAGTCTGAAGTCAGGGAGCCTGATTCCTCCAGCTTTGTTTTTCTTTCTCAAGATTGCTTTGGCTATTTACAGTCTTTTGTGTTTCCATACAAAGTGTAAAATTTTTGTTCTAATTCTGTGAAAAATGCCATTGGTGATTTGATAGAGATTGAATTGAATCTTGGGTAGTATAGTCATTTTCACAATACTGATTCTTCCAATCCAAGAACATGATATATCTCTCCATCTTTTTTCTGTCATCTTTTATTTATTTCATCATACCTTATAGTCTTCTGAGTATAGGCCTTTTGCCTCCTTAGGTAGGTTTATTCCTAGGTGTTTTATTCCTTTGATGCAATGGTAAATTGGATTGTTTCCTCTATTTCTCTTTCTGACATTCTGTTGTTAGTGTATTGGAATGCAAGATATTTCTGTGTATCAATTTTGTATCCTGCAACTTTACCAAATTTATTAATGAGCTCTAGCATTTTTCTGGTAGCATCTTTAGGATATTCTATGTATAGTGTCATGCCATCTGCAAACAGTGACAGTTTTAGTTCTTCTTTTCCAATTTGGATTCCTTTTATTTCTTTTTCTTCTCTGATTGCCATGGCTAGAACTTCCAAATCTATGTTCAATAAAAGTGGTAAGAGTGAACTTCCTTGTCTTGTTCCTGATCTTAGAGGAAATTCTTTCCGTTTTTCACCACTGAGAATGAAGTTTGCTGTGACCCACTTTCTGGAGAGTTTTTATAACTTGGTGTTGAATTTTGTCAAAAGCTTTTTCTGCATCTATTGAGATGATCGTATGGTTTTTATTCTTCAATTTGTTGATGTGGGTTTATCACACAATATATGTCAATGTACTGTGTGATATATATATAAGTCAATATATGATTGACTTGCATATGTTGAAAAATCCTTGCATCCCTGGGATAAATCCTACTTGATCATAAGGTATGAACCTTTTAAAGTGTTGTTGGATTTGGTTTGCTCATATTTTATTGAGGATTTTTGCATCTTTGTTCACCAGTGATATTGGTCAGTAAATTTCTTTTTTAGTGATATGTTTGTCAGGTTTTAGTGTCAGGGTTATGGTGGCCTCATAGGATGAACTTAGGAGTCTCCCTTCCTCTGCAATTTTTAAGAAGAGTTTGAGAAGGGTGGGTGTTAACTCTTCTCTAAATATATGATAGAATTCACCTGTGAAGCCATCTGGTCTTAGACTTTTGTTTGTCCAAGCTTTTTAATTAGTTTTTATTTCAGTACTTGTGATTAGTCTGTTCATATTTTCTATTTCTTCCTGGTTCAGTCTTGGTAGGTTGTATCTTTCCAAGAATTTGTTCATTTCTTCTAGGTTGTCCATTTTATTGGTGTATAGTTGCTTGTAGTAATCTCTTATGGTCATTTGTATTTCTGTGGTGCCCATTGTAACTTCCTTTTCATTTCTGATTTTATTGATTTGCGCCCTCTCCCTTTTTTTCTTGATAAGTCTGGCTAAAGATTTATCAATTTTGTTCATCTTTTCAAAGAGCCAGCTTTTAGTTGCATTGATCTTTGCTATTGTTTTCTTTGTCTCTATTTCATTTTTTCTGCTCCGATCTTTATGATTTCTTTCCTTCTACTAACTTTGGGTTTTGTTTGTTCTTTTTTATTGCTTTAGGTGTAAGGATAGGTTTTTTTATTTGAGATTTTTCTTTTTTCTTGGGGTAGGATTGTATTTATATAAACTTTCCTTTTAGAACTGCTTTTGCTGCATCCCATAGGTTTTGGATCATCATGTTTTCATTTGTCTTTAGATATATTTTGATTTTCTCTTTGATTTCTTCAGTGATCCATTTATTATTTAGTAACATATTGTTTAGCCTTCATGTGTTTGTGTTTTTTACAGTTTTTTCCCTACAATTGATTTCTAATCTCATAGTATTGTGGTCAGAAAAGATGCTTAACATGATTTCAATTTCCTTAAATTTACCAAGGCTTGATTTGTGACACAAGATGTGATCTATCCAGGAGAATGTTCCCTGTGCACTTGAGAAGAAAGTGTATTCTGCTGCTTTTGGGTGTAATATCCTATTAATATCAGTTAAGTCCATCTGGTCTAATGTGTCATTTAAGGCTTGTGTTTCCTTATTAAATTTCTCTCTGAATGATCTGTCCATTGGTGTAAATGGGGTGTTAAAATTCCCCACTATTCTTATGTTGCTGTTGATTTCCCCTTATATTACTGTTAACGTTTGCCTTACGTACTGAGGTGCTCGTACGTTGGGTACACATATTTATAATTGTTATATCTTCTTCTTGGATTGATCCTTTGATCATTATGTAGTGTCCTTCCTTGTCTCTTGTAAGAGTATTTATTTTAAAGTCTATTTTGTCTGAGATGAGTATTCATACTCCAGCTGTCTTTTGGTTTCTATTTGCATGGAACATCTTTTTCCATCTCCTCACTTTCAGTCTGTATGTGTCCCTAGGTCTTAAGTGGGTCTCTTGTAGACAGCATATATATGGGTCTTGTGTTTATATCCATTCAGGCAGGCTGTGTGTTTTTGTTGGAGCATTTAACTTAATTATCAATATGTATGTTCCTATTGCCCTTTTCTTAATTGTTTTGTGTTTTGGTTTTTTTTCTTCCCTTCTTCTTTTGTTATCTTCTCTTGTGCTTCCTGCCTAGAGAAGTTGCTTCAGCATTTGTTGTAAAGCTGGTTTGGTGGTATTGATTTCTCTTAGCTTTTGCTTGTCTGTAAATCTTTTGATTTCTTTGTCAAATCTGAATGAGAGCCTTCCTGTGTAGATTATTCATGGTTGTAAGACTTTCCCTCTCATCACTTAAAATATATCATGCATATATCATGTCACTCCCTTCTGGCCTGTGGGGTTTCTGCTGAAAAATCAACTGATAACCTTTTGTGAGTTCCCTTGTATTTTAATTGTTGCTTTTCACTTGCTGCTTATAATATTTTTCTTTGTGTTTAATTTTTGTTAGTTTGATTAATATGTGTCTCAGCGTGTTTCTCCTTGGGTATATCCTGTATGGGAATCTCTGTTTTTCCTGGACTTGGGTGACTATTTCCTTTACCGTGTTAGGGAAGATTTTGACTAAAATCTCTTCAAAGATTTTCTCTGTCTCTTTCTCTTTCTCTTCTTCTTCTGGGACCCCTATAATGGGAATGTTGGTGTGTTTAATGTCATTCCATAGGTCTCTGAGACTGTCATCATTTCTTTTCATTCTTTTTTCTTTATTCTCTTCTGTGACAGAGATTTCCACCATTCTATCTTCCAGCTCATGTATCTGTTCTTCTGCCTCAGTTATTCTGCTATTGATTCCTTCTAGTGTATTTTTAAATTTCAGTTACTGTATTGTTCATCACTGTTTGTTCTTTAGTTCTTCTAGGTCCTGTTAAACATTTCTTGTATCTTCTTGATCCATGCCTCCATTCTTTTTTTGAGATCTTGAATCATCTTTACTGTCATTATTTTGAATTTTTCTTCAGGTAGATTTTCTATATCCTCTTCATTTAGTTGTTCTTGTAGTTTTTTACCTTGCTCCTTCTTCTGCCACATATTTGTCTTTTATCTCATTTTGTCTAACTTATTGTGTTTATGGTCTCCTCTCTGCAGGCTGCAGTGTTGTGGTTCCTCTTGCTTCTGGTTTCTGCTCCCTGGTAGGTGAGTTTGGTCCAGGGGCTTGTGTAGGCTTTCTGGTGGGAGGGACTGGTGCCTGCCCTCTGGTGGGTGGAGCTGGGTCTTGTCCCTCTGGTGGGCAGGTCTGTGTCAACGAGTGTGTTTTGGTTTATCTGTGTGCTTAGTATGACTTTAGCCAGCCTGTCTGCTGATGGGTGGGGCTGTGTTCATGTCTTGCTAGTTGTTTGGTCTGAGGTGTTCCAGCACTGGAGCTTGCAGGCTGTTGGGTGGAGCCGGGTCTTAATGCTGAGCTAGGGACCTCTGGGAGGGATCATGCCAATTAATATTCCCTGAGGCTTGGAATTCCCTGGTGGTCCAGGGGCCAGGATGTGGCACTTCCACTGTGGGCCCTCAGGTTCAACCCCTGGCCAGGGAACCAAGACCCCACAAGCCTGCAAGCCAGATGATGTGGCCAAAAAAATAAAAAATAAGAAAACAAACAAACAAAAACCAAAACAGACAATAAAAACAAAACCAAACAAATAAAGAAAACAAAGGAAACAACCAAACAAAAAACCCAAGAACCAAAACAAACAAAACTAACAAAAACAAAAACCAAAAGCCAAAAAAAACCCCACAAAAAACAAAAAAAAGCAAATAAATACAAACAACAACAAAAATACAAAAAAAAGATTAAAATAACAAAACAAACAAAATAACATAGAGAGAAGTAAAAAAATATATTAAAAATTAAAATAAAACTAAATAAAATAAATAAATAGAACAACAATGACAACAAGAACAACAACAAAATTCTCTGGGACCTCCACTATCAGTGTCCTTGCACCCATGGTGAGCCACACCTAACCCCCACCTCCCCCAGAAGGCCCTCCAAGACTTCTAGGTAGGTCTCTGGACCCACTGTGGGCACTGTGGAGGTGGCTCAGACTCTGACCTGGCCAAACTCCCATGTGTACTTGCCCACAAAGTCCACAGCTGCTTAAGCTAGACACTTCTGGATTGTGAGAGCATCATTGTCCATTCAGATATTCCTCAGGTGCTGGATTTCCCAAGCTAATCACAGGAGTTTAATCTGTGGCTTGTGCAGCTGCATGGAGAGATTTCAGTTCTTTGTCCTTAGTCACACAGCCCCTGGGGCTCAGCTTTGGTTTTGGCCCCAACTCTGTATGTGGGCCATCCTCAGGCATCTGCTCCCCACCCAGGTGAGAGGGGACAAAGGCAGCAACTGAGTGAGCCATGCTTGCTCAGTTAGGTGGGAGAGGGATAAAGTGGCAATGACTGGGGAGTACACACTTTCTCCAGTGGGAGCCCCCTCTAGAGCCCACAGAGGCAGGGGCTGGCAGGAGGTGGTGACCAATTGGAGGGCACACATTCATCCAAGCTGAAGGGGACAAGGCAGCAACTGGGGCATGCACACACTTTCTCAGGCAGGAGTCCCTCCCAGTGCCTGCAGAGGCAGGAACTGGTGTGGGGAGAGAGGTCATAATGGCCACCCCACCCTTCACATTCCACTCAACAATCGTGCCTCACTTCCATGGCAGTCTGTGCTTCCTCCAGGAGCATTCCTTGTTGTGGATCTACTCACTCCCATTCCCTCAGGCTGTCTCTGTACAGCCAACAGCAGTCCTCCCCTTGGGTCTGCTCTCCAAACCCCATGATTCACCACCGTGCCCCTGCTATCACTGGCAGACACCCATCTCAGGCTGGGGTGCACAGAGCTGTGGCACATACCATCTATGTAAGTCTCACTCTGTCTTGCCTGCCACAGACCAGCTGCTGCACTTTCCTCTGATAATCCCCAGAGCTCCCTTTCTATTCCTGTTGATCTTGCCACCAGTGAGGGGGCTTCCCTGGGTGCAGTAACCTCTCCTTTCCTTCAGTTACCCCCCAGCGTTGTGGGACCCATCTCGTTTCCTCTTTTCTTTTTCTTCTTTTTGTCTCTTTTGTCCTATCCATTTATGCAAGCATCTTTTCTTATCCTTTTAAGTGTCTGAGGTCCTCTGCTAGTGTTCAGCAGGTGCGGTGTGCAAATTGTTCCACTTGTAGATGTATTCTTGATGTACTTGTGGGGAGAGGTGAACCCCAGGTCTTCCTATTCCTCCGTTTGACCCAAACTCTGTACATTTGTTTTTGAACTATGGCATTATGGCAATTCAATCAGAAAAATAATACATTCATTAAAAAAAGAAACTGAATATTCATATTAAAATATGAAAATTGACCCTTAGCACATACCATAAACAAAAATTAACTCAAAATGGATAATAGTCCTAAATATAAAAAATACTGGAAGAAAACAAAAGCAAAAGGAAATGATAAGTTGAAATTCATTAAAATAAAATTTGCTCATTAAAACACACTGTTATAAATATAAATACATGTCACAGAGTAGAAAAATATTCATAATACATATATCTGTCAAAATACTTGAAACCAGGATATATAAGTACATTGAGAACTCAATAATAAGAAAACAAACAACCAATTTTTAAAAAATGGGCCAAAGTATTGGAGGGATACTTAACAAATGAGACATATGGAAATCATGACAAGGTGCTTTATATCATTACTCATTTGGTTATTTCAAATTAAAGTGCAATGAGACACCATTATAGTGGCTAACATTAAAAAAAAAGCTTGGCATGACAAATGTTGGTGAGAAATCAGAGCAACTAGAATTTTTATATATTGCTGTATTTATGAAATCGTAAAATTAACCAATTTAGAAAACAGTTTGGCAGTTTCATATGGAGTTAAACATACATTTACCACATAAGTCGGCAATTTTTCTCCTACATATTTACCCCCAAATGAAAATATTTGTCCACCCAAAAGACTTGTTTGTAAATTTTCTTAGTAAATTTATTCATAATATCAAACCTGGTGACAAAAACAAATGTCCATTTATAGGTGAATGGATAAACAAATTGTCGTGTATCCAGACAATAGATTATTCCACAATAAAGTAACACATTACAGATACATAGAGCAACAGGGGTGGAACTCAAAAACACTAAAATAAGTGAAAATAATTGTTACAAAAGAGCATATTATTCTATTTATATTATATCCTACAGCAAGATAAACTAGTAAACAGTCATAGAAAGTAATCAGTTGTTGCCTGGAGCCAGTAGTGAATTTAGGTGGTTGAGGGGATTGGGAATAGATTGAAAGTCATATTTGGAACTTTTTTGGTTGATGGAAATGTTCTGTATCTTGAATGGGGGTGGTTATATGCTGATATACATTTGACAAAATTCATCAAACTTAGTCTAGCCAAAGGTCTTGTCAATTTTGCTTATGAAAAAAAAAAACTCTTAGTTTCATTGACTTTTTCTAGTCTCTATTTCATTCATTTTTCTCCTAATCTTTATTGTTTCCTTCCTTCTGCTAACTTTAGGCTTAGTTTGTTTTTTCTCTTGTTCCTAGAGGTGTAAATTTAGGTGGTTTATTTGAGACCTTTCTTTTTCCCTAAGGTAGTCGTTTATGACTATAAATTTCCTTATTAGTACTGCTTTTGCTGCATCCCAGAAATTTTGGTATATTTGGTTTCTACTTTTCAAATGTGTGCCTTTAATCTAGTGTAAATTATATCTAAAAGAACTTGATTAAAAAGAAACACACCAAATATGAATAAGTCAAACAAAGAAAGCCAGTAATGGGCCTGTTCTTCATTATTCATTTATTTAAACAGTGAGCACTATGAAAAGCTCAAATGTAAAAAGAGAATAAAAATAAATATAAGGTGAAAAAGAAACATTAATCACAGGAAATGTCTGTAAAATTTAAATTAATATCAAAAGGATAAAACTTTGAACAAAATCTTGTAAATGGTAGATAAGAAGTCAAAAATCACTTTTTAATTTCAGTTTGAAACAAGATGATTAAGAAAAAATAATCATAAAATGTAGGAAAAAATGGAGTGGTGTTTATATAAAACTCGAGTACAGGATTACAGACTGTAAAGACAGTTTTATCTCTTCTTCCTCATAAAATAAATGATGAAAATAATTTTTTAAGAAGGTAAAAACTGCAGTGAGAAAAGAATGGAGGTAAGAAATGCAACACCAAGATACTGATAAGTTTTTGTTCAATGGAAAACCAAATGGTAAATGGCAAGGATTTTGTGGTTTGAAAGAACCTTTAAATCTATGTATTGGCAGAATGCATCAGTGCAATAAAAGACAATTCATCCTATTGATCATTATCCTACAAGACCTGGGAACATAAAATAATAAACTTAAAGGCAAATTAATTTAATTAAGCAAATTAAATATTTTATTATTAATGATTTTTTCACCAGAACAAAGAGAAGACTTGATACTCAATCCAAGAGCTAGTTCTTTGAATAGATAGATAAAACTACAAAAGAGGCTACTATATTTTTAATTGGGAAAATAAAACACTGAATAGTAAAAAAATTAATAGTTTACCAATGAAGCAAAGATAGAATAAATTTAAGTGATCATATTCAGTTATATGTAATAAATTTGAAAATATGGATACAATTAAGAATTGTATAGAAAAATATCAATTATTAACATTGATTCAAGAAAGAGTTATCAAAAACAAAATGACTAGATCAACTAATTGAAAACAAAGTAAAAAGACAATACTAGATAATATTGAGGCAAGTTTCTTTTTAACGTCTTTGAAGACCATATAATTTATTTGCCTTTTACACTGCTTAAGAGCCTGGAAAATTAAAAATAAAATGCACAAATCATTTTACTAAGTTAAAATGTATCTAATGTCAATATTGTATCTAGAGATGCAAATTTCATAAAGAAAATATTAGTAAATTCAATGTTAGAATAGTGTTGCAAGATCAATTAGGGCTTATTACAAAAAATGAAAGACTGAATATTAGGAAATATATTATTATAATTCTTTACATTCAAACTTCAGAAAAGAAAAATAAGTTTTCAGGATAATATTTAGAAGCTATAAAAATATGTAATAAACTTCAATATCCATACCAAATATAGCAATAAGAAAATGTCCTCTTAATATGAATAAATTTTCTAAATGACTAGATTCATTGAACAGGGGAGACATGAAATCAGAGAAAAAAGAAAAATATATGTACTATTACTTTTCATTCTAGTGGAAGATCTATGATTAGACACAAAAAAGTAAAAAGAGGAAAAGAAGATGATAATATAACCATTACTGCTCATTTGGGAAGCTTAATAAAATCACTGAAAAATTTTTGAAATGATAAAAATGTTTAGTAATGTGATAAAACAGTCAAAAATATGCAGTTATCAAAGTCATTATCTTTCCAGGGTATAATTTAGAAGCTATGGGGAAAATTTATGCAAACTGATAATTTATTATGTCAATATGATATATATTTCTTTGAACAGCATACAATTATATACTATATTCTATGATGTATAATATTCACAGTATATTTTTATTTAATTTTTTCTATGTATGTGAAGAAAATTACACTATATCCAGGATTATAAAATAATATTTGAAAAAATAATGTTGTTTCTAAGATAGTAAGAATACTATAGATACATTTATGTTTAACTTGATCTACTAAATAATATCTTTACATGTCAGTAAAAGCTTTTTCAAATTAATGAAATAAAACCTAAATTTCATGAAGAATAATATATATGTAAAAATTTCCAAAGTTTTTGAACTAGACTATTACCTCATATATTAAAATACATATAAATTAAATATATTAAATTTGATGTCACAATACTCAACATGCTATGATACTGGCATCAAAATATGCTATCTATAAATGTTTACAAAATATTCAGCATTTTAGTAAATTATAAAGTGGCATTTAAAATAATTGGAAAAATAATCATTGGTCTCAAGATAACTGCCTAATCATTTAATTTTATATATCTTATGTTGTGGTATATCTCAAGAAAAAGAAATATATACAGAGGCAAATGAAGATTCAGAGGCAGAGAAATAAAAAAGAAAATGAGAATAAATTAAGAAAAAGTTGAACTATGCAAATGTTGTAGTTTGCTTCTGTCTTAGCCACCAAGGGAAATACTTCAAATTGGAAAGTGAAAATAAATCCACTCAAATGACATTAAAACCCCAATTCGATCTTACTTTAAATAATTTCTGATAATATGTCTGTTAGTTATGCTGTTTAAAAATCTTTTTCACCTCTTGGGGATTTTTATTCCATATCTCTAAATTTTTATATTCTAATGAAATGAACATCTCTCCATAAAATCCTTAGGTAACACTCTTCAAATAGTGCTCCTTCATATGTTTACCCACAAGTGCTTATTTAATAACTAGTTTTTAATGTATTCCTAATAATTTAGGGCATTGAATTAATAAGATCAATTTACAAATGTGTTATGCATTAAAGTTAATAAACAAGAAATGACTGACAAATTGATTTAGCATGCCAGGTTTAATTTTTTTCCATATAGGTTATAGAACAAAACTTCTCCCACTACCCCTGTGGATACATTTGAGTTTCTTGCAAATGTTTAATTGTGTAAGAAAGCTTTCAGCTCTCTACTTGTTTTTATCTTTTCTTTGTTTCTTTTTTTTGTTTGTTTATTGGTTTTGCCTATTCAGGCCAACTAACTGAAGAAATCTGAGACCACAAGGACAACTCACATATGCTGAACATGGAAAAAGACTCAGGTGTGCCTTCTAGGCTCACTTATGTATTTGATTGTTGTACAATAACAGGTGAACATGGAACCAGTTTCCTTTTCATAATAGCATGTTATAAAAAGTTAAATTTGGGGTACTTCTTGATAAGAATTTAGTAAATTAAAAAAAATCAACATTAAGATGTGCTGGGTCTATAAGTCATTTTGGTTAAAATTAGACTCAACTAGCAAAACTAAATAAAATTTACTCTTTGGAAATTTTGAAGGAATATCTGACAGGTAAGGGCACTGAGATATCTGACATTTCAAAAGATTACATTTTAAATTTATTGATGAGACTATAGAATACATTATCTTTGGAGGATAATTTGGAAACATCTATTAAAGTCAACTGAACATGAACTTTAAGTAAAAAAATCTATTCTAGAATGTATCTACTGCTCTCACATATCCACTTCTGGACAAAAGAGAGAATTATCATTCTACATCCCTTGACATTAAGACAGACATACAATTAATTCTGGCCAATGGGTTGGGAGCAGAAGTGATAAGTATCATTTACACACTAAAGCATTTAGACACTGATATGATTCTTCAGTCTCTCTTCACTTAACTGTAGTAATCATGGAGTTGGCGAATGGTTGAGATAACAGGACCAAAAGTTCAAAGTAGCAGAACCACTGTATCACCTCATGACGGACAGTTGCTTATGAGATTCCTTGAAGTGGTAATCACATATTTCAAATAGATTTAAAAGGTCACCATTTGTAATATTATAGCTTGTTAAATCAGGATTTCCAACCTAAACAAATTATAGAAGTGAATAATAAGCCTGATATTTTATGTATAAACCTGTAGATTTGAAATTTTCGTGAGCATAAAATAGACTCATTCTTTCTATTGGCTAGTCTTAAAATAAATAATTACTAATTTAAACACATAAAATGTATCTATTCAATCAAATACTTATCTTCTCTTGTATTGCATTACTGCCTAAGATTTTTCTTGCATAAATTGTTTCTCTAATGAAAATGATCACACTGGATCATTTTCCAACTCTAAGATTCAATGATTCTATAATCATTTTCTACTAATTATAAGCAAGAACTGGTAAAGTTCATCAATCTACTTAATACCTGACACATTAAGTATACCTCTTCAACAGAGCTGAAATTAGAAAATTATTACCCTTCTGAGCCTAGCAGACTAATATTCACGATACAAATTTAACTTGGTAACTGTATTTTACCTGGCAAACCTATACTTGTGACATCTATTATGGTGCAATTCTTCCTCCTGCAGATAAAACCTAGAGTTTCTAAGCACATTAATCTGTGAGCTATAGCTGTGGCAGGTGTTGCTGTCCTTCTATTCTGAAATAAATTAAGTATAACTTCTTGACTCTTATCACCTTGCAACTGTGAGCCTCCTATGTTAAACATCAGCTCTGATTCTTGTCACCACACCACTAGTGTGGTAGGCTGAGAGTGAAAAGGTTTGTGACCATTTCATGACACAGGATTCAGACAGTAGATTAGTCTGCTCAGGTTGTTATAACAGAATACCACAGACTGAGTGGCTTAAACAGCAGACACTTATTTCTCACAATTCTGGAGACTTAGAAGTCCAATACTAAGGTGATAGCTGATTTGATTCCCTGTGATGGCTTTCTCACAGGTTTTCAGATGGCTGTCTTCTTGCTGTGTGCCCACATGATCTTTCCTTGGTGCCCAAGCTCTTTGGTGTTTCTTCTTATAAATACAATAATCTTATTGGATCAGGGCACATCTCTAAGACCTTAGATAAAGTCAAATAAGTATTCCTTAGATACTCCAGTTCCAGTTGCAGCCACATTGGGTGTTAGGACTTCAACATATGAATCATGGGGCTGTGGGTGGTGGGAAGCACAAATCATCCATAATAAGCAGAATAGTGTTTATACAATACATGTACTCTACTCCAAGGTTATTAACTTACCACATCTTGTTTTCCTTGATTCTTGCTGTATGTTTTAAACTGATGTAATAAACATGTATGATTTGAGTATCTTAATTTGGTCTGTAAGTTTTTCTGTTCTGTTTTCACTGGATAGCTTGCTAGGTAGGTACTTTTTGGCAAGAATACATCAGCATAATTTCCACACATAAATGAGGTAAAATTGGTCAGATTGTTAGATCAAGAAATTCTAAAATTATACTTGTAGAAATTTATTCAAGGAATATAATAATAAATGATAATCATAATGAGATATTTATAAAGATGTTCTTCATTTTTTTTAAATACAGCTTTTATGAAAACTGTGAAAAGGGTGAGGGAAGTGTCAAAATACCCAAAAACATGAGCCAGGTTGACCAAGATTTCACTGGTCTCAAGGTTATTGGTTTGAGTATTCAATAAGCCTCCTTCAAGAGCCTCTCTTTCTCCTTTAAAATAGCTATTTCCAAGGTTGCTGAAAATTAGAAACTCTGTTTAAATATTCTTATTTCAGATTTAGATTTATTTATATCCACCTGTATTGGAATGCAAGTGAGCAGAATGTTGGAAATGGGATAATTTAGTCTGGAAGAAAGTGATCAAAACTTTCAAAATAAATATGGTAGATTTCCCCACAAAGTTGATACCTGACAGTTGAGAATTAGCTGGGGTGTCATCAGAATGAACACCGTAGGACAAGGTTAAGGCAGAAACAACGATTTTTGAAAATCAGAATGAGAAAAGGAACCAACTATCATTTGAATGAATGTGTCCCAGATACTAAAGGCTATTGACAAACTGAAGCTCTAGATTTTTTCTTTAATGTACTATTTTGTGTTGTCTAACAACAACAACAAAAATGACTATAAAAGAAAAAAATCACTTCCAGAAATATTTACCTAGGATAATGATTCTCAAAAATTATCCTGCATTGTAATCATCCATAGAACTTGTGTAAACACAGATTGCTGAGTCCTACCCCAGAGTTTCTGATTAAGAAGGTGTTTGGTGGGGCCCAAGAATTTTCATTTCTTACTACAAGTTGCCAAGTGATGCTGATGGTGCAGGTCAGGAACACAATTTAATACCACTAGCCTAGGAGATATAAAAATTGAATATTGTTTTTCATCACAACTGCTTTTAAGCAGCTGAGATTAATAAAGGACAATGGACTTTGATTCATTACAGAACACCAGACTTTTATTGGACCTAACCTTTAACTAACTGTGTGCAAATCCATGGACTTATTCTATCCTATCCAGGGTGCTAATATGTATGACCACCATGAACTCCCACTTTTTAGCATTTAAAGTAATTGTGACTTTTTTCCCCCATGGTGGGCTACCTGATAAATTATTTCTTCACTAGTATGTATTTCCTTCCTGGTAAGTTAATAAACTCAAGTTGAAATGTTTTAACTCTGGTTGTCTTCCTTATGTCCTTTGATAAATCCATAATCATTTTAGAAAATTTGTAATCCTGGAGGTTCTTCAGGTGAGCCCATATGGATGTACATCACTAAGTTAAATCTTTGTGTAGCTACTCATTTCTCAAGATATATTCACAGGCACACTCAAAATATTATATTTTTAGTGTAGTTGTATGAGTAATTTGCGTTTTTTTTCTTTTTTTTTAATAAATCGATTTATGTATTTATTTATTTTTGGCTGCATTGGGTCTTTGTTGCTGCATGCGGGCTTTCTCTAGTTGCGGCGAGCGAGGGTTAGTCTTCCTTGCGGTGCATGGGCTTCTCATTGCAGTGGCTTGTTTTGTTGCAGAGCAGAGGCTCTAAGCATGCAGGCTTCAGTAGTTGTGGCATGTGGACTCAGTAGTTGTGGCTCACGGGCTCTACAGCAGGCTCATTAGTTGTGGCACACGGGCTTAGTTGCTCTGTGCCATGTGGGATCTTCCCGGACCAGGGCTCGAACCCATGTCCCCTGCAATGGCAGGCAGATTCTTAACCACTGCACCACTAGGGAAGCCCTGATTAATTACTCTGTTTTTTACGAACAAACAAGGGAATATCAGAATCTGGTAGTGCTTGTTTAGTCATTGATATTTATGTGTATTTTTCTGTCTTCCCCCTCTAGAAGGAAGAGCAAAGTTCTTGTTTACTTCTTTACCAGTGAATTCCCAGTGACTGGTGTGGGAATGAATTGAACCTTACTCTGGAGTTTTAGCTCGAGGAGAGGAGAAGATGACTTCTTACAATATAGACATTTACTTGGCTTCTCTGGCACTTCACTCTTTTTTGTGTATGACATTGTGTTTCTCCACATAAGGTGTTTTCATGAAGTTATCGCCTCTTTAAGAAAATGGATTCTGTGATCTATATATTACTCACAATGCCTAAGAATGAGCACTTAGTATTTTCCAGATTCTATGATAAGCATCTTACATAAATTAAACTATGTAATATTCACAATAACTCCATGAGTTAGGTCTTAATACAATCCCCTTTTGGGGATGAGGGACCTAGAAGTTGGAAAGACTAATTTAACTAAGAACACAGCAAAAACAAGTGGCACAGAGAAGACATAAATTCAGAAAATTTGACTCTTACCTACACTCACCAGTCACCAACACAATTAATTTTCTTCTATGTTTTTCAAATAATCCATAAGAATGATGATTTAATTTGTTTCTTATCATTAGAGTTCATATAAACTTAGCATTCTAACCCATAATACAATATCAAAATAATAGTTCATGTTACTTAGCATTTTAAAAGTAATGCTCCAGATGATGTACCAAGCTTATACTATGGTTTCATGGGGCCGCTTTACACTTCTGACTATGACTAGGAATATTTTTATGATAGTTAGAAAGCATGGCTATATGAGAATTTAATCTGATTATTGGCACTTAAAACATTACATCTGTCTTCTGGGAAAAATGAATTAGGAAGACAAATCACCTATAAATTAATAAGCAGTAAGTGGAATGATGTACACTATATGTCAAAATGTGATAACTGAACAAAGCTCTACTTATTCAGGTTTTTCTCAACTGAATCTGGTAACACTATATTCTTGTGCTTGATATTTATTTTTTAAACCAGAATTTGGATGAGATTTCAATGTACAATTAGACATCAAAGTTTAGGGTTTTGTTCTCTTGACTGAGGGTGATAATCTTGCTGAGTGTCAAAACAATGTCTGGAAAATATTAGTAATGATGGCAATGGTAATGATGATGATACTAATAGTGGTTGTAATAATGTCAAAATCCTTCACAGGCAACATCTAATTTGATGACCCTCTCTTTATTACCAGGTGATGATTTTGTTTCTATTCAACACCAAGACCTTTGGTTCTCTGATTCAGAAATTGACTTTTCCATGAGCTAGGTATATGAACTGGTAATTTTAGAGACTTTGTGCAGTAAGTCTTAATGAACAACTGCTTTGGAATTTTAATTTTATTTATTTCTTTTATTTATGCAGCAGCATGACTTTGATACTTGTAGATTATTAATGAGGGACATATGTTTATTTTTAGAGGCGAAGGCATGAATCCACACAAATATTTTATTATTTTAAACTGCGTAATAAGCAATTATAGAGGCCTGCTTCAATTCTTTGGACATGAGATAAACCTCCATTGTGAAGAAATCCATTTTCAAGGAAAATAGGCATTTTAACAATGTTGACTTAATAATTCTGCTTCCAGGGTTCTGCCACAATCTAAATGCTAATCTCATCCATTTATAATACTCATAATCCCATCCATTTATACACCTGAATAAAAATCTATGAGTCTGTTTTTTAAGTTTAAGTATATAAGTAAAAGGTAATAAATAAATTAATAAAAAGGAAAAAGTAAGCTAAGTTAGTTTGAAATCCTTTGAAAGACATTGGTTTTAGCCGTTTCAGGAGACCAGATCAACCCCCAACTCTATTATGTTTATCAATAACCATTTAATTCCAATAAATTAGCTTATATGTGTGTATCTGTGTTTCAGTGTGCATTTTTAAAAGTTTTTTTTTTTCCATCAAGTGGTTTTCAACTTAAAATTGTTTCTAATTTAAATTGAACTTCTCTCCCAGTGGTCTCAAATATGTTGGATGTAGCTTGAGTTCATGGAGACAGATGGAAGTTGATTCAAGACAAAAATGTCCTTTTAAGTTTTTCCAGCTTGTCTACATTTTAATGTGAAAATAAAATTTCAACACAGTAATATCTGTTAATATTTGGTCCATTGTCCTACAATACTCCTATTTGCTTGTTTGGAAAGCAGTATGACTACTAGTTAACAAAAAGAATGGTGAGAAGCAGCAATTAAAACTTTTATATTGAAAATAGCTTACAGCTTTGTGGATGGACATTTCCTAAGGAATCATCTTTGGCATGACAGTTATTGAACTGTGGTGGATTTAATCCAGAATCAACCTACAGGGGAAATGACATTTATAAATTATTAATGGAATTTGTTATTATTGACTTTGAAAGTAAAATCTACAAACATTAAAGCAAAAACTCCCTAATAACAGTTATAATTAAAAGTATGGGCAGAGTAAAGTTCATCTTGCCCATCACCTTGTCACAGGGAAACAGAGACATACTGTAATGTTATCAGCAAAATTGGTATCCTTAATTGATTTTATTAGTGATGCGCAGACATAATTCTACAAATTTCCATAAAAATAGTGTAGATAAATAAACCAATGTTCTAATTCAGAGAAAAGAATCATTTCCCTTGAGGAAAAAATCAGAAAAGAGATAAAGGTGCCTATAATAAAGCCAACTTTAGTTCATAATAAATCTGATGCTCATGCTTATTTCTTAATTCATTTGTTTATTCCACTAATTTGTTCTAAATACTTATTGTGTATATGGAACCACTCTAGGTCCTGAGGAGGAGTCAAGGGGTATCATAGAAAGTCTATAACTTGTGGAGGAAACAGAGCTGCGTCTGTGGCCCAGTTCCCTGCCTACGAGGTCTTTAGCATTTAAAGGACTTAGTTAAACCTTCAACACCTCAAGAAAAGTAAATAGCACATATCTTAAAATGTCTGAAAAATACTTAACACTATGTATGACACACAGTGGATGCTCTCTTAATACTGGTTCATTCTCTTATTTTTGAACTTCTTTTTGGAATTTAATTATAAATGATACATGATCTTTACCCACAGGAGCTGGGGTAAAGTATGATTGTAAACAACTACAAAGAAATATTATGAAGTTTCAACTTTGTTGAAAAGGTTCTTAAGGCTGGACACAGGGCTCTGAGTATTAAATATAAATATTTTATATATTATATATTTACATTTATAAATAACATCTTTCTTAATTTCAGAGTGGATAAATAATATAAATCACAAAGCATACATGAATATATATATGACATGGACCAACAAAATCCAAATGTATAGGAGATGATGGTGATAATGCTGATGGTGATGATAGCATTAACAATAAAAATATCAGGGCTGACATTATGTTAAATGTTTTCTATTATTTTGATTTCCTCAAAGTAGCAGAATAAAGCTTATATTATTGATTATTGCCATATATATAGAAACTGAATATTATAAATGTAAAATAACTTTCATCACATGACATAGCTAGTGAGTGTAGGAGAAGGGATTAAATTCAGCTCATATTCATAAAAAACTAATCTTTTATTAACATTCCTAGATGATTCAGCCAACTAGAGGTCTTCCAGCTGTTTTCATATATAAACTAATCTGACTTCCATTTCTTTCAAACTGACTTTCTTCTCTGAGGTAATTTTTTTAGTGATATTATATATGTATTTTTTCCTCCTGAGGTGCTAACAGTAATATATATATATATATATATATATATATATATATATATATATATATATTTTAAAATTTATTTGTTTTATTTATTTATTTTTGGCTGCACTGGGTCTTCATTGCTGCTCACGGGCTTTCTCTAGTTGCAGCAAGTGGGGGCTACTCTTCATTGTGGTGTGCGGGCTTCTCATTGCAGTGGCTTCTCTTGTTGCGGAGCACGGGCTGTAGGCACATGAGCTTCCGTAGTTGTGGCACGTGGGCTCAGTAGTTGTGGCTTGCAGGCTCCAGAGCACAGGCTCAGCAGCTGTGGTGCACGGGCCCAGCTGCTCCACGGCATGTGGGATCTTCCCGGACCAGGACTGGAACCCATGTCCCCTGCATTGGCAGGTGGGCTCCCAACAACTGCGCCACCAGGGAAGCCCAGTAATATATTTTGTATAATCCAGGAGCATACATTTCAACTGCTATCTCCTTGACATTAACATTTATTTTATTAATTTAACAACTTTATAGACTATTAATAATATAAAAAGTTTTAAGTAAAATAATATATATAATTTATCTGTATATTCCTCCTTAGTTAATCAATATCATATCATTTTTATTCTAAAGAAATGATGCACCCTTTTATAAGATCATGTGCATAAATAAACTCTCAACTACTTATTGCTCTGAGAAATCAGTGTGGCAAAAGCAATTGAAATACACAAGTAATCTAAAGGGAAATATGTGTATATATATATGTATATATATATGTGTGTGTGTGTGTGTGTGTATATATATATATATATATATGCTTAGAAAATTAATACAATACAAATAAGAAATAAAGTGGGCTTGCCATCATATGGCCCAGGAACCAGATCCACAAACCAGTGGGCAGGCACCAGCTCCAGAATCCCCTGAGCTCCACCTCTGCCTTCAGGATGCCTGCTTTAGCCACTGGGCCAGCCTCACCCACCACGGGGCAGACATCAGACACAAGAAAACCCACAATCCTGTAGCCTGCAGACCCAGCCAGCCCACAGCATGACAGACGTTGCCTTGAGACAAGGTGGGCTCAGACCCTGCCCACTAGCAGGACAACACAA
The DNA here is from genome assembly GCF_028564815.1 of Eubalaena glacialis. Taxonomy (NCBI): domain Eukaryota; kingdom Metazoa; phylum Chordata; class Mammalia; order Artiodactyla; family Balaenidae; genus Eubalaena; species Eubalaena glacialis. The sequence continues at coordinate 34,481,231 of NC_083730.1, forward strand.
GCTTCTGTACACTTGTACCCAACTGAGTTATGAACCAGCCAACCCCACTATCAATCTGACACGAGCGCTGGGTTCTCTAGGCCCTGGAACCAGAATCCACAACCTGACTCTGCCTTCCAGTAGTCTGGCAGTAATCCCAGGACCTGGCTTCACACGCCAGAGGGTGGGCAACAGCCCTGGAGTCTTCTGGACCCTGGCTTCACCATAAGTGAACCAGCACTAGGCCCAGGGCCCCCTGGGGTGCTGCAGTTAGCTACTTCATGACTCAGCCCCACCAACCAGAAGCTGATGGCCTCCACACAAAGTAGAGGCTGGCAACCAACTGAACTAGGGGCTAACCAAGCTTATAGAACACCCAAATTGTCAGCCCTCAACAATAGAAGAATCAACACTGCCCTCATAGGGGAAACCCCTAGAGCATGTGCCTTGGGTGATGAGAGGGGAGTGTGCTGCTGTGATGCATAAGCTGTCTCCTAAAGAAGGCCGCTATTCCAATGTAAGAAACATAACTAATATACCATATACCTAAAAATATAAACAGCAGCTTAAGCAAAATGAGGTGACAGAGAAACTTGTTCCAGACAAAGGAACAAGATAAAACACCAGAAGAAGAACTAAGTAAAGTGGAGGTAAGTAATCTACCCAAGAAAGAGTTCAGGGTGGTGATCGTAAAGGTAATCAATGAACTCAGGAGAAGAGTGGATGCACAGAGTGGGAAGTTAGAAGTTTTTAACAAAAGATTATAAAATATAAAGAACAACCAAACAAAGCTGAAGAACACAGTAATTGAAATGAAAAATACACTACAAGGAATCAACAGTAAACTAAATGATACAGAGGAACAGATCAGCAAGCTGGAAGAGAGAGTAGTGGAAATCACTAATGGTGAACAGAAAAAAGAATGAAAAGAAATGAGGGCAGTTTAAGAGACCTCTGGGATAATATCAGGCTCACTAATATTTGCATTGTAAGTGTCCAAGTAAAAGAAGAAAGAGAGAAAGGGACTGAAAACATATGTGAAGACATAATAGATGAAAACTTCCATAACCTGGGAAAGGAAACAGACATTCAAGTCTAGGAGGCACTGAAAGTCCAATACAGGATTAACCCAAAGAGGAACACACCAAGACACATTGTAATTAAAATGATAAAAAATTAAAGATAAAGAGAGAATATTAAAAACAGCACGGAAAAAGCAACAAATAATATAGAAGGGAACTTCCATAAGGCAATCAGCTAATTTTTTTCTGCAGAAACTCTGCATGCCACAAGGAAATGGCACAATATATTTAAAGTGATGAGAAGGAAAAACCTATACCCAAGAATACTCTACCCAGCAAGGGTCTAATTCAGATTTTATGGAGACAAAAATCTTTACACACAAGCAGAGCTAAAAGAGTTCAGCAACACCAAATCAGCCTTACAAGAAATGTTAAAGGAATTTCTCTAAGGCAAAAAAAGAAAAGCCCAGAGCTGGAAACATGAAAATTACAAAATAAAAAAGCTCATTAGTAAAGGCAAACATAAAGTAAATGTAGGAAATCATTCACATGCAAAGCTAGGAGGAAGGTTAAAAGACAAAAGTAGTAAAATCATCTATATCCACAATACATAGTTAAGTAATACACAAAACAATTAGATGTAAAATATGATATCAAAAACGGTAATTGTGAGGGGAGAAGAGTACAAATGCAGGGTTGTTAAAGTACATTTGAAAGTAAGAGATTAGCAACTTAAAACAATCATGTAAATATATATAGATTGCTATATAAAAACCTCATGGTAACCACAAATCAAAAATCTATAATAGATATACAGACAAAAAGCAAAAAATGAATCCATTCCTGACACTAAAGGCAGACATCAAATTACAAGAGAAGAAAGCAAAAGAAGAAGAAAGGAACAAAAAATATCTATGAAAACAAGCCCAAAATAATTTTAAAAATCACAATAAGAATATATATATCAAAATTAGTGTAAATATAAATGGAATAAATTCTCCAGTCAAAAGACATAGCGTGGTTGAATAGATACTAAAATAGGACCTATATATATGCTTCTTACAAGAGACTCACTTTAGAACTAAATACAAACAGCCTGAAAGTGAGGAAATGGAAAACAGTATTCCATGCAAATGGAAATCAAAAGAAAGCTGGGGTAGCAATACTTATACCAGACAAAATAGACTTTAAAATAAAGACTGTTACAAGAGACAAAGAAGGACACTACATAATGATCAAGGGATCAATCCAAGAAGAAGATATGACTTTCAAATATATATGCACCCAAACTAAAATATATAAAGCAGATATTAATGGAAATAAAAGGAAAAATGAACAGTAGCATAATACTAATAGAGGATTTAACACCCAACTTACATCAATGGATATATCATCCAGACAGAAAATCAATAAGGAAACACTGGTCTTAAATGAGACATTAGGCCAGATGGACTTAATAGATATATATGGAACATTCCATCCAAAAGCAGCAAAAAACACATTCTTTTCAAGTGAAAATAGAATATTCTCCAGGAGAGCCCACATGCTAGGACATAAAACAAGCTTTGGTAAATTTAAGAAAATTGGCATCATATCAAGCATCTTTTTTCTCACCACAATGCTATGAGACTAGAAATCAACTAAAAGGAAAAAAAAAAAAAACTGCAAAAAACACAAACATGTGGAGGCTAAAAAGTATGTTTCTAAACAACCAATGGATCAGTGAGGAAATCAAAGAAGAAATTTTAAAAATATCTAGGGACTAATGAAAATGAAAACACAATGATCCAAAACCTATGGGAGGCGGCAAAAGCAGTTCTAAGAGGGAAGTTTATAACAATACAACCTCATCTTCGGAAACAAAAAAATCTCAAATAAACAGCCTAAACTTCTACCTAAAGGAACTAAAGAAAGAAGAACAAAAAATAAATAAATAAAAAGAAAAACAAATTTAGTAGAAGAAAGAAATCATAAAGATCAGAGAAGAAACAGAGACTAAAAAACAGTAGAAAAGATCAATACTTAAAAGCTAATCCTTTGAAAAGATAAACAAAATTGATAAACCTTGAGCCAGAATCATCAAGAAAAAATTTGAGAGGGCCTGAAACACTAATATCAGAAGTAAAAAAGAAGTTACAAGCAACATCACAGAAATACAAAAGATCATAATAGACTACTGAGAACAACTATATGCCAATAAAATGGACAACTTGGAAGAAATTGACAGATGCTTAGAAGTGTACAGTTCCCAAGACTGAACAAGGAATAAATAGGAAATATGAACAGACAAATTACCAGTATAAAATTTAGTCAGTAATTAATAACTCTTAGCAAACAAAAGTCCAGCACCAGATGGTTTCACAGGTGAATTCAGCCAAACATTTAAATAGTTAACGCCTATCCTTCTCAAACTATTCCAAAAATTTGCAGAGGACGGAATGCTTTTGAACTCATTCTGTAAGGCCTTAATGCCAAAGCCAGAAAAAGATATCACAACAAAATAAAATTACAGGCCAATATCACTGATAAACATATATACAAAAATCCTAAAAATAAATAGCAAATCAAATCCAACAATACATTAAAAGGACCATACACTATGATCAAGTGAGATTTATCCCAGGGATGAAAGAATTTTTCAATATCTGCAAATCATACAATGTGAAAAAACACACTACAAATTGAAGAATGAAAAACATATGATCATCTCAATAGGTGGAGAAAAATCTTTTGACAAATTTCTACATTCATTTATGAAAAAAAACTATCCAGAAAGTGGGAACAGAAGGAGCATAACTCAACATAATAAAGGCCATATATGACAAGGCCACAGCTATCATCATAACCAATAGTGAAAAGCTGAAAGCATTCCCTCTAAGATCTGGCACATGATGAGGATGCCCACTCTCACCACTTGTATTAAACATAGTATTGGAAGTCCTAACCACAACAATCAGCCAAGGAATAGAAATAAAATTAACCCAAATTTCAAAGGAACAAGTAAAACTCACTGTTTGTGGATGACATGATACTATACATAGAAAATCCTAAAGACACCAGAAGAAAATTACTAGAGCTTGCTTATCAATGAATTTAGTAAAGTTGCAGAATACAAAATTAGTACACAGTATATCTGTTGCATTTCTATACACTAAGAATAAACTATCAGAAAGAGAAATTAAGGAAACAATCCCATTTACCATCACATCAAAAAGAGTAAAATAGATAGGAATAACACTGTCTAAGGATGTAAAAGACCTGTGTGATGTAGAAGACCTGTGCTCAGAAAGCTGTAAGACACTGACAAACAAAATTGGATATGACAGAACATAAGGAAAGATATATCATGTTCTTGGGTTGGAAGAATTAATATGTTTAAAATGACCTTACTGTCCAAGGCAATCTACAGATTCAATGCAATCCCTTTAAAATGCCAAGGGCATTTTTCACAGAAGTAGATATAATTTTAAAATTTGTATGGAAACACAAAAGACCCCAAATAGCCAACAAATAATCTTGAGAAAATAGAACAGAGCTGGAGGAATTACATTCCTGGACTTCAGACTATATTACAAAGTTACAGTAATGAAAACAGTATGGTACTGGCACAAAAACAGATGTAGAGATCAATGGAACAGAATAGAGAGAACAGAATAAACCCATGTACTTATGGTCAATTAATATATGACAAAGGAGGCAAGAATATACAATGGTGAAAAGACAGTCTCTTCAGTAAGTGGTGCTGGGAAATCTGGAAAACTACATATAAAGGATGAAATTAGAACATTCTTTAACACCATATACAGAAATAAACTCAAAATGGATTAAATGTCTAAATGTAAGCCCAGAAACCATAAAACTCCAGGAGCAAAACATATTCAGAACACTCTTCAACATAAATTGTAGCAATATTTTTTTGGATCTGTCTCCTAAAACAAAGAAATTTAAAGCAAGAAACAAAACAAAAAAACCCCACAAAAACCAAAAACAACCCCCCAGAAAACAAAATTAAACTTAAAAGGTTTTGCACAGCAAAGGAAACCACTGATAAAGTGAATAGAAAGCTTACTGGGTAGGAGAAAATATTTCCTAATGAAATGACCAATAATGGGTTAATACCAAAATATATTAACAGTTCATAAAACTCAACATCAAAAAGACCAAGTAACCCAATTAAAAAATGGGCAGAAGACCTGAATACATATTTTTTCCAAAGAAGACACACAGACGGTCAACACGCACACAGAAATATGCACATCATCACTAATCGTCAGGGAAATGCAAATCAAAACCACAATGAGGTATCACCTCACACCTGTCAGAAAGGCTGTCATCAAGAAATTTACAAAGAACAAATATTGTTGAGAATGTGTAGAAAAGGGAATCCTTGCACATTGTTGCTGGGAATGTAAATTGGTACACCCACTGTGGAAAACATTATGGAGGTTCCTCAAAAAATTAAAAATTGAACTACCCTATGACCCAGCAATCCCATTCCTGGGCATATATCCAAAAAAACAAAAACACTAATTTGAAAAGATACATGTACCCTATTGTTCATAGCAGCATTATTTACAATTGCCAAGAAACAAAGTAGGAAGCAACCTAAGTATCCATTAACAGATGAATGGATAAAGAAGATTTGGTATATATATATATATATATATATATATATATATATATATATATACATGGTATATACACACACACAATATAATACTACACAGCCTTAAAAAAAGGTAATTTTGTTATTTGCAATAACATGGATAGTTTGGAAGGTATTATGTTAAGTGAAATAAGTCAGAGAGAGAAAAAAAATACTGTATGATATCACTTATATGTGGAATCTAAAAAATACAACACACTAGTGAATATACAAAAAAGAAACGGACTCATAGATATAGAGAACAAACTACTGGCTCCTAATGGGGAGAGAGTTTGAGAGAGGGGCAATATAGGGGTAGGGGATTAAGAGGTATAAAATAAACTACAAGGATACATTGTACAATGTAGGGAATATAGCCAATATTTTACAATAATATAAATGGAGTATAACCTTTAAAAAGTTGAATCACTGTACTGTACACCTGTGAGTTATATAATATTGTACATCAGCTATATGACAATAAAAAACAGAAATAAAGTAGACATGCATTAACACCCTGGCAGTGGGATTGAAAGAAAGCACAATTGAGCAACATTATCACTTTGGAATTTACCAAATTTTAAAAAATGGTAGGATATCTGTGCACAGAAGGAGACTAAGATAATTTTTGAATTTTGATCCAACTTGGGGCACTATGGAATCATTGCAGCACAGAAATAGGAAGGACATTAGAGTTCAGTTCTGAGATTCAGACTGAGATATTTTTCAGTTAAATGACTGGCTTAAGGTTTCCAATTTGTCTAAAGAAAAAGAATCAGGATACTAGAGTGAGAACCCCAAGCTGACACACGTTCTGTCAAGTGTACTCTCAGGTATCCTTAATTCACAAACAAAAATGAGAGAGTCTATTAGGTCTTCTGCCCATTTTTAGATTGGGTTGTTTGCTTTTTTGATATTGAGCTTCATGAGCTGCTTGTAAACCTTGGAGATTAATCCTTTGTCAGTTGCTTCATTTGCAAATATTTTCTCCCATTCTGAGGGTTGTCTTTTCATCTTATTTATGGTTTCCTTTGCTGTGCACAAGCTTTAATGTTTCATTAGGTCCCATTTGTTTATTTGTGTTTTTATTTCCATTTCTCTAGGAGGTGGGTCAAAAAGGATCTTGCTGTGATTTGTCATAGGGTGTTCTGCCTATGTTTTCCTCTAAGAGTTTTATAGTGTCTGGCCTTACATTTAAGGCTATAGTCCATTTTGAGTTTATTTTTGTGTATGGTGTTAGGGAGTGTTCTAATTTCATTCTTTCATATGTAGCTGTCCAGTTTTCCCAACACCACTTATTGAAGAGGCTGTCTTTTCTCCATTGTATAATCTGGCCTCCTTTATGAAAAATAAGGTGACCATATGTGCGTGGGTTTATCTCTGGGCTTTCTATCCTGTTCCATTGATCTCTATTATTTCTCCAAAGAAGATATAACGATTGCCAACAAAAACATGAAAGGATTCTCAACATCACTAATCATTAGAGAAATGCAAATCAAAACTACAATGAGGTATCACCTCATACCAGTCAGAATGGCCATCATCAAAACATCTGTAAACAATAAATGCTGGAGAGGATGTGCAGAAAAGGGAACCCTCTTGCACTGTTGGTGGGAATGTAAATTGATACAGCCACTCTGGAGAACAGTATGGAGGTTCCTTAAAAAACTAAAAATAGAACTACCATACGACCCAGCAATCCCACTACTGGGCATATACCCTGAGTAAACCATAATTCAAAAAGAGTCATGTACCACAATGTTCATTGCAACTCTATTTACAATTGCCAGGACATGGAAGCAACCTAAGTGTCCATCAACAGATGAACGGATAAAGAAGATATGGCACATATATACAATGCAATATTACTCAGCCGTAAAAAGAAACGCAATTGAGTTATTTGTAGTGAAATGGATGGACCTACAGTCTGTCATACAGAGTGAAGTAAGTCAGAAAGAGAAAAAAAATACCGTATGCTAACACATATATATGGAATCTAAAAAAAAAAGTGGTTTTGAAGAACCTAGGGGCAGGATGGAAATAAAGACGCAGACGTAGAGAATGGACTTGAGGACACGGGGAGGGGGAAGGGTAAGCTGAGACAAAGTGAGAGAGTGGCAAGGACATATATACACTACCAAATGTAAAATAGATAGCTAGTGGGAAGCAGCTGCATAGCACAAGGAGATCAGCTCCGTGCTTTGTGACCACCTAGAGGGGTGGGATATGGAAGATGGGAGGGAAACGCAAGAGGGAGGAGATATGGGGATATATGTATATGTGTAGCTGATTCACTTTGTTATAAAGCAGAAACTAACACACCATTGTAAAGCAATTATACTCCAATAAAGATGTGAAAAAAAATAAAAGAGAGAGTCAGCAGGTAGAGGTAAGTATGTGAGTGAGTTTGTGTGTGTATGTTGGGAGGTACAGGTAATGATCTTTATTTCAGACAGACTGAGGGCAGAAAATTTGTGTTTTTCTACTCTGCTCTGTTTCAGAAGCAGTGAAAGATAGGATATAATTTGTTCGTAATCTGATTAACCATTATTTTATTTTATTTTTGGTACATTGACATGTAAAGATTAGGCTTCCATTTTTTGAACATTTAATTTTTGAGGAAACTCTTTTCCTATAATGTCTGATAAATATGATGGTGATAACATAATGTATAGACCATCATAATTAGTAAAAATTTACTACTAAAGTGATTTCTGTAATTTTTCTAATATAAGAACACAGAAATTTAAATAGAATTTAGAAATCTGACTTAAATTCCAGTGTTCTGCTCTTCTACTTTGCTAGTCACAGTATCAATGCTACAGCCTCTATTGAAGACAACCCAGCAGGATCCACTGCCAGATTATTTTCAGTCTTCAGAATGTTGCTTCAGCTACATACTTCTAAACGTGCAAAAGAGCAGGTATTTATTGTTTGTACAAATAAAGGGTTAAAGTCATTCCAATGTCTTAAGGCATATATTTTTAAAAATAAAGGAATGGGGATTTGCTTTACTTTTTACTCTGGAATGCTGTCCAAGGTGCATTGTTAAATAAAAAAGGCAAGACACAGAATCATATTTTATTGTTTTTATAAGACAGAAGAAGAAAAAGCATACACACACACATACTCTTGTATATGTATAAAAACTCTGGGTGCATAGACAAAAAACTAATAGCAATGGTTTATAGATTGGGGAATGAAGTGGGTGGATAGGAAAAAAGAATGGGTGTGAACACTGTTGTTGAAATCTTTTTATATTTTCAAGGGTTTGAAAAAAATGTATTAGCTATTTAATAAATAAGCAAACAAAAAAACTTGGATTCTCTACTTTATCTACAAAGGTTTTTTGGGTTTTTTTGAGATAAAATCTTTATCCAGTAAAATTTTTCTTTTTTTTTTTTGTAAAAACTTTTAAGAACATTTTAAAAAGTCTATCATGTTAGCATCATTTACGGAAGCTATAAATAGACACAGCTGACTTGCCTTCTAAGGAGTCATGTTGTGAGGATATGTTTACTTGTCCTCTGATTATACTGTGTGACAATCTAGGACCAATCAATATAATTGGATGTATTTATTTACTAGCTTTACTAATTAGGTTTTGTTAAAAAAACAACAACAAAAACTGGTCCCTTTCATATTGCACCTGATCATTAATATGTTCAGAAGTAACAGTTTTTAAAGCAAAACTCCATATAGCAAGGCAAAAAACATGCAAAATAGTTAATGTTTTAAAGTATTTTAAAGTTGGCCAGAACTGTGTATTAATTGCTTCATTCTCTTAAGTAAATTTCATTGTATACATTTTCTAGATAGGAAATCTGTTTAATTTAACATTTTAAAAAATTTTTACACTAGAATATTAAAAAGAAAAGGAGAGAGACTAAGTCAAATTTCAAGTCAGCATCCTACTAGCTTTATGAGATATTGATTATATAATTATCAGTAAGCTTCATTACATGAGTAGAGAATTCACAAGAACCTAAAATGGGAAGGAAAACTAGAAGAGTGCCCAATCATTACAAGTCTTGAATCAAGCTTCAGTTTAGTTTTAGTTAGCAAACAGAAGTATAGTGTCCCCCTAACAAGACTTTCTCCTTGATTCATCTTTCTATTGTTGACTTCATACAACCATGAATGTTCTCCCCAACCAAACCTCTATCAGTTTACTCAACATTTCACTGATGAGAGTCTGCTTTTCTCTTTCTTATCCTACGTATTTTTGACTTCCTTGGTCAAGTGCCATCTCATCCACACAGCACCAATCTGGAAGATGGTTTCTAAATGAGTGGGAGGCTGGGAGGAAAAGATTGTTGTATACCAAACAGCATATCTATTTATTATTTTGTTTTTTTGTTTTGCTTTTAAATTTTATTCCGATTTATTTAGGTATAATTGACAAAAATTGTATGTATTCAAGGTGCACAATAAGGTGGTTTGACATGCATATATATTTTGAAAGTATTATCACAATCAAGCTAATAAACAGTCATTACCTCACATAATTATCATTTTGTGAGAACACTTAAAGTTTAAAATCTTACCAAATTTAAAGTGCACAATGCAGTATGATTAACTACAGGCACCATGCTTCACATTAGATTCCCCAAAACTTATTCATCTACATATGAATAGTTTGTACCCAATGATCAACTTCTCCCTATTTCACATGACATCCATTTCCTGGCAACCTCCATCTCCTTTCAGCTTTTCTGAGTTCTAATTTTTAAGATTCCACCTATAAGTAAGATCATACAATATTTTTCTTTCTATGTCTGGTGTATTTCACTAAGCATGATGTCCTCCAGGTTTATCCATGTTTTCAAAATGACAGGATTTCCTTATTTTCAAAAGCTGAATAATGTTCCATTATAGATAGATAGATAAATATTTTCTTTATTCATTCAACTGTTGGATGTCAGTTTTTCCCATATCTTGGCTACTATGAATAATGCTGCAATGAACATGGGAAGGCAGATATCTCTTCAACACGGATTTTATTTCCTTTGGATATACACCCAGAAATACTATGATGGGGCATATGATAAACATATATTTTAATTTGGGGGGGAACCTCCATACTGTTTTTCATGACTATACCAATTTACATTCCCACCAACAGTAACTAGGTCTCCTCTTTTTACATATCATTCCAACACAGTATCTCTTGCCTTGTCAATTACAATCATTCTAAAAAGTGTAATACATCTCAATGTGGTTTTGATTTGCATTTTCCTGATGATTAATGATGTTGAACACCTTTGCATATAGCTGTTGGCTATTTGTATGTCTTTCTTGAAAAAAATGTGTATTCAGGCCTTTTGTCCTTTGTTTAAATAGCTTGTTTGTTTTGCTATTGAGTTGTTTAAGATCTTTATATATTTTGAATATTAATCCCAAATATCCCCTTATCTGATATATGGGTTGCAATTTTTCTTCTATTCCACAGGTTGCCTTTACATTTTGTTAATATTTTCCTTGCTGTGCATAAGCTCTTTAGTTTGATGAGGTACCACTTGTTTATTTTTTCTTTTGTTGCCAGTCTTTTTTGTGTCATATTCAAAATATATCATCAACACCAGTGCCAAGAAACTTTTGGTGTTACAAGCAAAAAAAAAACAAAACAAAACAAACAAAACACTTGCCAAGACCAATGTCAAGCAGCTTTTTCCTATGTTTTCATCTGGGAGTTTTACAGTTTCAGTTTTTTTTCAGTCTTTAATTTATTTTGAGTTAATTTTTGTGGATGGTGTAAGATAAAAGTTCAATTTCATTCTTTTGCATATAGATATTCAGTTTCTCAACACCATTTATTGAAGAAACTATCCTTTCCCCATTGTATATTCTCGGCACCCTTGTGAAAGATTAGTTGATGGTAAATACATGGGTTTAGTTATGGACTCTCAATTCTGTTCAACTGGTCTATATATCTGGTTTTAGACTGCATGTGATGAGTAAACTGAACCTTTTCAGTTGCTGCCTAGGCATTTTAGAGTGTGACAACACTGCTCACACCCAGATTTTGGACATTTATATAAGGACCTGAGTTTAGGATTTTCACCACAAGTTCCTGCCTTTCTTTTCCCAGGGAATCTTTTAAAATGACCTCCCTGGGTCTGGGCAAGGTGGCGGAAGAGTAAGACGCGGAGATCACCTTCCTTCCCACAGATAAAGTAGAAATACATCTACACGTGGAACTGCTCCTACAGAACACCCACTGGATGCTGGCAGAAGACGTCAGACCTCCCAAAAGGCAAGAAAATCCCCACGTACTTGGGTAGGGCAAAAGAAAAAAGAAATAACAGAGACAAAAGAATAGGGACAGGACCTGCACCAGTGGGAGGGAGCTGTGAAGGAGGAAAGGTTTCCACACACTAGGAAGCCCCTTTGCGGGCAGAGACTGCGGGTGGCAGAGGGGGGAAGCTTCAGAGCCACGGACGAGAGCGCAGCCACAGGGGTGCGGAGGGCAAAGCTGAGAGATTCCCGCACAGAGGATTGGCGCCAAGCAGCACTCACCAGCCCGAGAGGTTTGTCTGCTCAGCCGCCGGAGCGGGCGGTGCCTGGGAGCTGAGGCTCGGGCTTCGGTGCTAGCCGGGAGGGAGTCCGGGAAAAAGACTGCAGCTGCCGAAGAGGCAAGAGACTTTTTCTTGCCTCTATTTCACGGCGCGCAAGGAGAGGGGATTCAGAGCGCCGCCTAAATGAGCTCCAGAGATGGGCGCGAGCCGCGGCTATCAGCACGGATCCCACAGCAACAAGGGCGTAGAGAGAAAAACGGAGAGATTCCCGCACAGAGGCTCGGCGCCGAGCAGCACTCACCAGCCCGAGAGGCTTGTCTGCTCACCCGCTGGGGCAGGCGGGGGCTGGGAGCTGAGGTTCAGGCTTCAGTCGGATCGCAGGGAGAGGACTGGGGTTGGCGGCGTGAACACAGCCTGAAGGGGCTGGCGCACCACAGCTAGCCGGGAGGGAGCCAGAGAAAAAGTCTGCAGCTGCCGAAGAGGCAAGAGACTTTTTCTTGCCTCTTTGTTTCCTGATGTGCGAGGAGAGGGGATTCAGAGCACTGCTTAAACGAGCTCCAGAGACGGGCGTGAGCCGCGGCTATCAGCGCGGACCCCAGAGGCGGGTGCGAGCCGCGGCTATCAGCGCAGACCCCAGAGACGGGCATGAGATGCTAAGGCTGCTGCTGCCACCACCAAAAAGCCTGTGTGCAAGCACAGGTGACTCTCCACACCGCCCCTCCCGGGAGTCAGTGCAGCCCGCCACGGCCAAGCTCCCGTGATCCGGGGACAAATTCCCCGGGAGAACGCACAGCGTGGCTCAGGCTGCTGCAACGTCGCGCAGGCTTCTGTCACCGCAGGCTCGCCCCGCCTCCTCCATACCGCTCCCTGCCCCCGGCCTGACTGAGCCAGAGCCCCCGAATCCACTGCTCCTTTAACCCCGTTCTGTCTGGGCGGGGAACAGACGCCCTCAGGCGACCTACATGCAGAGGCGGGTCCAAATCCAAAGCTGAACCCCAGGAGCTATACGAACAAAGAACAGAAAGGGAAATCTCTCCCAGCAGCCTCAGAAGCAGCGGATTAAAGCTCCACAAACAACTTGATGTGCCTGCATCTGTTGAATACCTAAATAGACAATGAATCATCCCAAATTTAGGAGGTGGACTTTGGGAGCAGGATATATTAATTTTTCCCCTTTGCCTTTTTTTGTGAGTGTATATGTGTATGCTTCTGGGTGAGATTTTGTCTGTACAGCTTTGCTCTCACCGTTAGTCCTAGGGTTAGGTCCGTCCGTTTTTGCATTTTTTTTTCTTTTTTCTTTTTTTTTTTTTTACTTAAAAAAGTTTTTTTCCCTAATAAATGTTTTCTTAATAATTTTTTCCTTATTTTCTATTTTTAAAAATTAAAAAAAAATTTTAATAAGTTTTTTCATATTTTTTATTTTAAAAAATTAAAAGAATGTTTTCTTAATAATTTTTTTCTTATTTTTTATTATAAAAAATTAATAAATCTATTTTTAAAAATTAAAAAAATTTTTTCTTCATAAATTTATTCTTAATAATTTTTTTTCTTATTTTTTATTATAATAGCTTTATTTTATTTTATTTTATCCTCTTTCTTTCTTTCTTTCTATTTTTTCTCCCTATTGTTCTGAGCCGTGTGGATGAAAGGCTCTTGGTGCTCCAGCCAGGCATCAGGGCTATGCCTCTGAGGTGGGAGAGCCAACTTCAGGACACTGGTCCACAAGAGACCTCCCAGCTCATTGTAATACCAAACGGCGAAAATCTCTCAGAGATCTCCATCTCAACATCAAGACCCAGCTTCACTCAATGATCAACAAGCTACAGTGCTGGACACCCTATGCCAAACAACTAGCAAGACAGGAACACAGCCCCATCCATTAGCAGAGAGGCTGCCTAAAATCATAATAAGGCCACAGACACCCCAAAACACACCACCAGACGTGGATGTGCCCACCAGAAGGACAAGATCCAACCTCATCCACCAGAACACAGGCACTAGGCCCCTCCACAAGGAAGCCTACACAACACACTGAACCAACCTTAGCCACTGGGGACAGATACCAAAAACAACAGGAACTACGAACCTGCAGCCTGTGAAAAGGAGACCCCAAACACAGTAAGATAAGCAAAATGAGAAGACAAAAAAACACACAGGAGGTGAAGGAGCAGGGTCAAAACACACCAGACCTAACAAATGAAGAGGAAATAAGCAGTCTACCTGAAAAAGAATTCAGAATAATGATAGTAAAGATGATCCAAAATCTTGGAAATAGAATAGACAAAATGCAAGAAACATTTAACAAGGACGTAGAAGAACTAAAGAGGAACCAAGCAATGATGAAAAACACAATAAATGAAATTAAAAATACTCTAGACGGGATCAATAGCAGAATAACTGAGGCAGAAGAACAGATAAGTGACCTGGAAGATAAAATAGTGGAAATAACTACTGCAGAGCAGAATAAAGAAAAAAGAATGAAAAGAACTGAGGACAGTCTCAGAGACCTCTGGGACAACATTAAACGCACCAACATTTGAATCATAGGGGTACAAGAAGAAGAAGAGAAAAAGAAAGGGACTGAGAAAATATTTGAAGAGATTATAGTTGAAAACTTCCCTAATATGGGAAAGGAAATAGTTAATCAAGTCCTGGAAGCACAGAGAGTCCCATACAGGATAAATCCAAGGAGAAACACACCAAGACACATATTAATCAAACTATCAAAAATTAAATATAAAGAAAACATATTAAAAGCAGCAAGGGAAAAACAACAGATAACACACAAGGTAATCCCCATAAGGTTAACAGCTGATCTTTCAGCAGAAACTCTACAAGCCAGAAGGGAGTGGCAGGATATACTTAAAGTGATGAAGGAGAAAAACCTACAACCAAGATTACTCTACCCAGCAAGGATCTCATTCAGATTTGATGGGAAATTAATACCTTTACAGACAAGCAAAAGCTGAGAGAGTTCAGCACCACCAAACCAGCTTTACAACAAATGCTAAAGGAACTTCTCTAGGCAAGAAACAGAAGAGAAGGAAAACACCTACAATAACAAACTGAAAACATTTAAGAAAATGGGAATAGGAACATACATATCGATAATTACCTTAAATGTAAATGGATTAAATGCTCCCACCAAAAGACACAGACTGGCTGAATGGATACAAAAACAAGACCCATATATATGCTGTCTACAAGAGACCCACTTCAGACATAGAGACACATACAGACTGAAAGTGAGGGGATGGAAAAAGATATTCCATGCAAATGGAAATCAAAAGAAAGCTGGAGTAGCAATTCTCAAATCAGATAAAATAGACTTTAAAATAAAGACTATTACAAGAGACAAAGAAGGACACTATATAATGATCAAGGGATCAATCCAAGAGGAAGGTATAACAATTGTAAATATTTATGCACCCAACATAGGAGCACCTCAATACATAAGGCAAATACTAAGAGCCATAAAAGGGGAAATCGACAGTAACACAATCATAGTAGGGGACTTTAACACCCCACTTTCACCAATGGACAGATCATCCAAAATGAAAATAAATAAGGAAACACAGCTTTAAATGATACATTAAACAAGATGGACTTAATTGATATTTATAGGACATTCCACCCAAAAACAACAGAATACACATTTTTCTCAACTGCTCATGGAACATTCTCCAGGATAGATCATATCTTGGGTCACAAATCAAGCCATGGTAAATTTAAGAAAATTGAAATCATATCAAGTATCTTTTCTGACCACAACACTATGAGACTAGATATCAATTACAGGAAAAGATCTGTAAAAAATACAAACACATGGAGGCTACACAATACACTACTTAATAACGAAGTGATCACTGAAGAAATCAAAGGGGAAATCAAAAAATACCTAGAAACAAATGACAATGGAGACACGATGACCCAAAACCTATGGGATGCAGCAAAAGCAGTTCTAAGAGGGAAGTTTATAGCAATACAAGCCTACATCAAGAAACAGGAAACATCTCGAATAAACAACCTAACCTTGCACCTAAAGCAATTAGAGAAAGAAGAACAAAAAAACCCCAAAGCTAGCAGAAGGAAAGAAATCATAAAGATCAGATCAGAAATAAATGAAAAAGAAATGAAGGAAACTATAGCAAAAATCAATGAAACTAAAAGCTGGTTCTTTGAGAAGATAAACAAAATTGATAAACCATTAGCCAGACTCATCAAGAGAAAAAGGGAGAAGACTCAAATCAATAGAATTAGAAATGAAAAAGGAGAAGTAACCACTGACACTGCAGAAATACAAAGGATCATGAGAGATTACTACAAGCAACTCTATGCCAATAAAATGGACAACCTGGAAGAAATGGACAGATTCTTAGAAATGCACAACCTGCCGAGACTGAACCAGGAAGAAATAGAAAATATGAACAGACCAATCACAAGCACTGAAATTGAAACTGTGATTAAAAATCTTCCAACTCACAAAAGCCCAGGACCAGATGGCTTTACAGGTGAATTCTATCAAACATTTAGAGAGGAGCTAACACCTATCCTTCTCAAACTCTTCCAAAATATTGCAGAGGGAGGAAGACTCCTCAACTCATTCTACGAGGCCACCATCACCCTGATACCAAAACCAGACAAAGATGTCACAAAGAAAGAAAACTACAGGCCAATATCACTGATGAAAATAGATACAAAAATCCTCAACAAAATACTAGCAAACAGAATCCAACAGCACATTAAAAGGATCATACACCATGATCAAGTGGGGTTTATCCCAGGAATGCAAGGATTCTTCAACATACGCAAATCAATCAACGTGATACATCATATTAACAAATTGAAGGAGAAAAACCATATGATCATCTCAATAGATGCAGAGAAAGCTTTAGACAAAATTCAACACCCATTTATGATAAAAGCCCTGCAGAAAGTAGGCATAGAGGGAACTTTCCTCAACATAATAAAGGCCATATATGACAAACCCACAGCAAACATTGTCCTCAATGGTGAAAAACTGAAACCATTTCCACTAAGATCAGCAACAAGACAAGGTTGCCCACTCTCACCACTATTATTCAACATAGTTTTGGAAGTGTTAGCCACAGCAATCAGAGAAGAAAAAGAAATAAAAGGAATCCAAATCAGAAAAGAAGAAGTAAAGCTGTCACTCTTTGCAGATGACATGATACTATACATAGAGAATCCTAAAGATGCTACCAGAAAACTACTAGAGCTAATCAATGAATTTGGTAAAGTAGCAGGATACAAAATTAATGCACAGAAATCTCTTGCATTTCTATACACTAATGACGAAAAATCTGAAAGTGAAATTAAGAAAACACTCCCGTTTACCATTGCAACAAAAAGAATAAAATATCTAGGAATAAACCTACCTAAGGAGACAAAAGACCTGTATGCAGAAAATTATAGGACACTGATGAAAGAAATTAAAGATGATACAAATAGATGGAGACATATACCATGTTCTTGGATTGGAAGAATCAACATTGTGGAAATGACTCTGCTACCCAAAGCAATCTACAGATTCAGTGCAATCCCTATCAAACTACCACTGGCATTTTTCACAGAACTAGAACAAAAAATTTCACAATTTGTATGGAAACACAAAAGACCCCGAATAGCCAAAGCAATCTTGAGAACGAAAAATGGAGCTGGAGGAATCAGGCTCCCTGACTTCAGACTATACTACAAAGCTACAGTAATCAAGACAGTTTGGTACTGGCACAAAAATAGAAATATAGATCAATGGAACAGGATAGAAAGCCCAGAGATAAGCCCATGCACATATGGTCACCTTATCTTTGATAAAGGAGGGAAGCATATACAGTGGAGAAAAGACAGCCTCTTCAATAAGTGGTGCTGGGAAAATTGGACAGGTACATGTAAAAGTATGAAATTAGAACACTCCCTGACACCATACACAAAAATAAACTCAAAATGGATTAAAGACCTAAGTGTAAGGCCAGACACTATCAAACTCTTAGAGGAAAACATAGGCAGAACACTCTATGACATAAATCACAGCAAGATCCTTTTTGACCCAGCTCCTAGAGAAGTAAAAATAAAAACACAAATAAACAAATGGGATCTAATGAAACTTTAAAGCTTTTGCACAGCAAAGGAAACCATAAATAAGATGAAAAGACAACCCTCAGAATGGGAGAAAATATGTGCAAATGAAGCAACTGACAAAAGATTAATCTCCAAGATTTACAAGCAGCTCATGCAGCTCAATAACAAAAAAACAAACAACCCAAACCAAAAATGAGCAGAAGACCTAAATAGACATTTCTCCAAAGAAGATATACAGATAGCCAACAGACACATGAAAGAATGCTCAACATCATTAATCATTAGAGAAATGCAAATCAAAACTACAATGAGGTATCATCTCACACCAGTCAGAATGGCCATCATCAAAAAATCTAGAAACAATAAATGCTGGAGAGGGTGTGGAGAAAAGGGAACACTCTTGCACTGTTGGTGGGAATGTAAATTGATACAGCCACTATGGAGAACAGTATGGAGGTTCCTTAAAAAACTAAAAATAGAACTACCATACGACCCAGCAATCCCACTACTGGGCATATACCCTGAGAAAACCATAATTCAGAAAGAGTCATGTACCAAAATATTCATTGCAGCTCTGTTTACAATAGCCAGGACATGGAAGCAACCTAGGTGTCCATCGTCGGATGAATGGATAAAGAAGATGTGGCACATATATACAATGGAATATTACTCAGCCATAAAAAGAAATGAAATGGAGGTATTTGTAATGAGGTGGATGGAGTTAGAGTCTGTCATACAGAGTGAAGTAAGTCAGAAAGAGAAAAAGAAATACAGTATCTTAACACATATATATGGAATCTAAGGGAAAAAAAAAAAAAAGAAAAGGTCATGAAGAACCTAGTGGCAAGACGGGAATAAAGACAGAGACCTACTAGAGAATGGACTTGAGGATATGGGGAGGGGGAGAGGTGAGATGTGACAGGGTAAGAGAGTGTCATGGACATATATACACTACCAAATGTAAAATAGATAGCTAGTGGGAAGCAGCTGCATAGCACAGGGAGATCAGCTTGGTGCTTTGTGACCACCTAGAGGGGTGGGATGGGGAGGGTGGGAGGGAGGGAGATGCAAGAGGGAAGAGATATGGGAACATATGTATATGTATAGCTGATTCACTTTGTTATAAAGCAGAAGCTAACACACCATTGTAAAGAAATTATACTTCAATAAAGATGTTTTAAAAAATAAATAAATAAAATAAAATGACCTCCCTGAGTTGAGCCCTTGAAAAAGTGGTGTCTGCTATATCAATCATCTTATAAGTAATAATGGCTTGCTACCTGCTCTCTATCCCCTGTTCGCTAGTAACCCAGTACTGAGGACTACCTGCCCACAACCCTCTGTGTTCCCATTACATTAATGTAGTGTAATTTGTTACATTAAGTAGCAAAACTTGTGACCTACTTCCATTGTGTGAGTGTTGAAACTGCACTTTGATGAAAAATAGCCTTGGGGTTTTTACTTCCCTAAAGTGGGAGAACAGATACAGAGGGAGTTACTTGCCAGTCTCGTGTGGATGGCTTCTGGCTTGCCAGTTCAGCATGTGATGATCTGCATATTTTTTTTAAATTGAAGTGTAGTTGATTTACAGTATTATGTTAGTTTCAGGTGTACAGCATAGTGATTCAGTACTTTTGCAGATTATACTCCATTATAGGTTATTAGAAGATAGTGACTATAATTCCCTGTGCTATACAGTATATCCTTGTTGCTTATCTATTTTATACATCATTTGTTAATCCCACACCCCTAATTTGTCTCTCTCTGTTTCCCTCTCCACTTTGGTAACTACAAGTTTTTTGTTTGTTTGTTTGTTTGTTTTATATCTGTGAGTCTGTTTCTGTTTTGCATATTACTTTTTAGATTGTATAAATGATAATATACAGTATTTTATACAGACAAATACTGTATATGTCTTTCTCTGTCTGACTTATTTTACTAAGCATAATATTCCCTAGGTCCAACCACATGGCTACAAATGGCAGTATTTCATTCCTTTTGATGGCTGACTAATATATATATATATATATATATATATATATGTATACACACACACATATATCATCTTCTTAATCCAGTCATCTGTTGATGGGCACTTAGGTTGCTTCCATATCTAGGCTATTGTAAACAGTGCTGCTATGACGACTGTGGTTCATGTATCTTTTCCAGTTAGTGATTTCCATTTTTCTAGATATATTCCCAGTAGTAGAATTGCTGGATTGTATGGTAGTTCTATTTTTAGTTTTTTGGGGAAACTCCACACTGTTTTCTATAGTGGCTGCACCAACTTAAATTCCCACCAATAGTGTACAAGGGTTTCTTTTTCACCACATCCTTGTCAACATTTGTTATTTGTACACTTTTTGATGATAGCCATTCTTACAGGTGTGAGGTGATACTTATTGTTTTGATTTGCATTTCTCTAATAATTAGCCATGTTGAGCATCTTTTCATGTGCCTCTTAGTCATCTGTATATCTTATTTTGAAAAATGTCTATTCAGGTCTTCTACCCATTTTAGATTGGATTATTTGTTTTATTTATATTGAGTTGTATGAACTGTTTATATATTTTGGATAATTAACCCCTTGGCAGTAGCAACATTTGCAAATATTTTCTCCCATTCCAAAAAACTGTGGAAAAAGAAAAACCTTTTTGTTTTGTTGATGGTTCCTTTGTTGTGCAGTAGTCTTTAAGTTTATTTATGTCCTATTTGTTTATTTTTGCTTTTATTTCTTTTGCTTCAGGAGACTTATCCAATAAAATATTACTATAATTTACATCAAAGACTGTTCAGCCTATGTTCTTTTCTATGAGTTTTATTATTTCAGGTCTTACATTCAGGTCTTACATTCAGGTCTTTATGAGTTTGCATTTGTATATGGTGTTAGGGAACATTCTAATCTCATTGTTTTACATATGGCTGTCCAGTTTTTCCAGAACCACTTGTTGAAGAGACTCACTTTTCTCCCTTGTATATTCTTGCTTCTTTGTCATAGATTAATTGATCATAGGTACCTGTGTGTATTTCTGGGATCTCTATTCTGTTCCGTTGTTCTCTGTGTCTATTTTTGTGCCAGTACCATGCTCTTTTGATCACTGTAGCTTTGTAGTATAGTCTGAAGTTTGGGAGGGTTATACCACCAGCTTTGTTCATTTCTCTCAAGCTTATTTTGGCAATTCAGTGTTTTTTGTGGTTCCATATGAATTTTAGGATTATTTGTTCTAGCTCTGTGAAAAATGTCAAGGGTATTTTGATAGGGATTGAATATAATCTGTAGATTGCTTTGGGTAGTAGTCCATTTTAATAATATTAATTCTTCCAATCTAAGAGCATAAGATATTTTTGCATTTCTTTGTAACATCTTCATTTTTCTTCATCTGTGTTTTATAGTTTTCAGAGTATAGGGCAGTTACCTCCTTGGTTAAGTTTATTCCTAAGGATTTTATTCTTTTTGAGGCAATTTTAAAGGGGATTGTTTTTTACTTTCTCTTTCTGATATTTCATTGTTAGTATGTAGAAACACAGGAGATTTCTGTATATTAATCTTTTATCCTGCAGGCTTGCTGAATTCATTTATTAGTTTTAACAGTTTTGGAGTGGAGATTAAGGGTACTCTATATAGAGTATCATGTCGTTTACTAATAATGACAGTTTTATATCTTCCCTTCCAATTCGGATACCTTTTATTTTATATTTTTCTTGTCTGATTGCTGTGGCTAGGATTTCCAATACTACGTTAAGTAGAAGCATGAAGGTAGGTATCCTTGTCTTGTTCCTGAATTTAACAGGAAGGCTTTCAGCTCTTCATTGTTGAGTATTATGTTGGCTGTGGGTTTGTCATAAATGGCCTTCATTATGTTGTGATATGTTTCCTCTATAACCACTTTGATGAGACTTTTATCATAAATGAATGTTGAATGTTGTGAAATGCTTTTTTAGTGCCTGTTGAGATGATTATGTGATTTTTATCTTTCCTTTTGTTAATGTGGTGTATCATATTGAATGATTTGCAAATGTTGAATCATCCCTGTGACCCTGGAAAACATCCAACTTGATCATGCTGTATGATCCTTTTTATGTATTGTTGGATTCGGTTTGCTAAAATATGTTGAGGACTTTGCATCTATATCTCTCTATATCGATAACTTTCTTTTTTTATAGTATCTTTGTTTGCTTTTAGTAACAGGGTAATGACAGTCTCATAGAATAAATTTTGGAGTATTCTCTCCTTTTCAATCTTTTGGAATAGTTTGAGAAGGATAGATGTTAATTCTTCTTTATATGTTTAGTAGAATTTCCCTGTGAAGCTGTCTGGTCATGGACTTTTGTTTGCTGGAAATTTTTTAAAATTACAAATTCAATTTCACTCTTAGTGACTGGTCTATTCAAATTGTTTGTTTTTTCTTGACTTAGTCTTGGCAGGCTGTATGTTTCTAGAAATTTGTCCATTTTTTCTAGGTTGTTCAATTTGTTGGCATATAACTGTTCATAGTATTATCTTATGACTTTTTGTTTCTCTGGGGTACCAGTTGTTATTTCTCCTGTTTCATTTTTTATTTTGTTTATTTGTGTCCTCTTTTCTTCTTGGTAAACCTGGCTAATGTTTTATCAATTTTGTTTATCTTTTCACAAAGTTAGCTCTTTGTGCCACTGATCCTTTCTATTTTTTTCTCTCCTTTTTATTTATTTCCTCTCTGAACTTTATTATTTCCTTCCTTCTGGTGACTGGGCTTTGTTTGTTCTTCTCTTTCTAATTCTTTCTGGTTGTAGTATAGGTTATTTATTTGAGATTTTCCTCATTTCTTGAGGAAGTCCTCTATCACTATGAACTTCCAACTTCCAACTGCTTTTGCTGAATCCCATAGATTTTGAAAAGTTGGGTTTCCATTTTTGTTTGTCTTCAGGTATTTTCTGATTTTCTCTTTAATTTTATCATTGACCCATTCAGTTTTTAGTAGAATATTGTTTAGTTTCCTGGTGATTCTTCTTCTTTATTTTTTTTATGGCAGTATATTTGCTTTACACTGCTGTGTAAGTTTCTGTTGTACAGCAAAGTGGATCAACCATATGTACAAATATATCCCCTCTTTTTTTGGAATGCCTTCCCATTTACATCACCACAGAGCACCGAGTAGAGTTCCTTGTGCTATACAGTAGGTTCTCATTCATTATCTATTTTATACATAGTTCTCATTATTTTTCTGTAGTTGATTTCTCGTTTCATACCATTGTGTTTGGAAAAAATGCTTGATATAATTTCTAACCCCATAAGTTTGTTGTAGCTTATTTTGTGACCTAGTATAATCTACCCTGTAGAATGTTCCAGGTGCAGTTGAAAAAATGTGTATTCTGCTGTTTTTTTGATGGAATATCCCATAGATAGTTTTTAAGACCAACTGATCAGTTGTGTCTTTATAACCACTGTTGCCTTATTGATTTTTCTGTCCATTGATGTCAGTGGTGTGTTAAGGTTCCCTACAATTATTGTATTATTGTCAATTTCTCCCTTCATATCTGTTAGTATTTGCTTTATGTATTTAGGTGCTCCTATATTGGGTGTATATATGCTAACGAGTATAATATCCTCTTCTTGCATTGATCCCTTTATCCTTATAAAATCCCCTTCTTTGTTTTTTGTTATAGCCTTTGTTTTAAAGTCTATTTTGTCTGATATGAGTATTGCTACCCTCTCTTTCTTGCAGATTTTCTGTTCACATGAAATATCTTTTTCCATTTCATAACATTCATTCTGTGTGTATCTTTAGCTCTGAAGCAAATGTCTTGTAGGCAGTATATTGAATGGTCTTTTTTTTTTTCTCTTTTTCTATCCAATCAGCCATCTTATGTCTTTTGATCAGAGAATTTAGTTTATTGACATTTAAAGTAATTATTGATAGGTATGTACTTACTGCCATTTTATTCCTGTTTTCCAGTTGTTTTTGTAGTTCTTCTATGTTCACTTCTTTTTCTTTTTGTTTCTCCTGTTGTGATTTGATGATTTTCTTTTATTGCATGCTGATTTCCTTTCTTTTTGAATTTTGTATATCTATTGTAGGTTTCTGATTTATGGTTACCATGGGATTTGTAAACATTGACCCATAATTATATCTATTTTATTTAAACTGGTCGTCATTTAAGTTCAAATACATTCTAAAAGATCTACATTTTTTTACTATTTTTCCCCACATTTTGTATTTTGGATGTCATATTTTCCATCTTGCTTATCCATTTTCTGTTGATTGTAGTTATAGTTGCTTTTACAATTTTTTTTTAATCTACATACTGACTTATTTATGTGCTGTTCAATCCTTACTATATATTTCCCTTTCCTATCAGGATTTTTCCTTTCCCATATACTCTTACACCTTTTCCATTTAGAGGTCACCCTTCAACATTTCTTTTAATCGTAGGTTTAGTATTGTTGAGTTCTTTTAGTTTTTGCTTGTGTGAGAAATTCTTTCTCTCTCCTATTCTGAGTGATAATCTTTCTAGGTAGACTATCCTAGGTTGCAGGGTTTTCCCTTTCAGCACTTTGAATATATCATGGCATTCCCTTGTGGCCTGCAAAATTTCTGCAGAGAAATCGACTGATAGCCTTATGGGGATTCTCTTGTATATGACTCTATATGTTTCTCTTTTTGCCTTTAGAATTCTCCCTTTATTTTTAACTTTTGTCATTTTAATTATGATATGTTTTCATGTGGGTGTCTTGGATTTATCTTGTTTGGAACCCTCTTTGCTTCCTGTACCTGGATATCTGTTTTCTTCTTTAGGTTTGAGAAGTTTTCAGCCATAACTTCATCCTTCTTTCTCTCTTCTTCTTCTGGAACTCGTATAGTGTGAATATTGGCATGCTTGATATTATCCCAGAGATCTTGTATGTAGCACCTTTATTTATTTATTTATTTTTTAACTATTTGTCTTTCTGTTTGCTATTCTGATTGGGTGAGTTCCATTATTCTATCTTCCAGATCACTTATGTGTTCTTCTGTGTCATTTAGTCTGCTGTTCATTGCTTCTGGAGTGCTTCTAATCTCAGATATTGAATTATCTATTTTTTATTAGGTCTTCTTTATAGTTTCTAGTTCCTTTTTAAAATGATCTGTGTTTAGATGAATTATCTTCCCTAATTCATTTAGCATTTTATTACCAATGTTTTGGATTCTTTTCCTTGTAGATTGTTTATTTCTGTTTTATTATTTTTTCAGGAGTTTTCTCTTGCTCTTTCAATTGAGAGTAGTTCTTCTATCTTTTCATTTTACTTAAGTTTCTCTGTCTCTATGAATTTTGATGACACAGTTACCTATTGTGGTCTTGAAAAGGTATCCTTATGTGGGAGCTTCCCTATGCTGACTCTGTGTGCCCAATGCCTTTGATGGGAGGGCTTGTTTAGTATGGATGCCAGTTACATCTTTCCTCGGGGTGTGCTGGCTGCTCTCAGCTTGGTAGGGGGTGTGCCTAGTGATGGAGGAGCTAGAGCCTGAACAGAGTGTGAAATAGGACTTCCTCTCTGCTCAGTGGCCATCACCACCCTGTCAGGGGTAGGGTCTATTCTCAAGTTGCTGGAGAGGAAGCTCTGAAGCTTGGGCTCAAGCTGGTTATGTTCCCTTTAGGTGTGTGTTTTTTCTTCTCCCCGCACTGGAGAATTTGCCCCAAAGGAAGGGAGTGTTGAAGCAAGTGGGGCTTATGTGTTTACAGAGGTCAAATGTTCTGCCTGTGTAGTCATCTCCACTCAGATGCAGCCCATTGTCACATCATTTCCCCTGTTGTGGTCTCCCCAGATCTAGGGCTATGCTGTCATGTGAAGTGGGCAGGGCCAGAGCATTTGCCTGGCTTGTGCTGGGATGCACTTCAAGGTGGTTTTGGGAATTCTGAGCCACCACAGTTGTCAGAAGTCTGAGCTGTTTCTAGGGTGCTCCTTGAGTAAGCACCAACCATGGCTGCCACTACCCCACCTGGGCTATACCCTAGGTCCCTGGCTCATCTCTGTATTCCTAGATTGAATCTTTTCCCAGGTCCTGGATGCCCTAGATCCAGGGCCAAGCTATGGTAAGGAGTGGGCTAGGTTCAGGTTAGCTTGGTTTGCACTGGAGAACACAACAAGGAGGCAGCTGCTAGGGCAGAACTCTCTCCACCCTGCCTGGGGGCAAGACAGTACTCGTACACACCTCATAAGTGGAGTCTAGGTTTCTCCAGCCTTTCTATGTGTCCCAGTGGTTCTCTGAACATTCAAGGGAGCTTGTCTCATATGTGTAGGACCCCAGGACTGGCTTGACCTGCTCACTCCCTAGGGCGAGTGTCTGCCAATGTAGTATTCCCTTTTCTTTTATTCCCTTCCCAGTGTGACACAAGTCCCCACCTGAATCTTTTCTTCCCATCCTACCCAATTATGTCTTTATCTTTCCTACAGCCTTGGTTGTATAGGAGCTTTTATACCAATTTCCAGTTAGTTTTCTGTCAGAATTTTTCCACATATAGATGTATTTTTGATGTGTTCATGGTGGGAGGTGAATTTCATATCCTCATACTTCATCATCTTGATCTCCCTCATACTTAGAAGTTAATCTTACATTAATCTTTTTTATGTCTGGATTATTACACAAAATATATTTCTATGTGAAAAAGGCTTAATGCTCTTACAAAAGACATTTATATTCTACAAACTGATACTAAAAGTTTTTAACTCAAGCAAATGTTGGTCTGATGGTGGAATAAAATAAAATAAGTTTGAAGCAAAAAATTTTGGGAAAAATTTTTTTCAGTTTCAAACATAATAGTTTATTTTTCATTCACATAATCCAAACCAAGTATTTCTGATTACTGGCTGACCTCTTCTTCAAATGGAGCTTCAGGGAAAATTTTGTGGCTCCAACTTTTTCAGTATATGGCTTTAAAAGTCCCCTTTATTACAATTTAAAAGATTTCAGGATTAGAAAGAGCATGACAAATTGAGAATGGGAAGGTTTTATGGGAAGGGCCTGGAAAAGAAGCAAAATATTACACTCATTACATTGACTGGAGCTTCATCATATGGCCACATCTAACTGATTATTTATTTTCTAAGAAAAAGTGAAAATTGGTTTAGTAAAACGCTTGCCAGTTTCTGCACAATAGACATACAAATAAATATCAGTTCTCTTTCATTAAATCAAAATATACTTTCTTTCGACTTCCTCTGAGAGACAATTCATCATACATATATTTAACAGAGGAGTATCTTTACAAAAACTTGCTCTAGACTATTCATTTTTCTCTGCCAGTTTATCCAAAGGCTGCCCAATATCTATAATAAGTAAGTAATCTCTCCAAATTTCACTATTTCATGTTTAAGAACTTTTGCTAATCTCATGTCAACATAAATTGGTAACATATGTTTTTCTTCTTTAGGCACACTATACTCAAATTAAATAGAATAATATACCTATGATAGTAAAGGTCCCATTCATGCCATCCTGAATTTGGTTCATGTATTTACATCTCTAGGAATTTATGCATTCCTTAGTTTGAACTTATCCAAATTCTATCTTTAGATATCCCTCATGGACCAGTGGTATATAGTATAAGGTGTGGTATATAAAGTTAGCTAGAAAGGAATAATATCTTTATCTATAGTTGTGGTGTATTATACTGAGGGTAAAATATTGGAATAAATCATGAGAGATGGGAATCAGGAAAGAACCAGAGATGCCGTAATAATCTTGGTTACTGAATTCAAACACTATTGGGTAGGATCAAAAAAATTGAGTTAATGATAAATGAAAGGAATTCTAAAGGGTTGAAGAAAGATGGCTTGGGCAAATGCTGTGATCCCAATCATGCATTGCTCTTCATGTCATTTTTCAGGCTGCTCAGAGTCAATATATATACAGCAAGAACTACTTAGAGCAGCTGAAATGCAGTATACTCTCATTATCTTTCAGTTTCAGGACGAATGTTGACATTTCTATGAAAATTTCCTTTATTCCTTCCATTGAAAGTCAAACATTTTTTTGTGAACTCACTTTTACCAAATAGCTCCTATATATGGTTTGCTGTTTATATTTTTGTAGTATTATTTGTGTGCATGTTATAACTCTAACAAGTCATTTACATACTAGAATTTTATAAAATAAATAACATATTTAAAATATCAAACAGTACTGAGAATATAGTGGTAACTCAAAAATATACCCTCTGGAGGATCCCAAATTCTCTACCTTCTTCATTTATTACAAAAGAATTGATAAATATTTTTTAATAAACAAATCAACAAATTAATAAAGTAGATTAGGAGACTAGCATTTAATAGTAATGATAGAGTCACTTATAAACTATGACCTTGGGTAAAAGTTTAACTTTCATTAAAGCTCACTTTCCTTATGAGTAAATAAAAGTGTTGAACAAGAAGCTCTCTAGGAATCTGTATACTTCTAATTTGCATTGTCTTTCTACTCTTTTAAACCGAATTGCCACTAATTTGCTGCTTAAAACAATACCCATTTATTATCTCACAATTTCACGAGCCAGAAGTCTGGACATAGCATAATTCAACTGTGTTTCCTGCCCAGGGTCTCACAGATTGAAATCAAGATGTCGACAGAGCTGCAATCTTATGTGGAGACTCTGAGGAATAATTCAATTCCAAACTCCTTCTGATTGGTGGCAGAATTTGGCATGGTAAATTGAACATTTCTCTGACTTCCCTTTCTGCTTCTAATTACATCTACATGATAAAGTTCCTTTACCATGTAACATAATATGGCTGCAGGAATAAAACCGAGGAGAGAAGATCATGGAGCCCAAAAATCTATCTACCATAGATATTATATTCAAAAAACCTCTAGAGATGTACAAAGCCAGAATGAGTAGATTTCAGAAGTTATTATTGCCCACTACTTTGAGGGCTGCAGTTAGCGACATTTTACAGAGAGAATGGTTGAAACATATTTTCTTTTGCCGCGGGTGGGGTGCTTGCCAACCCTGAGAACAAATGATTCTCTGACATATACTTGTGATTTAAACTATTAACGAATAGGATTTTTCTATTTACTGAAGTCTACTGGCTATCCTAGGCAGCCTAAGGGTGGTGCAAAAAATGGTCCAGGGCATGGCAGGGTCAACACAGAAAGAGTTCTTTGAGCACCTTTCTCTCTTTCCAGTGCTAAGAAGCCATAACAACATACTATCCACTGAATGTTAAATAAATGTGCATTTAATTTATGCCACATTTAATTCATATGTCTAAGTTGGCCTGACATAAGCTTAAATATTAATGTACATATTGCAGTACAGCTAGTAAACTTGGAAAAGTATGTAAAATGTATTTAGAAATAATGCAAATTAGAGAAAAAATTTCTTCAAAAATATCTGGGATACCTCTGAATACAGAATGAGCACCTTCTGGGAATATTCCAATTTTACCTGCTGTCATCTCTCTCCAAATTACTTCAGAAATGCCAAGTTTGGTTGAGTATTGTATACACAGGTGGCTCTGTATAATTGTATTTAATGCATTGGGGAAAGAGAGGAGGAGTAAAATACCATTTTAGAATGTATGACTTTTAATAGAACTACATTAGCAAATGTAAAGCACATTATAATAAAATCTCTATATCTGGAAGGCTACTGACGAAGGAAGAGTGTTCCAACCACCTGAATTTCCTGGTCTGTGGATGATTATCCTGAATTCCCTTCCTGCTTTGAAATACTTTGTAAAATGCATGTATTCACTTTCATGAATTAAAAATTTGGCATTAGATATACTGTTGAATTATTGATTAAGGAAATCTGTCATAGATCTTTGTCAAAGATTGAGAGTAGAAAATAAATGAGCTATAGTAGCGTGGATTGAACTGCCCAGAGCCCAACACATGCCCCAGAAATGGTGTGCACAAGCGACAAATGGGGTGTCAAATATATTTGTAATACTGACCTTTGTTGTTGCCATTTACTGACAATATTGTAATGTGGTGAATTCAATTAGTTGAGGGTATTGGTGAATAGAAGCTTATTTTGCTGTATACATGCACTCACATGCAAAGTGAAAAATCAATGCTGGTGCTTGTAGTGTATTTATTTAGTCCTTCCTGGCTCTATGGCTAGGTGGAAGTTGGGGACAGATATGCATTATAGTTATTTGAAAATCCTTTTGATAATTCTGTGTGGGGCATCAAAGGAATGATTTTGGAAATCATAAGGCAAAGTGTCAGTCTAGCCACGAACTAGTGATGTGACTTTGAATGCCATTTTTCTATTTTTCCCAGTTGTATTAAGATATAATTGACATATAGCACTGTATAAGTTTGAGGCGTACCTCATAATAATTTCACTTACATACATCATGAAATGACTATCACAATAAGTTTAGTGAACATCCATCATCTCAAACTGATACAGATATGAAGAAATAGAAAAGATTTTTTCCCTTGTGATAACAACTCATGATTTTCTCTAACAATTTTCATATATAACATACAGCAATGTTAATTATATTTATCATGTTGTCCATTAGATCCCTACTGTGTATTTATCTTATAACTGGAAATTTGTACTTTTTAAATGCCTTCATGTAACTCCCTCACCCCCAAACCCCACTTCTGGTAACCACAAATCTGATCTCTTTTTCTATGTGTTTGTTTGTTTTTGAAGTATACTTGACTTATAGCACTATGATATTTTCTATTACACAATATAGTGATTCAATATTTCTATACATTTCAAAATGATCACCATGATAAATCTAGTTATGATCCATCACCATACTAAGATATTATGTAATTATTGACTATATTCCCCACACTGTACATTTTATCCTCATGACTCATTTATTTTGTAACTGAAAGTTTGTACTTCTTAACCTCCCTCACCTATTGCTTTCTTCTCCTCATCTCCCTCACTCCTGGCAACCACCTTTTTGTTCTCTGTATTTACAACTCTGTTTCTGGTTTGCTATGTTTATTCTTTTTTTTTTCTTTTTATTTCACATATAAGAGAAATAATATATTATTTATCTTTCTCTGAAAATTATTTCACTTATCATAGTACCCTCTAGGTCCATCCAAAGCAAATGGCAAGCTTTCATTCTTTTTATGGCTGAGTAATATTCATTTGTATATATACACCAAATCTTCTTTACCCATTCATCTATTCATGAACACTTAGGTTGCTTCTATATCTTGGCTATTGTAAATAATGCTGCAATGATCATAAAGGTGCATATATCTTTTCTAATTAGTGTCTTGGTTTTCTTTGGATAAATACCCAGGAATGGAATTCCTGGATCATATAGTAGTTCTACTTTTAACTTTTTGAGGAATACTCTTACTGTTTTCTATAGTGGCTGCACCAATTTACATTCCCATCAGCAGTTCCCATCTAGCCAACCTTTGTTATTTGTGGTCTTTTTGATAACAGACATTCTGACAAGTGTGAGGAGACATGTCATTGTGATTTTGATTTGCATTTCCATGGTGATTAGTGATGCTGAGAATCTTTTCATGTGCTTGTTGGACATCTATACTTCTTCTTTGGAAAAATGTCTATTCAGACACTCTACCCATTTTTTTAATCCAGTTGTTTGTCTTTTTTTTCTTTTTTTTGGTGTTTGGTTGATTTATCTCTCTTGCAATTAAGAGACATGGATGCACCAGGGGTGTGGAGAGCTCTCTTACATGGTAAAAGGACTGCAAGGGGTCAGCGAATTCACCCTCCTCTTTGTTTTTTATTTTAATACATCTTTATTGGAGTATAATTGCTTCACAATGCTGTGTTAGTTTCTGTTGTACAACAAAGTGAATCAGCTATATGCATACATATATCCTCATATCCCCACCCTGTTGAGCCTCCCTCACAACCTCCCTATCCCACCCCTCTAGATTGTTGCAAAGCACCGAGCTGATCTCCCTGTGCTATGCTACTGCTACCCACTAGCTATCTATTTTACATTTGGTAGTGTATATATGTCAATGTTACTCTCATTTTGCCCCAGCTGCCCCTCCCCCATCCCATGTCCTCAAGTCCATTCTCTATGTCTGCATCTTTATCCCTGCCCTGACACTAGGTTCATCAGTATCATTTTTTTTTTTTTTAGATTCCATATATATGTGTTAGCATACGGTATTTGTTTTTCTCTTTCTGACTTACTTCACTCTGCATGACAGACTCTAAGTTTATCCACCTCACTACAAATAACTCAATTTCGTTTCTTTTTATGGCTGAGTAATAGTCCATTGTATATATGTGCCACATCTTCTTCATCCATTCATCAGTTGATGGACACTTATGTTGCTTCCATGTCCTGGCTATTGTAAATAGTGCTGCAATGAACATTGTGGTGCATGTCTCTTTTTGAATTATGGTTTTCTCAGAGTATATGCCCAATAGTGGGATTGCTGGGTCATATGGTAGTTCTATTTTTAGTTTTTTAAGGAACCTCCATACTGTTCTCCGTAGTGGCTGTATCAGTTTACATTCCCACCAACAGTGCAGGAGGGTTCCCTTTTCACCACACCCTCTCCAGCATTTATTGTTTCTGGATTTTTTGATAATGGCCATTCTGACTGGTGTGAGGTGATACCTCATTGTAGTTTTGAATTGTAATTATCTTTGATGATTATAAAGTTGCATAATAAATTGTATTTGTATTTGTAGGAATATGAGAAAAGTTAAAGATCAACATTCATTTGGTTAGAGACAGCATAACGTATGCCAAATAGTTTATGTGATGATTCACCAAAGAAATGCTACAGATTTTTATGTAGTAACAATTAATTGAAGAATGAAAGCACTTCCAAATTCAATGAGAAAAAAAATGAATAAAGCTATTCTAATTTTCAATCTTGTTTCTTTTTTAAAAAACACATTAGGTAACCTTATTTGCTGGGTTTGGAGGCCAGTACATTAGAAAAAATAAAAAGCACAAGACATAGTTTCTCTGTTTTGAGCAAAGTTAAATGGACCCACATGTGAAAATATTTTCTCTGGCTAGTCCACATGTTTATTTATGACAATGGATGGGTCATAATACTTGAGGGTGAGGAGGGTTCCCTTTTCTCCACACCCTCTCCAGCATTTGATGTTTGTAGATTTTCTGATGATGCTCATTCTAACTGGTGTGAGGTGATACCTCATTGTAGTTTTGATTTGCCTTTCTCTAATGATTAGTGGTGCTGAGCAGCTTTTCATGTGCCTCTTGGCCATCTGTATGTCCTCTTTGGAGAAATGTCTATTTAGGTCTTCTGCCCATTTTTTATTGGGTTTTTGTTTTTTTAATATTGAGCTGCATGAGCTGTTTATATATTTTGGAGATTAATCCTTTGTCTGTTGATTTTTTTGCAAATATTTTCTCCCATTCTGAGGGTTGTCTTTTTGTCTTGTTTATAGTTCCCTTTGCTGTGCAAAAGGTTTTAAATTTCATTAGGTCCTATTTGTTTATTTTTGGTTTTATTTCCATTACTCTAGGAGGTGGGTCATAAATGATCTTGCTGTGATTTATGTCAAAGAGTGTTCTTCCTATGTTTTCCACTAAGAGTTTTATTGTGTCCGGTCTTACATTTAGGTCTTTAATCCATTTTGAGTGTATTTTTGTGTATGGTGTTAGGGAGTGTTCTAATTTCATTCTTTTACTTGTAGCTGTCCAGTTTTCCCAGCACCACTTATTGAAGAGACTGTCTTTTCTCCATTGTATACCCTTGCTTCCTTTGTCATCATTGACCATAGGTGTGTGGGCTTATCTCTGGGCTTTCTATCCTGTTCCATTGATCTATATTTCTGTTTTTGTGCCAGTACCATACTGCCTTGATTACTGTAGCTTTGTAGTCTAGTCTGAAATCAGGGAGTCTGATTCCTCCAGTTGCATTTTTTCCACTCAAGTTTGCTGTGGCTATTTGGGGTCTTTTGTGTCTCCATAAAAATTTAAAGATTTTTTTGTTCTAGTTCTGTAAAAAATGCCATTGGTAATTTGATAAGGATTGCATTGAATCTGTAGATTGCTTTGGGTAGTATAGTCTTTTTCACACTATTGATTCTTCCAATCCAAGAACATGGAATATCTCTCCATATACCATGTTTGTGTCATCTTTGATTTCTTTCATAAGTGTCTTATAAAAACTTGATAGTTTTTTGATGTTATAAAACTAGAGATAAATGGTGGTTCATAATTATTGTTTAGCTTAATATTGGGCTGAATTTCTTAGCATTTTTAATAGAATCTGTTCAAATACATCAGAGGAAAAAATAAATTTGCCAACAACATAAATAAGCTATAAATACAATTCACTTAGATGTACTAAAGTTTAATAGACAGCAGTCTCTTTAAAGTGGCCTTAAACATGACATATCCATAAGATGATATGGTTATTATAGCTGAAATAAGAATGAGAATAAAAGGAACCACAGAAAGTGGAAGAATATTCATCTATGTTTAAAGAGAATTTCTGACATTTGTGGAGTAGTATTTTGGTGTAAGATAAGTTAAGCACTACATGATTTGCCATGAACCAGCAAACAGGATTAATCTCTACTCATCTATCAGGAAGACTGATGGTCTCCTTTGGCTGGTTAATGCAGGGTCCTTTTTCAGTATCAGTTGTCTTAGTGATGCAAGTTCGATGGCTCAACAATTTTCCAAGGTTACTCTATTTATAGTGGAAAGTAATTTGCCAATTTAACCATTGTTGCTTGGAGTAACATTCATTCTGATCTTCAACTATATGTTCATATTTATTGTGATATGTGATGATTATATGTCACTGTTGAATAAGATCCAGAACGTTTACTGTGGTGACTAAAAAGCTGTCAAAACTCAACCCCAAATTTGTTTCTTTGTATTTAATATATAAAAGAGCTTATATACACATTTGTTGTTAACTAATTCTCTTATTTACCTCTTTATGCTACAGCATTTCTATTATCTTTGTTCTGTTCTTTGTTACAATTGATAAAAATAGAGCCAGTACTTTTTAAAACTTCTCCTGGAAATTTGTATTAAAATTTAGCCAGTTTAAATTATGCTTTATAAGATGCATTTGGTCTGGAAGGAAGAAAAAGTTAAAAATATATCCAATATCTATTGGGAGCTTCCTGTCACATGTATTATTTCATTTAAATTATAAAATATTTTATTACTGTGAATATTTCATAAGTGGCTGTAGGATGCAAGGGTGAGCTGTCTTTTGGAAACAGTGTAATAAATATACCTATGGCTCAAACACAAAGCATTTCCACAGCTAAATTGCAAAGCTATTCTAATTTAAATGTGAGCAGTAGCCAATCCAGAAATCTGGAATAAAATACATAGAAGGTCCTGAATTCAACTATTATTTACAAAATGCTGCTGAGGGAGCAGCAGTATTAAAGTCTGTGTGGCTATCAAGTGATGATTTAAAAATTCATTGAAGGGAGATGACACCATGGACCAAGTAGTTTGAGAAGGCTAGAGAGGGATATTTGTAGAAAGAAAGGTAAGAGAAACAAGGGGTGCAAGGTAGAGATAAGGAGAAAGTACATGAGTCAAAAAGCAGAGGTAGGAAGGAGCAGGTGGGAATCATGTTTCTAAGATAAGGACAAAGTGAAGATTGGATAGACATTGGATAAATATATGTTTCCTCATATAGTCCTTTTAATTTGATAACTTTTTGTCTGTCAGTCTCTGATTTCTCAATAAAAATGTTTCCACAGGTCCCTTGTAATATCAATCAGTGAGAGCTCTCCCAGAGATCTCTGTCTCAATGCTAAGACTGAGCTCCACTCAACGATCAGCAAGCTCCAGTGCTGGACAACCCATGCCAAACAACTAGCAAGACAGGAACACAACCCCACCCATTAACAGAGAGGCTGCCTAAAGTCAGACTAAGTTCACAGACACCCCAAAACACACCACTAGATGCAGCCCTGCCCACAAGAACACAAAATCCAGCCTCATCCACCAGAACACAGGCACCAGTCCCCTCCACCAGGAAGTCTATACAACCTACTGAACCAAACTTACCCACTGGGGGGAGACACCAAAAACAAAGGGAACTATGAACCTGCAGCCTGTGAAAAGGAGACCACAAACAGAGTAAGTGAAGCAAAATGAAAAGACAGAGAAACACACAGCAGATGAAGGAGCAAGGTAAAAAACCACCAGACCACACAAATGAAGAAGAAATAGGCAGTCTACCTGAAAAAGAATTCAGACTAAGGATAGTAAAGACATTCCAAAATCGTGGAAATAGAATGGAGAAAATACAAGAAACATTTAACAAGGAACTGGAAAAACTAAAGAGCAAACAAACAATGATGAACAACACAATAAATGAAATTAGAAATTCTCTAGAAGGAATCAGTAGCAGAAAAACTGAGGCAGAAGAATGGATGATTGACCTGAAAGATAAAAGAGTGGATATAACTATTGCAGAGCAGAATAAAGGAAAAAGAATGTAAAGGACAGCCTCAGAGACCACTGGGACAACATTGAACACACCAACAATTGAATTATAGGGGTCCCAGAAGAAGAAGAGAAACAGAAAGTAACTGAGAAAATATTTGAAGAGATTATAGTTGAAAACTTCCCTAATATGGGAAAGGAAATTTTCAACCAAGTCCAAGAAGTGCAGAGTCCCATACAGGGTAAATCCAAGGAGAAACATGCCAAGACACATATTAATCAAATTACTAAAAATTAAATCCAAAGAAAAAATATTAAAAGCAACAAGGAAAAAACAACAAATAACATACAAGGGAATCCCCATAAGGTTAACAGCTGACCTTTCAGCAGAAACTCTGCAAGCCAGAAAGGAGTGGCAGAACATATTCAAAGTGCTGAAAGAGGAAAACCTACAACCAAGATTATTCTACCCAACAAGGATCTCATTCAGATTAGACAGAGAAATTAAGACATTTACGGACACGCAAAAGCTAAGAGAATACAGCACCACCAAACCAGCTTTACAACAAATGCTAAAGGAACTTCTCTAGGCAGGAAACACAAGAGAAGGAAAAGACCTACAATAACAAACACAAAAAATTAAGCAAATGGTAATACAAACATACATATCTATAATTACTTTAAATGTAAATGGATTAAATGCCCCCACCAAAAGACATACACTGGCTAAGTGGATACATAAAAAAGACCCATGCATATGCTGTCTACAAGAGACCCAGTTCAGACCTAGGGACACATACAGATGAAAGGGTTGAAAAAGATATTCCATGCAAATGGAAATCAAAAGAAAGCTGGAGTAGCAATTCTCATATCAGACAAAATAGACTTTAAAATAAAGAACATCACAAGAGACAAAGAAAGACACAACATAATGATCAAGGGATCAATCAAAGAAGAAGATATAACAATTGTAAATATTTATGCACCCAACATAGGAGCACGTCAATACATAAGGCAAATACTAACAGCCATAAAAGGGGAAACTGACAGTAACATAATCATAATAGGGGACTTTAACACCCCACTTTCACCAATGGATAAATCATCCAAAATGAAAAATAAATAAGGAAACACAAGTTTAAATGACAGATTAAACAAGATGTACTTAATTGATATTTATAGGACATCCCATCCAAAAACAACAGAATACATTTTCCTCTCAAGTGCTCATGGAACATTCTCCAGGATAGATCATATCTTGGGTCACAAATCAAGCCTTGGTAAAGTTAAGAAAATTGAAAACTTATCAAGTATCTTTTCTGACAACAACACTATAAGACTAGATATCAATTACAGGAGAAAAACTGTAAAAAATACAAACACATGGAGGCTAAACAATACACTACTAAATAACCAAGAGATCACTGAATAAATCAAAGAGGAAATCAAAAAATACCTCGAAACAATTGACAATGAAAACACAATGAGATAAAACCTATGGGATGCAGCAAAAGCCATTCTAAGAGGGAAGTTTATAGCAATACAATCCTAGCTCAAGAAACAAGAAAAATCTCAAATAATCAACCTAACTTTACACCTAAAGCAATTAGAGAGAAAAAACTAAAGTAAATTAAACTAAAAAAAACCTCAAAGTTAAGAGAAGGAAAGAAACCATAAAGATCCGATTAGAAATAAATGAAAAAGAAATGAAGAAAACAATAACAAAGATCAATAAAACTAAAAGCCGGTTCTTTGAGAAGATACACAAAATTGATAAACCATTAGCAAGACTCATCAAGAAAAAAAAGGGAGAAGACTGAAATCAATAGATTTAGAAATGAAAAAGGAGAAGTAACAACTGACACGGCAGAAATGCAAAGAATCATGAGAGATTACTACAAGCAAGAATAAGCCAGTAAAATGGACAGCCTGGAAGAAGTGGACAAATTCTTAGAAAAGCACAACCTTCTGAGCCTGAACCAGGAAGAAACAGAAAATATAAACAGACCAATCACAAGCACTGAAATTGAAACTGTGATTAAAACTCTTCCAACAAACGAAAACCCAGGACCAGATAGCTTCACAGGTGAATTCTATCAAACATTTAGAGAAGAGCTAACACCTATCCTTCCCAAACTCTTCCAAAAAATAGCAGAGGGAAGTACACTCCCGAACTCATTCTACGAGGCCACAATCACCCTGATACCAAAACCAAAGATGTCACAAAAAAAGAAAACTACAGGTCAATATCACTGATGAACATAGATGCAAAAATCCTCATCAAAAATGCTAGCAAACAGAATCCAATAGCACATTAAAAGGATCTTACACCATGATCAAGTGGGGTTTATCCCAGGAACACAAGGATTCTTCAATATATGAAAATCAATCAATGTGATACACCATATTAACAAACTGAAGGATAAAAACTATATGATCATCTCAATAGATGCAGAAAAAGCTTTTGACAAAATTCAACACCCATTTATGATGAAAACCCTGCAGAAAGTAGGCATAGAGGGAACTTACCTCAACATAATAAAGTCCATATATGACAAACGCACAGCCAACTTCATTCGCAATGGTGAAAAACTGAAATCAATTCCATTAAGATGAGGAAGAAGAAAAGGTTGCCCACTCTCACCACTATTATTTAACATAGTTTTGGTAGTTTTAGCCACAGCAATCAGGGAAGAAGAAGAAATTAAAGGAATCCAAGTCAGAAAACAAGAAGTAAAACTGTCACTGTTTGCAGATGATATGATACTACACATAGAGAATCCTAAGGATGTTACCAGAAAACTGCTAGAGCTAATCAATGATTTTGGTAAAGTAGCAGGATACAAAATTAATGCCCAGAAATCTCTTGCATTCCTATACACTAATGATGAAAAATTTGAAAGAGAAATTAAGGAAACACTCCCATTTACCACTGCAACAAAAAGAATAAATATGTAGGAATAAACTTACCTAAGGAGACAAAAGACCTGTATGCAGAAAACTATAAGACACTGATGAAAGAAATTAAAGATGATACAAACAGATGGAGAGAGATACCATGTTCTTGGATTGGAAGAATCAATATTGTGAAAATGACTATACTACCCAAAGCAGTCTACAGATTCAGTGCAATCCCTATCAAACTACCAATGGCATTTTTCACAGACTAGAACAAAAAAAAATCACAATTTGTATGGAAACACAGAAGATTCCAAATAGCCAAAGCAATCTTGAGAAAGAAAAACGAATCAGGCTCCCTGACTTCAGACTATTCTACAAAGTTACAGTAATCAAGACAGTATGGTAACTGGCACAAAAACAGAAATATAGATCAATGGAACAGGATAGAAAGCCCAGAGATAAACCCCCGCACATATGGTCACCTTATCCTTGATACAGGAGGCAAGAATATACAATGAAAAAAAGGCAGCCTCTGCAATAAGCAGTGATGGGAAAACTGGACAGCTACATGTAAAAGTATGAAATTAGAACACTCCCTAACACCATATACAAAAATAAACTCAAAATGGATCAAAGACCTAAATAAAAGGCCAGACACTATAAAACTGTTAGAGGAAAACTTAGAACACTCTATGACATAAATCACAGCAAGATCCTTTTTGACCCACCTCCTAGAGAAATGGAAATAAAAACAAAAATAAACAAATGGGACCTAATGAAACTTAAAAGCTTTTGCACATCATGGAAACCGTAAACAAAATGAAAAGACAACCCTCGGAATGGGAGAATATATTTGTAAATGAAGCAAATGACAAAGGATTATCTCCAAAATATACAAGCAGCTTATGCAGCTCAATATCAAAAAAACAAACAACCTAATCCAAAAATGGGCAGAAGACCTACATAGACATTTCTGCAAACAAGATATACAGATTGCCAACAAACATATGAAAGATGCTCTACATCACTAATCATTAGAGAAATGCAAATCAAAAGTCCAGTGAGGTATCAACTCACACTGGTCAGAATGGCCATCATTCAAAGAATCTACAAACAATAAATGCTGGAGAGGGTGTGGAGTTTTACCCTCCTACACTGTTGGTGGGAATGTAAATTGATACAGCCACTATGGAGAACAGTATGGAGGTTCCTTAAAAAGCTAAAAATAGAACTATGACATAACCCAGCAATCCCACCATTGGGAATATACCCGGAGAAAACCATAACTCAAAAAGGGTCATTTACCACAATGTTCATTGCAGTGCTTACAATAGCCAGGACATGGAAGCAACCTAGTTGTCCATCAACAGATGAATGGATAAAGAAGATGTGGCATATATATATATATATATATATATATATATATATATATATATACACACACAATGGAATATTACTCAGCCATAAAAAGAAACAAAATTGAGTTATTTACAGTGTGGTGGATGGACCTGGATTCTGTCGTACAGAGTGAAGTAAGTCAGAAAGAGAAAAACAAATACTGTATGCTAACACATTTTCATGGAATCTAAAAAAAATAATAAAAATGGTTCTGAAGAACTTAGTGGCCAGACAGGAGTAAAGATGCAGACCTAGAGACTGGACTTGAGGACACGGGGAGGAGAAAGTGTGAGCTGGGACGAAGTGAGAGAGGCATGGACGTATATACACTACCAAATGTAAAATAGATAGCTAGTGGGAAGGAGCTGAATGGCATAGGGAGATCAGGTCGGTGCTTTGTGACCACTTAGAGGGGTCAGTTAGGGAGGGTAGGAGGGAGATGCAAGAAGAAGGGGATATGGGGATATATGTACACATATATTTGACTCACTTTATTATACAGCAGAAATTAACACACCATTGTAAAGCAAATATACTCCAATAAAGATTTAAAAAAAAAAACTTTCTATAAGTCATGACACCATTATGCTTTTCTATCCGGCACTTTGTAAAAGCTAAGGTAAATGATGAGTCTTCCTTTAATAAAAAAGTTGATAGTTAATAAATTTTCATGAGGGAACCCTCTTGCACTGTTGGTGGGAGTGTAAATTGATAAGCCACTATGGAGAACAGTATGCAGGTTCCTTAAAAAACTAAAAATAGAACTACCATAGGACCCAGAAATCCCACTACTGGGCATATACAGAGAGAAAACCATAACTCAAAAAGAGTCATGTACCACAATGTTCACTGCAACTCTATTTACAGTAGCCAGGACATGGAAGCAACCTAAGTGTCCATCGACAGATGAATGGATAAGGAAGATATGGCACATATATACAATGGATTATTACTCAGACATAAAAAGAAAGGAAATTGAGTTATTTGTAGTGAGGTGGATGGACCTAGAGTCTGTCATACAGAGTGAAGTAAGTCAGAAAGAGAAAAACAAATACCATATGCTAACACATATATATGGAATCTTAAAAAAAAATGGTTCTGAAAAACCTAGGGGCAGGACAGGAGTAAAGATGCAAACGTAGAGAATGGACTTGAGGACCGGAGATGGGGAAGGGTAAGCTGGACGAGGTGAGAGAGTGACATGGGCATATATACACTACCAAATATAAAATAGCTAGAGGGAAGCAGCCACATAGCACAGGGAGATCAGCTCGGTGCTTTGTGACCACCTAGAGGGGTGGGATAGGGAGGGTGGGAGGGAGACGCAAGATAGGGGAGATATGGGGATATATGTATATGTATAGCTGATTCACTTTGTTATAAAGCAGAAACTAACACACCATTTTAAAGCAATTATACTCCAATAAAGATGTTTTAAAAATATATAATTCAATTAAAAAAATAAAATAAATTTTCATGGTCCGTTTTATCTATTGCTCTAGTAAATATCCAAGTTTTCACTATTTAATCCTAGAGAAAGGGTAATTTTCAGCAAATTAGGGGACATTGTAAATTATATAACAATCTATAAGTACAAGGCTTTATTTTAGACAAAAAAAAAACCCCAAAAGACATAAATGACAATGAACAAGCAGTCAATTATTAAATTGTTTGAAAATGATCTAAATGACAATAGGTTTCATCACTAAAGTACAAGTTAAATAAATAAAATATATTTGTTGTTTCTATTTTATGGCATATTATATACTCAAGAATAAAATCAGCAAGGAAAACAAACGTAGAGAAAGTAAAAATCACCCAAAATCCATACACAGAGTTAATCACTATTTTGCTAAACAAATTTCCAGGCTTTTCTCCCTTCATGTGTGTGTGTGTGTGTGTGTGTGTGTGTGCTCACGCATGTTCATGTGTATGTGAAAATTATATAGAAGTATTATACATGATCCTTTTTGATGTGCCTTTTCTATTCTAAAGTACATCTTGGAGATGTAGCTTTCAATTTCAATAAGTAATTTGTTTAGTTAGTGATTATTTCATCATTGGAGATACCAATAAATAAACTCCTATTGTAAATGAAGGATACAGTATATATAACATCAATATTAATATCTGCATGTACACAAGTACTTATTTTATTCTTTCCTGAAGATAAATGCTTATAATTAATTTTTTCTGTATAAAATACTATGGACAATTTTAAATTTATTTACTTTTGACAAATGTTCATTGATCAACTATGATAAGCCAAGAATCTTCTACACTCAGGATGCAGCAACAAACCACATACAGTCAAACTCCCTGCTCTTGTGGTGTTACATTCTAGTGGGGGTGAGACAATAAACAG
This sequence comes from Eubalaena glacialis, assembly GCF_028564815.1. Taxonomy (NCBI): domain Eukaryota; kingdom Metazoa; phylum Chordata; class Mammalia; order Artiodactyla; family Balaenidae; genus Eubalaena; species Eubalaena glacialis. The sequence goes on from NC_083730.1 coordinate 34,524,507, forward strand.
ATACATACTAAATCAAGAAAGGAAATGTGCTATGAAGAAAAAGAAAGTAGGCTGTTGACATAAAGTTGACAAGGAAGAGCATTATTTTAGGTGAGCTTTGAGCAGTAACCTGGATGAAGTGAACACTTAATCATCTGGTGTTTGGGGAAGATTTGTTCCCACAGAGAGACTGGCAAGTGTAAGTGCAATGCTTCAGGAACACTGTTGGCTCATCAAAGCAGAGTGGTGGTGCTGGATTGAGCAAGGTGGAGATGAAGGCCAGGGTGGCCACGGACCAGATCACACAAATGCTGGAAGGTCACCTGTACTACTTTATCTCCAAAGGAGACCCCAGTAACCAAGTCTACTGGGAGGATGGGGACTCATACCCTTCCACACTGAAGCTGTCTGGGCCTCGGGCACAGATTAATAGATACACGGTGACAGAAGTGACCTTTTGGGCCTATATCCCTAACAGGCCTACAAGTTTCTGCTAGTGGTGCTCTGGGGAGCCCTGAACCTCCATACAAGGAGTCGAACTACCCTGCTGGAGAGGCCACATGGAGGTAAAGAAGCCTTGTGATCACACGTGACATACATTCCTCAATGGTGATAAAAGGGTTTGTAAATTTTAATTTTTATATAATAAAATTGTGCTTCAACATATTTACACAAGTTCTTGCTCACCAACAATGTGCAAGCTATACCCTTTCTTAGAGAATTATTCTTGGCTGACAGGAGCCTTCTGGCCAGGGAGTTTAAGGATGTCCTGTACTCCACTTCCTCCTCCCAGCCGCCTATAGCAAGTTACTGATTGAGGGAGGAGGGGGATACAAAAACCTGTTCCTCTGCCTAAAGAGGAAATAACCTTGCAGGGTTGTACTCCAGAGGTTCCCCCCTCCCCACAATAGATGAGGCAAGGCTAGACTTTTCCTGAGGTCACATCCTTGCTCTGCTCCTTCATCTTCCCTATACTGCTTTATTCCTCATTTTTGGTTTTACTCATGAGCCCAAATTCTTGTCTCAGGCTCTGCTTCAAGGAAATCCAACTTAATACAAGAAGAATCTTGTGGAAAAGAGATCAGCAAACTACTACCTGAGGGCCAAATTGGGTCAGTTGCCTGTTCTAGTAAATGAAAGTCTTATTGGAACATAACTATGCCCATTAATTTATGAATTATTTATGGTTGCTTTCACATATGATAGCAGATTGTTACAGAAACCATGTGGTTCTGCAAAGCTGAAAATATTTACTCTCTAGCCCTTGTCAAAAAACTTTGCTGACCCCTGATTTAGTGCAACTTTGGAGGATTTTACTTATTGCTATAGTTTATCTATATATTAAGCAGCTATCTTCTGTACTTCATAAGGTATAAAAAATAGTAAGAGCAAGTTTTGCCTCTCAGAAAATTTGCCATCTAAAATAGGACAAATACCATGAAAACCAACACTAAGTTATACCAGAGTAGAGGGTACCTCTTTCCTCCTCTACACTCTATTCCCGGACTTAACCATCACTTGGCAGATATTAATTAATCATATACTTGTGAAATTAAATAATAATATGACTATTAAATTAAATATGATTTCATGTTAGACTAAACATAACTAGACTAAACATAAACAACTTATTGGAGTTAATATCCGTTGAATAGTGTTTTTTAATACTAACAACCACTTTTGTGGTATTTTTGTATTTGCCTTGAAATATAAATGTCTTTACTAATTTTCTTCCATCTTAAGACTATGTATATAAGAACTTTCATACTCATTGTCGTTAAAATCCAAAGGTCATTAGACATTTTCATGGGCACTAGGTAATTCCTTAGTGTTATGTATCTCTTCTTCAGTCGTTCTACCACACCATTCTCACCAGCAGAATATGATCATGAAATTATTTGAAAAATATTTAGTAGAATTAGGACATTTACTCCTATAGCCACATTCATCATTGAAATGATGGGTAAAATTTCAACTTAAGCAATTTTAAAAGAAAGAGTCCTTAGTAAAAAAGACAAAGTAAGTGTCAAGGTTGGATATTACTAAGAAATGAAACTCCAGTCTTCAGTACCTCTAATTTTCCTGTTTCCACTGATGAACAGTCATTTGCAATCTTGTTTCACTGTCTTTTCTGGTAAGATACAGATTTTGTACTTTTGGAAAGTCAAAAAAGATACACTATTTTAAAAAGTCTAATACTGATTTAGCTGTTTATGAATAGTAAATATATAAAAGACTGTAACGTGGAAGATCATATAGATAGATAAATGAGAAGTTGGCTAATGGGTGAAGACAACATATACATAGAGTTGAAACATAATAGCTTATGATTATTATTGTCAACAATTATAGTTAAAACTAGATGAGTTGAGAAGGTAGGCCAAGATCATGCCCAGAAATTTGTAGACTAAATAAAATTTCCTGTATCATCATTAAAATGACCTTTACTGCTGGATAAAAAGGTAGTGTGGGCACAGTGTTGAGGTGTTGTCACCCTAAAGATGTAAGACACTGATAAACACTGAGATTATTTTAGTGAGGACATAAAACTTCACAAAGGAGCAGTTTTAGGGGGTTTTGCCATAGAAGAGGGGCTTATAAGTGTATGACTGTGAGAATTCAGTAGGTCTGGGTTGTCTATTTAAGGTGCCATGAGACTGTTTCTAAAGCTGAACTGAAAGAAAGGATTGTTTAGAAGTTGTGTTCACTCTATTACTTCGGATGCCCAAGGAGATATCAGTGATTTTCTGGACAGGGTCTCAGAGTAAAAACTCTCCCAGGATTTTAAGATCATTTGTGGAAAGGATTTTTAGATGTTTATTTACATAGCACCAGTAACTAATTCAGAACCTTGAACATGGTGGTTCAATAATTTTTAAAATTTAGATCAGTGAGTAACATATTCATTTGAAAGTGAAGTTTTAAAGAGTTTAAGAAAGTTTCAGGGGAAAAATTTTTTTTTCAGTAAAATAACAGCAATAAGTCCAAAGGAACTTGACTTTGTCAAGCTCTAAATTTGGTCACTCCATTTTGGGGAAAATTTGATGGTTGAAATGTTTCTGAAAACTCAACTACAAATGATTTAGGTTTCTTGATGGGTTTATACAAAAGGAATATAATGTTTTAGACATCTAAGAATATTTTATGTCTTTCCCCTTAGTGGTCATAATTCTTACAGATTGCTTATTTCTCATGCTATAATCCAGAGCAAAAATTGAAATTAAAAATGTAAAAAGTAATTTGTGAAACTCAGTCCTGTTTCACAGTGGCCTTGGGTTAATGTGAACCATTAAGAATAAGCACATTAAATATTCACTTGCGTTTTTCTCTGTATTTTATTATTATTTTTTACTTTAATTTTTTAATTTATCTCAAAATCTTTTAGAGTATGGTATAAGATGAGGTGATAACTTGATTATTCCCCTAAATAATGTGTTAGGTAGTAAATAATGTGTTAGGTAGTAAATAATGTGATGCTTCTCTTGCCTTGCTTGTATTTCTTTATTTATATATATGTAAATATATATATATATATATATATATATATATATACAGACACAGACATGACACAGTATCTGTTTTATTCCAATAATCTATCAATTTTTACATTGTTGTTTGAATATTGAGTAAAAATACCCCCTTTTATTAATTTTTATTTTTTCAAAATATTTTAACTGCTCATTGTTTCAGACAAATGCATTTTATTTATTTTATTCAAGTAAAGTCTGTTTCTCATGACACCTTAATTCTCTTACTATAGTGTGAGATCAATAACTCACCAGATTTTTGGTTTTCCAGGATGCTTTGAACTCAAATCCATGCCCAATTTCAACAAGTGTCCTTAGCTGAAATTTTCTGTTAGAATTACCACACCCATTCAGTTATGGCTCTCTCTTTTTGTACTTTTGCAAGAATATGGTGTTAAATCTAAGATCCTTTTGTGAAACCTGATAAAAAACATAATAATACAAAACACATTAATAAAAACTGTAATTAAAATGTACAAACATCTTTGTACTCTTAAGCAAATTAAATTTAAATATAAAATAGAATTTATCTTTAAGGTAAATTATTGCCTTTTATTCTCAGAAAGCCTTTTAGCAGAGTTTTGCCTCTGTGGTCTTTAATGAAGCTTTCAGGATAGAAAGCAACATATGCATTTGTCCACACTTCCTTTATATTATAGACTATTTACTGGCCACACTGAGTTATGTGTTTTAGTGGACATGCTCTGTTGGTTACTGCAGATATACTCTCCTTCCTTCTTTCAGTGCCGACATTTATAGACTTCATCAACGGGGTCCCTTACACTTTGCTTCTGGTTGGGTTCAGCCAGGTGATATATCAATACTAGCAAGAGATAAGAAGGAGGGAGAAAAAAGAACTTAGAGTATTTATTCCCTTAGTTCTCTCTCTTGTTGGTGGGTGATTGTACAGCAGTGGCTGAGTTTCTATCCTCTGTGGTGTGAGCATCTCCTACCTATGGGTCTCACTTGGTCCATAATAGCAGTCTTCACTTATAATTGGTCCCTTGCTGTCACTAGCTTTACCATTCCTTGTTAGCCTCCTTTAGTATTGCTCAACATTATAAATAGTCTTTATTAAATACTCTTTAATTACCTTCTTTGAGTTTTCCATCTCTTTCTTGTCTGTGCCTTAGCAATACATGTGAGTTCTTATTTGCTTGAGCAGGAAAAGAGTTGACATCTCTGCTCATCCAACCCAGTCCCTCCAGCCTGTAAAAAGTCATGAGTTTCACCTCACATGGGAGAAGTCAGAAAAAGTAGCTGTATTGGACAAATGATGTGATACATTACACAACTGATTAATTTATAATGTACTGAATATAAGAGAATAGTTCATTATATTTTGATGTAATTTAAATTGTCCTAATGAAGATTCTACACTGATATAGTAAACCATAGAAGTGGGTTTTCTTTTTACTGTTCATCAGCAGCAGAAGGAATTGGTTCTATTAAAGGACATTAGAAGGTGGAAGATGGGCCTTGACCCAGGGTGAAGAAGAAACATTGTCTTCTTTCTGAGACATTACATCAGTTGGGCCTGGGTTACAGGGCATGATGGATCCTCAGCATGTTTTGTAGGTGTAAGCTGAGTTTGCATGAAGTAGAATATTGGATAGAAATACTCCATTCCAGCCTTGGAATGTCCAAATACTACTGCCATTTCAATTAGCATGAATACTTCTTTATATTATACCTTATTTCCTTAGCATGATTTTACAAAAAGTTATCAGATTAATAGAATGATCTAGTAATTCTAGACCTATGGACTGATTAAGGTGTTGGCAGCACAGAGTGATAACTGAAGGATAGTTGTGTCCAGGATAAAGTCATTTTAAGAGGGTCATAATCACAATAGGAAGCAGCAAAAACATATTGATATCAGGAGCTTGTTCTTGAACCTACAGAAAATTGGGAACCATTTGAATAGGCTAATTTCTGGCAATCAAGCTGGCAAGGCCTCATGCATGTGAACCTTGGTTCCTGGCAGAATCTTTGACTCTATAATTAGTCATTGATAAAACTAGGCTATTTGCACTATAATGGTTTAATGTCTGATTATAAGTTCTAAGTTCATTTCAAACTGGCCTTTTACATTTCTTCAGGTTTTTTTGGCTATCAGGATATGAATACAAAAAAGAATGGTTAGATACACATTAAATTGATATGTATAAAAAGGGAAATAATGGATAGATGAAAGAGGCAATATTGTATAGTGGGTAAGGACCATGAGTTTTAATAGCTCTGAGACCACAGGAAAGTTGCTTAACACCTCTTTGCCTCAATTTCCTCATTGTGAAGTGGACCTAATAAAGTACTTAATACATAGGGTTATTGTGAAGAATTAAACCTTTTAATATATGTAAAGCACATAGACCAGTGCCAGTCATACATAGTAAGCTCCAAATAAGCCAGCTATCAATTATACAACTATAATTGTTATTATTACATTACTACCAATATTTAAGAAAATCATTATAGAAAGAAATTGGATTGAAATTGAATAGTAGTGACAGCTGAGACATTTGTCTTCTAAGATATATTTCATTAATTATCACTAATTGTTTTAGTTAGCAAACTCCTATGTTTGAACTACTCTTGTTTTATTATACATATACACAACTGTGTATAGAACCTTCCTTTTTCATCTGTCTCATGTATTTTACAGCCATGGGATTTCCCCACATTTATCATTTCCTAGAGACTGGGCATTTTCTCATGCTCCCTTTCCATTCCTTCTTGGATCTCTTACGTTGTTGAATAGAGAGCTCCAGCACAAATTGTGCTTACAAAACCACAGGAAGTGATTAGACAGGAAATTGTTATGAACATTTAAAAAATTACTAATATCTCCACATTATTAATTTAGACAGTAATTAGAAATTATAACTATTGCATCAATAAGACTTAAATAAAGAATTTGATTATTTTTCTCTTTATGTTTATAGTTTCTCTTTCACTATATTACATTGGATAATGCCAAAATGCAGGGGTTAGAAAGCCAGAATATACCTGTCAGCTTTAGGAGAAATGATGGTGAACATGATATAGGTGAAATACGTTTTATGTCCAGCATGAATGCCCTGAAGGCAGAGGAGTCCAGTACACTTAGACTATAGCATTAACACTATCCCAGCAAACTCCCTGGAGATACTGGCTTTACATAAGCATAAATGGTAGCTGTTTATATTTTTACACAACTTATGATATTTGAAAAAGGTCCTATTTGATCAAAGACATCTCCCCAATAACTAAATGCCTGAAATTTCATTATTAATTTTTTTCCAGAATATGATGCATTTCTCTCCCTACCTCCTTTAAAAATGTAAAGAATAAGGAAGAGGGAGAAATTAAGGCATTGTACAGGTTAAATATCTTTTCAGACCTTCCCTGAAGTAAACAATACCTTGGAGTGAGAGGCAATGGATACAGGTAATAAAGGAGAAAGAATCTGGCCTCACGAGTCAGGCAACTTGGATTCTAAAGCTGAGTCTCCCACTACATTGGAATACAAAGTTTTGCAAATGTGTTCATTGCTTTTAGTATTATTTGCTCATTTATAGAACACCTCTAGGTGCAAAACATGGCTTCCAGTCTTGAGAATATTTCAGTCTATTCAAAGAAACAGGATGGCCCATGTCAAAAGTTAAATACCAGGACAATACAATATGTGATTCTCAAATGACTGGTATAAAAATATAAAAACTAAAAGGATAGGAGATTACTATGAACTGAGGTAAGGAATATAGGATCTGAGGAGTCTGTAAAGGATGAAATGGGCTGAGGTCTGGCAAAAAGCACAGTGTGAGCTAGTAAAGTGAATTATATTAGGTAAGTCTTTGGGTATACACTTGGGATACAAACTTTTTATGACTTATTTGAAATTATTATAATGAGGACATTTAGTTTTATGTTCTCATTAAAATTCCTGATAGCTTTTATAGAATCTATACTTCAATCTTTATTCAGTTTGTTAGCTAAGAGTTAGCATTTGCTGTTTAACTCAGAGTTTATGTAGGAGATAAATAATTGGGAGATCTATTTTCTCTCTGCTTTAATTAAAAAAAAATTTAAAAAATATCAAATGGAGCCATCAATTTTTGTTTCAAACTAAGCAACTACAGTCTCTGATAAAAATGAAGAATTTCCTTTTCAGCTGATAAGGCATAGAGTATTTATCTTTGGTTGATCATAGAAAGAAGTTGGCCTGGGCTATCCATCTGCCTTTATGAGGCTTTGTTAATATAAAAGAGACAATGAGACTGAAAGCAGCTTTTGACTTATTGAATCCTTTTCATATCTGGCACCCCTTCATGAAGGAAACAAGAAGTCAGGTGGCAGTTAAATTAGGTGAACTTTTCTAAAGTAAAAACAAATGTGGGAAATGATAGGTTTCTCTCATCATTCTCAGGAGCTATATGAGAATTAATGTTGCTTGTGATTTCAAATAATACAGTTCACTTTATCTCCCTGGCCTTGATGGCATGTGCTTAGCACAACATGTGAAAAAGGAAAGAAACATAAGAATTAATCCCACACCAATACATTTTAAAAACCTCCTTGACAATTATCTCAGTGTCCAGGTTGTCCTCTATAGCCAAAAGTTGAGTTATAGCTACTACATAGTGAGGCCAAACGCTCCATAGGAAGAGAATAATAGTTTTTGCTCTGTATTGAAAGTTAGCTCTATAGTGTGTGCCGACCTCCACAAACATTTTTTAAACATATTAAGAGTTAGAATGTCTCAAAAGCATTGACTATTTTAATGATAACCTTAAGTTTCATTTTGGAAGTGAAGTCCACTTTCTTAGTCCTTTATTTTTGCATCTATACCTCAGGATAAGGAGAAACAACCTCAGTGTCTACCTTATTTGCAGAAATAGAATCCCTTGTAAGGATTCTTACGTGTTTCTTCAATACCTGTTTGAACAGCACACTAAGTGGGGGTCCTACCCAAGGAGTCATCTGGTCCCATTGTGCATAGTTCAGTTTGTCAGGCAACCTCTCTCTTTGGCCGAATCTTCTCTTAATATACACTGATTAACAATAGTTTTTACAACATAAACAATGCTCTGTCTATATATTACTATTTCAGACATTTTAAGAACTCCTCTTTATCTTATTTTTCTTAGCTTTCTCTTTTATTGATATTACCACCTGCTGTAACTCTTAATCATGTAACTTGGTTTCTAAGCTTCTTATCACCCTGGCCATTCTGCTGCAGATTTGCCTTAATGTATCGGTAATTCTTTTACATATTTTATCTAGAACTGACCACTGTATTCTAGATGTGAGCTGATAAGTGTAGAATACAGGAAAGTGTGATATAGACAGTAGTTTTGTTAAGATAAACAAATGTTGATTTTCATAGCACTCATATCATGTAACTTGTCAACTAAAATCTTGAAATTTGTTTTCAGTCTCATCTGCTGAAAAATACCTTTAGATAGATACTTTAAAAAATTTAGGTAGAAGATTTAACATTACTTCTGTTAAATTTCAACTTGTCTTTTGGGCTTGAATTTGCTATTCGCAGGTGTTGTACATTTATGATCCTAGGATTTCAAGGACTTAACCTCAAACTCTAATTACAAATATCATAGAAAATTGTCATCAACTGTAATTTCAAATAAAATGAAGCCCTTCAGTACTTCATTGTCAATAGTCATAGCATAATGCTTTCCTCCCACAGACTTGCTCTTAACCTTCCCTAAAGAATTTAGGCCTAACAGTCGTGTTTCAGTTCAAGTCAGGTACAGACTAAAGGGATGCTTCAAGAACTAAGGCCTGTCCTTTTCTCCTAAATGCAGAGCTTTTGACAAAAACTTTAATTATTCCCAGAGAAAGTAAAATGAAAGAAAGAGAGTATTAATAAAGATGCAGTACTTTCAGAAAGGGGATTTTTACACCTATAAAATAAGCAAGTCTATGTAAGGAATTCTCAACAAAATAATCAACAAGTAACGTTAAAGCTATTCATGGTATAGGAGAGGGCTAGACATGATTCAAACTCTAAAGGAACAAACATTCTAATCAGGGTATTTAGAGAGAACAAGATGAACAAGTGAAGGAATTAAGAAAACTTAAATGTTTTAAATAGATGTTTCAGCTGACAACATAGCAGAAGTTACAGATAAGTGGATGAGTAATTGTGAAATGAGTGTCATAGATAATGAATGAGGTGGTTGTGTGGCAGCATGGTCCAAGGAAGCTCTGACAGGAGGGATATCTTGAATGGGGCTTTTAAGGGTAAGATTTTGGGGACAGTGTTCTAAACAGAAGAACAGAATGAATTGTCTTCATTGACACCTACTTAGTTCATACTCTGGCGTAATTTGGCACTCTGTTCATATGATTAAGGTCATGTTTATTTTGGAAAATGAATTTAATTGCACTACAACTCTTGAGACAAGTAATTATTAGTGGTTCCAAGTAATGCGACTAAGTTTTAAACAAACACTGGAATTATGTAACCTAATGAAAGTTATTTTTCCTTTTGTTCCAAATGAGGACCATGGCAAGCTACACATCATTCCTGGAATGCTGAGAAGGAAATTGGAAGAGCAATGATACAGAGCAGTACCAGCATGCTGAAGGATACAGGCTATGTGCAACTCATAGAGGCCAGGTCTGGAAAGGGTCATGAGTCTCAGTAAACAGAAATTCAAAGAGGTCCACAGAGTTTTCTAGAGAATTTTGAACCACAAAGTCCAGGAATAAGACTAAATTCAGGAATGTTGCACTTTGTCAGGAGATAAAGAATGTAAATTTGATCTTATATAAGTTTCAGAATTTGTTCAGATCTCCTTCCTCTGAACTGTTTTTATCAGTCTCCTTACCTTAGATGCTCTTAATGGGTACCAATGGGCCTATTACTCTATATACTTAGACCAAAGATGCTGTTTTGCTGAAAACAATCTTAGATATTCTCCTTGGGAATTTCCATAAAGCCTGAGGTACATTGTTTGGAATATGGTCATTGGATTGCTTAATTAACAATTTGAAACACAGTAAATTCATGAGACTTATGTTTTTCACATTTTGTGAACTGGATCTGAAGATAAGCCCAAAAGAAGAGTTGCTGTAATATTTGAGCCCCTTGTGAATAGCTACAAAACTATAACAGTGTCATACAGTGAGTGCTTTAAATAATAACGTTCACCTGAGTGCATAAGCTTTAATCTACTCATAAAAATATCAGTTCCATTAATTTAAAATCACATCAGGTACTATAATTATGAGCCTATAGGATTGAGATGCAGATATGTTTTTTGAAAAACATAATGTATCTTTCCTTTCAATTTATAAATAATTTTCCCCATATTAAAAGGCAAAAAAAGTATTCATAGTCTTCTTATAACTAAGATCATTGCAATTTTTAAAACTGAATGATTTTAAATTTGGTTGCAACATCAAAATGCCAAAATTTTATTTACTTATTTTATTTTTTTAAATTGGAGTATAGTTGATTTACAGTGTTGTGTTAGTTTCAGGGGTACAGCAAAGTGAATCAGTTATACATATATATGTATATATCCCCTCTTTTTTAGATTCTTTTCCCATATAGGCCATTATGGAGTACTGAGTAGAGTTCCTTGTGCTATACAGTAGGTCATTATTAGTTATCTATTTTATATAGAGTAGTGTGTATATGTTAATCCCAGCCACCCAATTTATCCCTCCCCCCTTTACCCCCTGGTAACCATAAGTTTGTTTTCTATACCTGTAACTATTTCTGTTTTGTAGATAAGTTTATTTGTACACCTTTTTTAGATTCCACATATAAGGGATATTTTATGATATTTACCTTTCTCTGTCTGACTTACTTCACTCAGTTATGACAATCTCTAGGTCCATCCATGTTGCTGCAAATGGCATTATTTAATTCTTTCTTATGTCTAAGTAATATTCCATTGTATGTATGTACCACATCTTCTTTATCCATTCCTCTGTTGATGGACATTTAGGTTGCTTCCATGTCCTGGCTATTGCAAATAGTGCTGCAGTGAACATTGGGGTGCATGTATCTTTTCTTTTCGAATTATGGTTTTCTCCAGATATATGCCCAGGAGTGGAATTGTAGGATCAAGTGGTAGCTCTATTTTTAGTTTTTTAAAGAACTTCCATAATGTTATCCATAGTGGCTGTACCAATTTACATTCCCACCAACAGTGCAGGAGGGTTCCCTTTTCTCCACATCCTCTTCAGGATTTATTGTTTGTAGATTTTTTGATGATGGCCATTCTGACCGGCGTGAGGTGATACTTCATTGTAGTTTTGATTTGCATTTCTCTAATGATTAGTGATGTTGAGCATCTTTTCACGTGCTTTTGGCCATCTGAATGTCTTCTTTGGAGAAATGTCTGTTTAGATCTTCTGTCCATTTTTTAATTGGGTGGTTTGTTTTTTTGATATTGAGCTGTCTGTATATTTTAGAGATTAATCCCTCATCAGTTGCTTCATTTGCAAATATAGTCTCCCATTCTGAGGGTTGTCTTTTCGTTTTGTTTATGGTTTCCTTTGCTGTGCAAAAGGTTTTAAGTTTCTTTAGGTTCCATTTGTTTATCTTTGGTTTTGTTTTCATTACTCTAGGAAGTGGATAGAAAAAGATGTTGCTGTGATTTATGTCAGAGTTTACTGCCTATGTTTTCCTCTAAGATTTTTATAGTATCTGGTCTTACATTTATGTTTTTGATCCATTTTGAGTTTATTCTTGTGTATGGTGTTAGGCAGTATTCTAATTTCATTCTTTTACATGTAGCTGTCCATTTTCCCAACATCACTTCTTGAAGAGACTTTCTTTTCTCCATTGTATATTTTTTGCCTCCTTTGTCATAGGTTAGGTGACCCTAGGTGTGCAGAAATATAGATCAATGGAACAGGATAGAAAGTCCAGAGATAAATTCACACATCTATGGTCATCTAATCTATCACAAAGGAGACAAAATTTTGTATATTAGAAAAGGTATCTGGAAAACCTCCACAAGGTACTACACTAAATAATGATACCAGGGGCTAGAATGGGGAGCAGAGGATGGAGAACCCATGAGGGATCACATGGACTAGGTACTCTTCACCCCGGTCTAGAAGCACTTTTTAAATTCATTAATTGTCATTTTGGTCTCTATCAACAGGGTAATAAAGAATGGAATATGGCAGAATGGAATATAATTTGACCATCCTGAGTCTCCATATACTTGGTGATTGTGTGGACACTTTCCCTTTGTATTGTTTTTCAGTCTTAACACTGACATCTTTGACCAACTAAAACTTGAAAGCAATTGTCTTGGAATTTCTGAAGTTTAAATTCCTAGTGAACTTAAGATTATATCTAGCGCTTCTTTTCCTTACTATACTGACAAGATGTATAAATCTTGAATTTATATGCATCTTAATTAGGAGCAAAATGAGAGATGGTATGAAAAATAGGCTGTCTATAACAGAAGAACAAGTATATTGAAGCGTTCAAAATTAATTTCCTTTGGTTGAGAAAGTGGAAGTCCCTCTCAGCTACAAGAATTGGTGCCAGACTCATGGGAAAGGATTGTGTCTTAGTGAGTAGAGAGATCCCGTGAATACAATGCTACTGGTTTCTCCTTCAAGTTCTGGGCAAGGTCCCTGCAGGAATATACCCCTATAATGCCATAGCACAAAACAGAAAACTTCAGAAAATGTGCAATCTTTATTTGCTTTTTATAATATATCTATGAAGAAATGAATGAGGAGTCCCAAGGCCTAACTGAAAGACTACAGATGAAATTTTGAATCCTGTCCCTGTCATGGTGATCCTGTGTGTGTTACTAAATATCCATAGGCCTTGGCTTCCTCACTGACAAGTGGCAATATTAATCCTTACCTCATGTACACTTAAGTGAGGATTAAATGATAGTAAATGTAGTATCTGGCCAAGATCCAAGTGGGCATAATATTACCACTATTTTCAAGTTCTATGTTTGGACTAACTTTCCTTTAGTTTCTTTTAGTGTGCATTTTTTGTTTCCCTGAAGTCTAAGAGGTTCTCTCTTGGAAGACCAATCACTAGTCTCTTCACAGTATTATCAAGGTTTACTTTCTTTTGAGTTGTTTATTTGCATGGCCATCTTCCTCTGTGGGTTGTTAACTACTTGGCAACAGGCCTCACATGTGTTATACATACTTGTAACTTAGTTCCTCCTACCTCTCATAACGCCCACAGCCAGTCCTCACTCACTTCTTCATCTAGCCTGTGTTCCTCATTGGTGAAATGACAAGGTTGGAGAAGTACATATTAACTGAGGGAAAAAAATAGCCCCTGCCAAATTTATTTAAATCTCCTCTGCTATTTTTCTTTTTCTATTTCCCAGCTCAGTTCCTCAGTCCTTCTTGCTTCTTTCTGACCTTCACCCACTTGACAAATCCAGTGCATTTGTCAGCCAGGTTATCATTCTGTCACTAATCAATCTACTTCTGACCCATTAAAAATTAGCTTGTTCATGTTCCCATTTACATTGATCAGTCATGATATTTTATATTAAATATCAAACAAGGCACAATTATAATGCACTTAATAAAATTAGATTGGAGGGAGGAATGCTTCATTATTAAAAAAAAGAAGGAAACATAAGCACTTACACACCTGATAAGTAGCTTCCAGGGCCTGCCTGCGCCATGTCCCTCTGGACTACACTTCAACATACAGGAAACTCACTTCCACTCTAGAATTGGCATGTGAATGGATCCAGCTTCTTCACCTTGGCATTCATGTTCTTTATAGCATGCCTTTTTCTAAAGACTGAAGAGTCAGGAAAGGGAGAGTGATGATCAAAATGGAAAGGACATAATCAGAGAATCCATAGTCTTAAGAAAGCTACAATAGTTTGATTTGATATTTTCTCATTAGCTGTAGTTGGTCTACAATAATGTGTTTAGATGGTGCAGTTCAATTGGTCTGGGTGTCTTTTCACCTCCTCCACCTTTGCAAACTGGGCCAGCCTTCAGTTTCCAAACCATCCCTGGCCTCTGGCAGGCACCAACAGCAAACTCACATTTAGGTACATTTGAAGGTAAGATTCTCTTCCTAGTATTCTCAAATTCATCATAAAGTTGACCATACACTGTGCTTATATTGTAAGACCAATTTACACAAGATCCCCATGCAATCTCAGCTAATAGATAGCCCTAAGTATTTTATGCAAACTCATTATATGAGTTGATTGAGATAGAAGTTGATATCTAAAGCAATATCACAGAAAAACCATGCTGTACACATTCAAAGTGTTTAAGAAATGTCTTTAAGAGAGATGGTTTCGAAATACAATCAGAAAAAGTACCTGAATTATTTTTCATCTGCAAATTGGTAATCAAAATTTGGTATACTTCGTACATCACAGTAAATTTTTTCTTATTTTCTATTCAAAATTTCCTATTTTCTCTCCAAATTAAAATGTGGGTTATATCAACTGGTGTTTTGGAAATGGTAATGAAGCATTTAAACTAAAATAAGATCATTCACCTGTGGCATATGCTGATATGAAGTGTGAAGTGGATTTTTCCAACCTGATTGTCAGTTTACTTCTGTCATATCTAGTGTTGTTGATTCCCAGTTCCTCTTCAAAATTTAAGTTTTTGTTTAAGTTTTAATTTTTATCCTGGCCTTTCTGGGCTTATTAGAATCTGTAAACTGTGAACAAGTATAACTTTTATTTTAATTTTTATTGTATAAAGAACTAATAATTTTATTTACAAAGAAAAATGACAGGGAAGGAGAACTCCATTAAGCCTGTTTGCATGTATAACTGATTTCTTTCCTTCTTTTTAAAATATAGGATCTGGGAGAGCAGCATACTCAATATTTTTCTGATTGACCTTCAATTAGGAGTGGATCCAAACCCTTTAGCTTTAAGTTTCACTTCCCCTTCTCCTCATTCCCCATGGCTTCTCAATCAAATGGTTGGAGACAAACGTATTGGGAGACTGGGATGTTATTAAGAAACACTTTGCAAGGTGAACTTGTTAAAGGGAACAATAATTTGCTAACGTATTAGCAAGTTTTTACTGAGGTGTGTTCATTTTTTAAAGAGAGGCCAGCCTGTCCTAAGCTTTCATGTGATGCAATGGGAATATTATTGTGTGGATTACACATGAATATTACACTGAATATTCACAGTGCAGGCTTTCATTGAACACAGGTTAATTGCATTGGAGGCAGGTGATCTTTGCCAGCCCCCCTCCCCTTTTCTTCTTTCCTGTGATTCAAGTGTTCTTACCTTGTGTGAGAAGAATATTCAAATAAATAATTCTAGGAGGGTGCTGAGACATTAACTAGGTTGCGGTCTGTTGAAGTTTCAAGTACAGTTTAATTTAACTCAGTTTAATATATGAGCCCAGCACTATGCCAGGTGCCATTAGGGTTTCAAAGGAATAATCTCCATATTTAAATGTTTGACCATCCATTTAGTGAAATCAGTAACCGTCACAAAATAAACAGTAAAGGGAGGATTTGAATGAACATGCATATGCAAAGAAAAAGAAAATTATTTTAACAAGTGCACAGCTAAAGATGCCTAAATAAAAGCATAGAATCCTGGTTCTGAGTCATCTCATTGTATCCAGAAGTGCTCAGTGATACTGGAAGTGTTATGCTAATTTTTAGCCCACCATTATAAGAGCAACTCTGAGAAACTGGATAAGATATGCACAGAGGAAGGTAAGTAGTATAATAGAGAGTGTGTCTGTCGAGAGAAACCCTAGTAGTAACAGGGTACTTGTCTCCAAAAGGCAAATCTAATCTGGAGAAAAATAACTACCTCCAAACATGTGACCATTTATTTTTGAGAAGGATGTATTTGCTCCCTGCTGTTGCACACAGTAAAACCAAAGCAAATGGGAAGAAATTACAAAGAAACTAATTTTACTTCAATATATTATAGTCCTCAAAAAGAACTAATAATGAAAAACCATATACCATATGTTTGTTTTACATTTTGTAATAAACAAAACCCAGCTATATTTTTATAGTCTGTGGTGGATGTTACTTCTATTTTCATATATATATATATATATATATATGGAAATTCTAAAGCATAGTGCTTCATCCTTGCAATAAATGGCAGAGTTAAGAATTAAATCATTTCTTTTGGTTCTAGGTCCCTAACTAAGCTATCACTGGCACCTTGGATTCATGCTGAAGACTAGGTTTGCTGTCACTGAAGGGATTCAAGCAGAAACAGCAGGACCATCTGTGGGGGTCCCTAATTAAGTGGCAGATTTTGCTGGGACAAACTCTCAACACTCCTGCAGCTCTAAGACTTCTTTTTATTAGTTGTAGAATCTTCATAAGACTATTTCTGTTAAACTTGTTCATTGTTAAGAATGACTTAGATATGTTATTTTCAACTGATCCTTTTCTTGTTTGAAAATCTAATTTTCTGAGAACTCCTGTCTGTAAAAAAAGCCCAGCTGGGCTTCAAGTTGGAAGACTCTTACTCTCTATTTTAAGCATATATCAGATATCTACTGATATTTCTGCCTCAGTTCTTAGCCAACCTCATTCCTTTCTGAGACTGCAAAGAACTGAAGGCTTGGTGAAGAGTAATCCTTTCCCTTATGTATCCTGATCTTTCTTCTGCAAACTCAATAATACCTCAGCAATATTTTTGATCCTTTAAAAGGCATAATGTGTGTACTTAGAGACACCTACCAATCTTAATAAGGACTTTTTGTCTTACTTTTAATTTGTCTAACATTTAGGTTACATTATTTCCTTAGAGTTCCCAATTGGAGATTAACCACCAAAATCCACTACACTTTATATTCCTGGTCTATTTTGGGGTATTTATGAGATGTACTAAGTGCATCAGCAAGCAAAAAGAAATGCACAGCTAGTGAATATTTCATGGGTTCTGCTTTTCAAGAAGTTGGTTGAGGCATTTCTGCATCTAAGCACAAATTCACATTTGGAAAAAAATGGAGGCTGTGCCATATATATATATAAAACAGCAATTAAACCCAAGAATTACTGCAGTTGGGATTTGGGGCCACATAGAACAGTACTGAAGGTTTGTTGGATACTACAATTGCATGTGATTTTTATCATTTCTTCCAGCCTCACTTTAGAAGGATCATATTTATGTTAGTTATCTGGGTGGACAGACAGACATTATATAAATTTTCTAAGATAAAGCAACAGGAAGAATTTAGAAGAGGCCTTTTATATGAGGGTAAGTAGGATACTGAAGTCTTTAATCCATATCACAAAACCATTACAGAAACCTGTGGTGTTGTGCCTAGAAAGAAGAGCAAAAGAGGACACAGTAAATGTGCTAAAGAGTGCAAAGGGCTTTCTCATCAAAGTGGGACTACACTGTTACCAACTCACTTCCAAAAGCAGAACTAAAATAAGTAGAAGATATCAAGAGAAAGACTTCAACTCAATATAAATGAACTTTTTGCATAATCACGATGTTAAAACACTGAATTAGTTCACCCTGAGCTCCAAATCTCTGAAGTATTGAGGCAAAGCTACATGAATGCAAATCTGGGATGTGGAGGAGGATGTTAAGATGGGAACTTAGGTCTAGGCAACTGACAAAGTCTTTCTATTCTGGAGTTCAAGACTCAGATTATCTTCCTGGAAGGTCAAATTTAAACCAGAATTCTGCTCAATAGGCACAGAATTAACATGATACAAGGTGCTTAAGGCAGCTGCAGGCTCTAATGGCTCTTAAGTTAATTGCTGAATTAAACTTTAGTCCACTCGCCCAATGTGAAGCAAAGTCAAACAATCTACTGACACCAGGTTGTGGTGAAGGAAAGTACAATGCTTATTGCATAGTGCCAAGCAAGTAGAAAGAGTAGTTAGTGCTCAAAAGATCCAAACTCCCCAATGACCTTCAGGGAAATGTTTTTAAAGACAGTGTGATGGAAAGTGTCACAGGGTGCTTGATCAGCTCATGCACAATTCTCTGATTGGTTGATGGTGAGGTAACAGGGTGATGTTTCAGGAATCTCAATCATCAACCTGCTTGTTCTGGGGTCTATTTGCTGGTAGTCAGCATGCAGTTAACTTCTTCCACCTGGTAGGCATTTTAGTATCTGCAAAGCAGCTCAGGGATGTGGCTCAGGATATTATCTATAACCCTTGAGGAGGAACTAAAGGTCCTTGATTTTGTTTTATGGCTAAACTCATTGTTTTGCCTTGACTGGTTTCTTTTATTTCTGGATTTTCTCACTTCTCTGATTAAATTTGTTCTTCAGAACTCAGGGTAAGCCTTGGAGGCTAAAGTTTTTCTACAAAAAGGAGGCGAGTGACATGAGAGCATGTTCCAAGGAAGTTCCCACAGGTCATGCTTGGTTTCAAGTTCTCTTCATCACAAACAGAGGCTCTTGATCTGACAAGGTACATGGACTGAGGCTCTGGAAACTCTTTCACCATTGACTCCCATTTCACTCTTTAGGTTTCATACATCTTTATTTAGATCATATAAATAAAGGCATCTTAATGAACTGTGCTCAGTAGCAAAATAAGACCTCTCATGTGGGCTCAAAACCTGACACATTAATTACTTATTTGGATTGATATAAATAACATATTTTCTGGAAATCAGATCCTCTCTAGGTAAGGTTGGCCCCTGGAAGAGCTATTTCCCATATAACATGTGAAGACATCTAATTAAACATGAATTTGTCAGTTCAGGAAATATCTCCTGGCTGGATCCCCCCAGTGTCTGATTTGGGTTCTTTTGTTTTTTGTTTTTCCTGATATTTCTTTGTTTCCACAGTATTGGTGTGATGTCAAACTCTTTCCTCAGACTAACCACTTTTGGCTTCTGTTTTGATTTCTTTCCAAGATGCCATTCCTTACATTTCTTCCCCAGGGAACACATGTAGCAGTTAACTGCAAAAAAAAAAAAATTTATCTGCCCTACACCTGTTCCTGCAGCAGCTGGTTTCTGACCTTATCGTTTAACTGTTGTGTTGCATCAAAACTAACACTACACACAGTGTATTCATTCTCCATTTCTCTAAGAGGAAGAGTAAGAAAAATGAATTGGGTGAAAGTCCCATGTCCTCCCTCTCTACCATTTATTTCATCATTGTCATCAACTTCCTTTTCCTCTGCATCTTAACTTTTTCCTCCATTACACTGATTTTAGTTTTAATAATGTCAAATATGATTTTACCTTCAGTTTGGGTTTAAAATCCATTATTGAAACACGTTTCTTTTCATTTTTCAATATTACTTTCTACTATTTTTTATTGGTTTCTTGTCATTGCATACAGGAGCTGATATTTAATGAGAACCCACTATGTGCCAGTTCTGGTGTTTGGTACTAAAGTAACTTACATCACTTTATAATTGTTATATTGTATCTCCTGCCACTGTACTTTAATCTGAGTTCTATCTCTTTGTACAGCATATATACTACTTTTGTATAAAGACTTTTCTCTTTTTAAGCTTTCTACTTTTCCATAGAGCCCATGTTCTAGCATACTCTTAAGAATTTGTGAATTTTTTTGGAGCAAAAATTACAGAATTTGAAGATTTTCATAGATCTGATTTTTCTCTTTGTCATTGTGATAGCATTTCTTTTACTTTTGCCACATATTTTTTTAGAAAACTCCCTTTCTGATTACTGTTCCACAAATGTGTAGATCTATCTAAGCTTATTCGATAAGACTGCTTGGGCCTCACTCTTAGTTTCCTGAACAGGAGTACTTATGTAATCCACAATATCTAGCATGTCTTCTTTCTAGGGCTATTCATTTTTCTGGTTTTGTTGAGACTAACTTTCCAGAGTGCAGTACTTAACTATCTATGCCCCTCTCATGTACCTGACACACTGCCATTTTCTGTGAGTTGCAATTATATATAGATTTTATTAATGGTGATGGGAAAGTGGGCTTCTGATCATCTCAAAAAACAGGAGTAGGAAAGTGGAATAATCCACTTACAATTTCATGTTTGGTTCACACCCTCATCTCTAAGCCAAGGGGGGAGATTACAGGAGGTTTCACAATTTTCCATATTGATTTTTAAGACAGCAGACTGGTTGATTTCATCAAGCCAAGTCCAAAAATGTCAGTGATCTTTTTTTTTTTTTCCTAGTTAGCCTGATTTTTCCTTGGCTTTGTCTTCAGTGTGATTGTTTCTCTGTTTTCTACATCTTGATAAGTATGTTGGTTAGAATTTTGGAGACGTTATTTCTAGGCTTTTTGCTAGATATCATTTCAAACCATTAGCTTTCCACCATAGTTTCTCTTTGTAATACTGACAAGCTATAGAGAGGAGTTGAGAATGCTAAGTGTCAAATTAGTGACCTCAAAAATAATAAATATATAGAAATTTCACCTAGTTCCAAATCACAGGAATTTGAGAAAGCCCCCAAAATTTAATAGAAGAAAAGTAGCTTCAGTTAAAGATTTTCTTTTAATCAGAAGCTTATGTCATTCACTGTTCTGCTTCAAATTGGACATCGTGCTTTGCTAAAGCTTAGATAGATAGATAGATAGATAGATAGATAGATAGATAGATAGATAGATAGATAAAAAAAGAAATTCACACTGTATGCAATAATTTAAAGTTCTTTGTGATTCATCTGTAATCCAACTTTTAGACTATGTATGTTTCTATGTTTTTATGCATCAACCACATATCATTAACTTGCAGTTCACCAAGCACCCTATTCTCTAAACCTTCAATATCCCTGTGTTTAGTAATTTCATCCATTTGAATTCCTACTTTAAATCTAGCCTGAGGTACTGTACTCCCCCTTCCTGGCATCTTACCTTGTCTTCCTATTTGTAATCAGTCTCTCCTTCCCCCGTGTTCCTATCAGACTCTGCTCATTCATTTATTCAATTACCTGAGACATTCTGGCTTATTCCAGTGATTGGTATGCAGGTGTCTTTCTCCCACATGAGGGTATAATCACTTTGAGCTCATGGACTATATTGTGTATTCCTTTATTTTTCTAAAAACCCTAACACATTTGAATAAATTATTTTGAGAATGAGCAAATTAATCCATATTTTATGAATGAATCTATGTTGAATGAATAAATGAATGAATACAGCTTATTTAGATCTCATGTAAGATTCCACTTTTCAGATATTTCAACCTTAATTAGTCTTCTGGAGTAAAGTGAATCCTTCCACAACCAGAGGCATTAACACCTACTGTGAATTTTACTGAATATGCTCATGAGGAGATCAGTGTGATAGAGAAGTCTGTACCATTCAAATGGAACTCTGCCTCCTATTTACAAAGTTAGCTCTTTTCTGTTAATCCCTTGGCTTCGATGTTTCCAGTTCACTTTTTTTTTTCCCCAGTTCACTTTTTGCCATGAGCCATTGTGCTATCATCTTGTTTACAAAGGTCTTAAATTTCATGCTGAGAATGCACATGACAAACATTAATTTACTCAGAGATTATCAACTAAGTTGCAATTTCTTCCCTCCCTGATTTATCTTTTCATTAGGGTGTAAATAGTAAATAATACAGTTTCAAGGTTAATTTCATTAATGGTGAAAATGACAGTCATTCAGTGCAATTAATTCCTTCATTTAACAAGAATGTCTTAGTCATCTAGCACATGCCAGGTACTGTGCTAAATTCTAGAGAGATAAAGATGAATTAAGGTAGGGTCATCACTTTTTAGTGAGGTGAACTGCAATGTAAATAAATCATGGTAATAAAGATTGTAAATGCTCTAATAAAGAGAAGAATGGCTTTGTAGACACAGGTGTCATGAGCTCTGCCTATCAGTGACTGAAGAAGTGAGAAAAGAACTCTCGATGTGCCAAACTTCCCCCTACAGTGAAGTAGGGTGTCACTTACAGTGACTGGATGCCTTAGCAGTTCCTAGAGGAGTTTAGAAAGATATCCATATAAATAGAGTTAACACAATCGCTTTGAAGGAATTGCTTGTTAAATTAGTTTCTCCTTTTGTCCCCTAAGAAGGATTGGAAAGGTGAGCAGCAGCTGACAGAGCTGAGGTGGAGTGTACTTTGATCCTGCTCAAGGAGTTGAGTGGCTCTGAATAAACACTGAACACCTGGGTCTTCACTGATGGAGATGAGCACTCAAAGGGAATCATGTGACATTAAAAAAGGATGGCAAGTGCCAGAGTAGGTTAGAGGAAGAAAATGCAAACGTCAATCATTTAATAATTTTCCCAAGAGCAAAGCAATCTGCCATGTAATGATTTTGGTTACTTAAAGATTCATATCGATCATCATTTACACACCTGGAAGATACTTCTCTCTCTCTCTCTCTCTCTCTCTTCCGCCCCCCCCCCTTTTCTCTCTCTCTCAAATAGACACATACTCTCAAACTCTTGGGTGCACTCGTCAAGGCATGAGGTATGCAAATTCACAAAAGTTCACTAATAAAACTGAAACTCTGTAACATTAGAATGCTCCAAAATTCAACCATTGTCAATGAGGATGTCTTGTGGCCCTTAGTAACTTAGAAGAAAGGACTAGAGTAGAGTGATATAGAATTTCAAAGCAGAGGCAGAGAAAGAGGACTTTGTAGCTAGGAAAGTCCCCTTGCACTTTACGTTTTTCATCTTCCGTGTAAATAGGGGAAAATCTTCCTTACTTCCATTTGAGGAATATGAACAGATACATTAAACATTGAGATTAAAGCCAATTCACTAGCTAAATTTTCCTCTCTGTGTCCACTGATATTTGGCAAGCCATTCATTTATTTACTGTAAAAGGACATTTCAATGTACTCCTTTCTCTTAACCAATATTGAAATAAGTATACCAGAGAAATAAAAGCATCAAGAACACAACTGACATGGCAATTTGTGTGCTTTACCACCAAATCAGAATGGCTGACATAGTCAGAGTAGCAGAATGGTGGGACAGATAACCAGAGGGGCAACATTTTTCTTCTTTTTTCTCCTCTGATTCCTCTGGTAAGATGGAGGTAGAAAATGAAGCCAGCTGCTCCCCCAGCAGATCATCAGTCAGGGCCAGAGAGTACACAGAGGTAATGCTGGGAGCAGGAGGAGTTGGTAAAAGCAGTGAGTTTTAATACCAAATGATGGGAAAGGAGAGATCTCTGTAGAGGCAACCCTATAGAGTGAATAATAATAATAACAACAACAAAAACAACAATCCTGATGCTGCCAGAGGTTAGTTAGCTGTGGCTGTTAAATACCAAGTATTTGACAAAATGTTTAAAAGCATAGGAACTGTAAAAGGAATGCTGATGGAGAATAGAGAGATAGCAGGCGACAACATATAGAACTTTAAGAAAATCATTTTTTCCTTTGTCTTCCTGCTGGGTGACATTTGATATTAATTTATATGTCTTTTAAAAAATATTAATATGATATTTATGAAATAGCCATGGTATGAGAAAAATGCGCTCCTGGTCTCAAAAATGCTCACATAAAGAAAGAAGTGCTATGAATAGTCAATGAAATATATATACAAACACAGACACACATATCATTGCTGATTGTCATGTTTGTTTCTTTGATTAGGAATTTCCTGTTTCCTTTTTCTTTTCTGTGATCTGACATAGTATGTGTGGACTTTGGATACCGAAAGGAAAGTTGTTTTTAGAAAGTTACAGGAGTTTAAGAAATTATATTCATTGTGGGACCTATGCAGGGGGATCAAACCAAATTTTATGGTTAACTGAATTAAAAGAGAAAGCTACAAGAATAAAGAAATACAAGGTATTAATGAAGGTAAAGACTGGTAATTTTTTTTTTTTTTTGGATACATAAGAAACAGAAGTTGTCAGTGGTTGGGTTTCTGGAGGGGCTTACAAGGCTGAATATAACAAATTAAAGAAATAAGATTGGCTGGCAAGATGGCAGAGTAGAAGAATGTGAGCTTATACTTTCTTATAAAAACATCAAAATCACAATTAACTGCTGCACAACCATTGACAAAAAAAAAAAAGCTGGAATCTACCAAAAGCAACACCCTACACCCAAAGACAAAAAGAAGCCACAACAAGACAGTAGAAGGGGTGCAATCACTATAAAATCAAATCCTATACCTGCTGGGTGGGTGACCCACAAACTGGAAAATAATTATACCACAGAAGTTCTCCCACAGGAGTGAAAGTCCTAAGCCCCATGTCAGGCTTCCCAGCCTGGGAGTCTGGTAATGGGAAGAGGAGCCCCCAGAGAATCTGGCTTTGAAGGCCAGTGGGGTTTGATCACAGGAATCCACAGGACTGGGGGAAACAGAAACTCCACTCTTGGAGGGTGCATATAAGGTCCCTTGTGCACCAGGACTCAGGGAAAAAAGCAGTGACCTCTTAAGATACTGGGCCAACTACCTACTTGCTAGTATTGGAGGGTCTTCTGCAGAGATGGGGGGAGGTGCTGTGACTCACTGCAGGGACAAAGACACTGGCAGTGGCAATTCTGATGAGTACTCATTGGCATGAGCCCTCCTGGAGGCAACCATTTCCTCCCCAAGACCTAACTCCACCTAACAAACAGTAAGCTCCAGTGCTGGGATGCCTCAGGCCAAACTACGAACAGGGCAGGAACACAGCCCCACCCATCAACAGAGAAGCTGCTTAAAGTCTTACTGAGCACAATCCTACCGCCAGAGGGACAAGATCCAGCTCCACCCACCAGTGGGCAGGAACCAGTTTCTCTCACCAGGAAGCCAGCCCAAGCCTCTAAGACAGCCTCATCCACAAGCAGACAGACAGCAGAAGTAAGAAGAACTACAGTTCTGCAGCCTACAGAACGAAAACCACAATAACAGAAAGTTAGACAAAATGAGATTGCAGAGTAATATGTCCCAGATAAAGGAACAAGATGAAACCTGAGAGCAACTAAGTGAAGTGCACACAGGCAATCTATCAGAAAAAGAATTCAGAGTAATGATAGTGAAAATGATCCAAGATATCAGAAAAAAAATGGAGGCACAGATAGAGAAGATTCAAGAAATGTTTAACAAAGACCTAGAAGAACTAAAGAACAAATAAACAGAGATAAACAATACAATAATTGAAATGAAAAATACACTAGAAGGACTCAAAAGCACAGTAACTGAGCAGGAGAATGAATAAGTGACCTGGAAGACAAAATGGTGGGAATCCCTGCTGCAGAATAGAATAAAGAAAAAAGAATGAAACGAAATGAACACAGTCTAAGAGACTTCTGGGACAACATTAAACACACCAACATTTGCATTATAGGTGTCCCAGAAGGAGAAGAGAGAGATAAAGGGCCTGAGAAAATATTTGAAGAGATAATAGCTGAACACTTCCCTAACATGGGAAAGGTAACAGTCACCTAAGTCCAGGAATCACAGAGTGTCCCAGGCAGGATAAACCCAGGGAGGAATACACTGATACACAGAGTAATCAAATTGATAAAATTAAAGACAAAAAAAATTTAAGACAAAGAAAAATATTGAAAGCAACAGGGGAAAATAAAGAAATAACATACAAGGGAACTCCTGTAAATTTATCAGCTGATTTCTCAGCAGAAACTCTGCAGACCAGAAGGGAGTGGTATTTAAAAAGATGAAATGGAAGATCCTACAAGCAAAAACACTCTACCCAGCAAGGCTCTCATTCAGATTTGTTGGACAAATCAAAAGCTTTACAGACAAGCAAAAACTAAGAGAATTCAGCACCACCAGACAAGCTTTGTGACAAATGCTAAAGGGATTTCTTCTCTACTCTCTAAGCAGAAAATAAAAAGCCACTACTAGAAACAAGAAAATTATGAATGAAAAAGCTCACCAGTAAAGGCAAATATACAGTAAAGGTAGAAAATTATCTGCACACAAATATGATATCAATACCAGCAATTGTGAGAAAAAGGAGAGCACAAATGCAGGATATTGGAAATGCATTTGAAATCAAAAGACCAGCATCTTAAAATAATCTTGTTTATGTATACACTGCTATATCAAAATCTCATGGTAACCACAAACTGAAAATCTACAATAGATACACACACAAAAAAGAAAAAAATCCAAACACAACTTTAAAGTTAGTCATCAAATCACAAGAGAAGAGAACAAAAAAGAAAGGGAAGAAAAAAGACTGACAAAAACAAATCCATAAAAATCAAGAAAATGGCAATAGGAACATATGTATTAATTACCTTAAATGTAAATGGATTAAATGCTCCAACAAAAAGACATAGACTGGCTGAATGGATACAAAAATAAGAACATTCTCTAGGATTGATCACATGAGGGACCACAAAGCAAGCCTCAGTAAATTTAAGAAAATTGAAATCATGTCAAGCACCTTTTGCAACCACAATGCTATGAGATTAGAAATCAACTACAAGGAAAAAAAACTGTAAAAAACACAAATACATGGAGACTAAGCAATATGCTACTAAGCAACAAATGGATCACTGAAGAAATCAAAGAGGAAATCAAAAAATACCTAGAGACAAACGAAAATGAAAGCATGACAATCCAAAATCTATGGGACGTGGCAAAAGCTGTTCTAAGAGGGAAGTTTATAGATATACAATCTTAGCTCAGGAAACAAGAAAAATCACAAATAAACAACCTAACCTTACACCTAAAGCAACTAGAGAAAGAAGAATAAACAAAACCCAAAGTTAGTAGAAGGAAAGAAATCATAAAGACCAGAGCAGAGATAAATGAAATAGAGACAAAGAAAACAATAGAAAAAAATCAATGAAACTAACAGCTGGTTCCTTGAAAAGATAAACACAATTTATAAAGCTTTAGCCAGAGTCATCAAGAAAAAAGGGAAAAGACTCGATAAAATTAGAAATGAAAAAGGAGAAGTTACAGTGGACACCACAGAAATACAAAGGATCATCAGAGACTACTACAAGCAACTATACAGTAATAAAATGGACAACCTAGAAGAGATGGACAAATTCCTAGAAAGGTAAAACCTTCTAAGACTGAACCAGGAAGAAAGAGAAAATATGAATAGACTAATCACAAGTACTGAAATTGAAACTGAGATTTAAAAGCTTCCAACAAACAAAAGTCCAGGACCAGATGGCTTCACAGGTGAAGTCTATCAAATATTTAGAGAAGAGTTAACCCCTATCATTCTGAAACTCTTCCAAAAAACTGCTGAGGAAGGAATACTCCCAAACTCATTCTATGAGGTCAACATCATCCTGATATCCAAACAAGACAAAGATATCACACACACAAAAAAAGTTACAGGCCAATATCACTGACGAACATAGACACAAAAATCCTCAACAAAATACTAGCAAATAGAAACCAGCAGTACATTAAAAGGATCATACACCATGATCAAGTGGGATTTATCTCAGGGATGCAACATTTTTCAATAATCACAAATCAATCAATGTGATATATCACATCAACAAATTGAAGAACAAAAATGTTATGATCATTTCAATATATACAGAAAAGCTTTTGACAAAATTCAACCCCCACGTATCATAAAAACTCTCAAGAAAGTGGGCATAGAGGGAACTTACCACCACATAATAAAGGCTATACATGAGAAACCTACAACTAACATCATACTCACTGGTAAGAAACTGAAAAAAACCTCTTAGATCAGAAACAAAACAAGGATAGCCACTCTCACCCCTTTTATTCAACATAGTTTTGGATGTCCTAGCCATGGCAATCAGAGAAGAAAAAAAAAAAAAAAAGTAAACAGAATCCAAATTGGAAAAGAAGAAGTAAAACTGTCATTGTTTGCAGATGACATGATACTATACATAGAAAATCATAAAGATGCTACCAGAAAACTACTAGAGATCAACAATGAATTTGGTAAAGTGGCAGGATAAAAATTAATACACAGAAATCTTTTGTGCTGCATTCTTATACACTAAAAATGAAAGATCAGAAAGAGAAATTAAAGAAACAATCCCATTTACCATTTCAGCAAAAAGAATAAAATACCTAGGGATAAACCTACCTAAGGAGACAAAAGTCCTTTATTCTGAAAACTATAAGACACTGATGAAAGAAATTGAACATGATGCAAACAGATGGAAAGATATACCATGTTCTTGGATTGGAAGAATCAATATTGTGAAAATGACTATACTACCCAAAGCAATCTACAGATTCAATGCAATCCCTATCAAATTACCAATGGCATTTTTCACAGAACTAGAACAAAAAATTTTACAATTTGTATGCAGATCCAAAAGACCCCAAATAGCCAAAGTAATCTTGAGACAGAAAAACGGAGCTAGAGGAATCAGGCTCCCTGACTTCAGACTATACTACAAAGCTACATTCATTCAACAGTATGGTACTGGCACAAAAACAGACATATAGATCACTGAAACAGTATAGAGAGTCCAGAGATAAACCCATACAACTATGGTCAATTAATCTACCACAAAGGAGGCAAGACCATATAATGGAGAAAAGACACTCTCTTCAATAAGTGGTGCTGGGAAAACTGGACAGCTGCATGCAAAAGAATGAATTAGAACACTCCCTCACATTGTACACACAAAAAAAGTAAAAATGGATTAAAGACCTATTGTAAGACCAGATACTATAAAACTCTTAGAGGAAAACATAAGCAGAACACTGTCTGACATAAATCACAGCAATATCTTTTTCGATCCACCTCCTAAAGTAATGAAAATAAAAACAAAGATAAACAAATGGGACCTAATTAAACTCAAAAGCTTTTGCACAGCGAAAGAAGCCATAAACAAAACAAAAAAACAACCTACAGAATGGAAGAAAATATTTGCAAATGATGCGACTGCAAAGGGATTAGTCTCCATAATTTATGAACAGTTCATGTGGCTCAATATCAAAAAAAACAAAAAACCTAGCAAAAAATGGGCAGAAGACCTAAACAGAATTTCTTGGCTGGCCAAAAGGAACATGAAAAGATGTTCAACATCACTAATTATTAGAGAAATGCAAATCAAAACTACAAAGAGATATCACCTCACACCAGTCTGAATGGCCATCATCAAAAAATCTACAAACAATAAATCCTGGAGACGGTGTGGAGTAAAGGGAATACTCCTACATTGTTAGTGGGAATGTAAATTGTTACAGTCACTATGGAGAACTGTATGGAGGTTCCTTAAAAAACTAAAAAAAGAGCTACCGTATGATCCAGCAATTCCACTCCTGGCATATATTCAGAGAAAAACATGGTTTGAAAGGATACATGTGCCCCAATGTTCACTGCAGGGATGTTTACAAAAGCCAAGCCATGGAAGCAACCTAAATGTCCATCAACAGATGAATGGATACAGATGTGGTACATATATACAATGGAGTATTACTCAGCCTTTAAAAAGAATGAAATAATGACATTTGCAGCAACATGGATGTATCTGGAAATTATCACACTAAGTGAAGTAAGTCAGACAGAGAAAGACAAATATCTTATGATATTGTTTACATGTTGAATCTAAAAAAAAAGAAATAATCCAAATGTACTTATTTACAAAGCAAAAACAGACTCACAGACTTAGAGAATGAGATTTTGGTTACCCGGGGGGTGAAGAGTTGGTGTGGGGGAGAGATAGATTAGGAGTTTAGGATTGACATGTATACACTACTATATTTAAAATAGGTAACCAACAAGGACCTACTGCATAACACAGGGAATGCTGTTCAATATTCTGTAAATACCTAAATGGGAAAAGAATATGAAAAATAATAGATACATATATATGTATAACTGAATCACTTTGCGGTATACCTGAAACTAACACAATAGTGTTAATCAACTGTGCTCCAATATATATTAAAAATTTTAAAAATAAAGAAATAGATATGTAGTAGGCTTTGAGGTGATTAAATGTTGACTATCTTGAGGCTATGGATATCACTAGAAAATAAACAGGTAAATATAACTTTTTATATAAATATAAAAAGACCCCCATGGGGGATATATCTTTGGGGATGCCAAAAGAAAGGAGAAATATTAGAGTTAGCATGGAAAAGATATATACAAAAGACTCAATAGTTTTAGTGCTTTACAAAAGGACTCAAAGTCGAGGCAACATTCTTGGCATAACAAAGAATAGTATAATCCCCAAAAAGCTGATTATTTTTGTGGTGGGTCCACAGGTGATAAGAAAATTGATCCATAAAGAAGAGGAAAAGGGAATATTCCTTTAGCAGACAGCAAAGGTAAAGAGATTGGAACAGTAGCAAGAGACACAAAATTAAACACCACAACACCCTTCCAGCCCCACCCCCCCCCAAAAAAAAACATAGGGATAAGTAAAAAGAAAAGAAATAGGTAGATCTGGATGTGGTCAATCACTAAATGTTTGTCAGTGTGAAGTGAAAAACTTCACAACTGTATGTGAATGAGGAATTTTCTAAAAGCTTTCCTTTAAAAAGATGTAATAGTTTGAAGGAGAACAAATCAAAATAGGTAAGGATTAGGGAGGGAGGTAAGGATGAAGGATAAAAAGAATATAATCCATATAAAATAAAACTATGTTTTGAAAGAATATAGTAAGTCTGACTCAATGAGGAAGAACAATATGAAAATAAAATGGAGAGATGAGAGAGAAAAAGATCTAAGAAAAAGGTGACGGCCTAATCAACAGAATTGTCATGAGCAGTATGTGAGGTCAGAGAGGTGCTGTGTGGGTCCCATAATGTGCCCGTGTAGTATCTTTTTTTTGCTGGCTTGGTATTTTCTTGTTTCACCAGGAGCTTGGGAGACGTGGGGATAGAGTGACTAGTTTTCAGTCATTTATTCCAGGGAAATGGAACTTGGAGAGATGTTGGATAGGAGCATCCTTCAGCAATATACTTACCCTGGAGGTGATATTTTCTATTTTGACCCTGCCTCAGTATTAATTGTACTGACTGATCATTGTCACCATTCCAACACCTGAAAATTTTTAACATAACAAATTGGCCAGCAGTGGGACCTGGGTTACTCTCACATTCACTATGTACCAAAGAAGTCAGTTCATAACTAAATACTTGAGCAAACTATTCTAATGTGATAAAGAGAGGAGTGGTCAGCTTACCTTAGATGGTTAAGAATGAAAGAGTGGTAGCATCTTTAGGATTCTCTATGTATAGTATCATGTCATCTGCAAATAGTGACAGCTTTACTTCTTCTTTTCCAATTTGGATTCCTTTTATTTCTTTTTCTTCTCTGATTGCTGTGGCTAACACTTCCAAAACTATGTTGAATAATAGTGGTGACAGTCGGCAACCTTGTCTTGTTCCTGATCTTAGTGGAAATGGTTTCAGTTTTCACCACTGAGGACAATGTTGGCTGTGGGTTTGTCATATATGGCCTTTAATATGTTGAGGAAAGTTCCCTCTATGCCTACTTTCTGCAGGGCTTTTATCATAAATGGGTGTTGAATTTTGTCGAAAGCTTTCTCTGCATCTATTGAGATGATCATATGGTTTTTCTCCTTTAATTTGTTAATATGGTGTATCACGTTGATTGATTTGTGTTTATTGAAGAATCCTTGCATTCCTGGAATAAACCCCACTTGATCATGGTGTATGATCCTTTTAATGTGCTGTTGGATTCTGTTTGCTAGTATTTTGTTGAGGATTTTTGCATCTATGTTCATCAGTGATATTGGCCTGTAGTTTTCTTTCTTTGTGACATCTTTGTCTGGTTTTGTTATCAGGGTGATGGTGGCCTCGTAGAATGAGTTGGGGAGTGTTCCTCCCTCTGCAATATTTTGGAAGAGTTTGAGAAGGATAGGTGTTAGCTCTTCTCTAAATGTTTGATGGAATTCGCCTGTGAAGCCATCTGGTCCTGGGCTTTTGTTTGTTGGAAGATTTTTAATCACAGTTTCAATTTCAGTGCTTGTGATTGGTCTGTTCATATTTTCTATTTCTTCCTGGTTCAGTCTCGGCAGGTTGTGCGTTTCTAAGAATCTGTCCATTTCTTCCAGGTTGTCCATTTTATTGGCATAGAGTTGCTTGTAGTAATCTCTCATGTTCGTTTGTATTTCTGCAGTGTCAGTTGTTACTTCTCCTTTTTCATTTCTAATTCTATTGATTTGAGTCTTCTCCCTTTTTTTCTTGATGAGTCTGGCTAATGGTTTATCAATTTTGTTTATCTTCTCAAAGAACCAGCTTTTAATTTTATTGATCTTTGCTATTGTTTCCTTCATTTCTTTTTTATTTAAACTACTAGAGCTAATCAATGAATTTGGTAAAGTAGCAGGATACAAAGTTCATGCGCAGAAATCTCTTGCATTCCTATACACTAATGATGAAAAATCTGAAAGTGAAATTAAGAAAACACTCCCATTTACCATTGCAACAAAAAGAATAAAATACCTAGGAATAAACCTACCTAAGGAGACAAAAGACCTGTATGCAGAAAATTATAAGACACTGATGAAAGAAATTAAAGATGATACAAATAGATGGAGAGATATACCATGTTCTTGGATTGGAAGAATCAACATTGTGAAAATGACTCTACTACCCAAAGCAATCTCCAGATTCAATGCAATCCCTATCAAACTACCACTGGTATTTTTCACAGAACTAGAACAAAAAATGTCGCAATTTGTATGGAAACACAAAAGACCCCGAATAGCCAAAGCAATCTTGAGAACGAAAAATGGAGCTGGAGGAATCAGGCTCCCTGACTTCAGACTATACTACAAAGCTACAGTAATCAATACAGTTTGGTACTGGCACAAAAACAGAAACATAGATCAATGAAACAGGATAGAAAGCCCAGAGATAGACCCACGCACATATGGTCACCTTATTTTTGATAAAGGAGGCAAGCATATACAGTGGAGAAAAGACAGCCTCTTCAATAAGTGGCACTGGGAAAACTGGACAGGCACAGGTAAAAGTATGAAATTAGAACACTCCCTAACACCATACACAAAAATAAACTCAGAATGGATTAAAGACCTAAATGTAAGGCCAGACACTATCAAACTCTTAGAGGAAAACATAGGCAGAACACTCTACGACATAAATCACAGCAAGATTCTTTTTGACTCAGCTCCTAGAGAAATGGAAATAAAAACACAAATAAACAAATCTGACCTAATGAAACTTAAAAGCTTTTGCACAGCAAAGGAAACCATAAACAAGACCAAAAGACAACCCTCAGAATGGGAGAAAATAATTGCAAATGAAGCAACTGACAAAGGATTAATCTCCAAGATTTACAAGCAGCTCATGCAGCTCAATAACAAAAAAACAAACAACCCAATCCAAAAATGGGCAGAAGACCTAAATAGACATTTCTCCAAAGAAGATATACAGATTGCCAACAAACATATGAAAGAATGCTCAACATCATTAATCATTAGAGAAATGCAAATCAAAACTACAATGAGATATCATCTCACACCAGTCAGAATGGCCATCATCAAAAAATCTAGAAACAATAAATGCTGGAGAGGGTGTGGAGAAAAGGGAACACTCTTGCACTGTTGGTGGGAATGTAAATTGATACAGCCACTATGGAGAACAGTATGGAGGTTCCTTAAAAACGTAAAAATAAAACTACCATACGACCCAGCAATCCCACTACTGGGCATATACCCTGAGAAAACCATAATTCAAAAAGAGTCATGTACCAAAATGTTCATTGCAGCTGTATTTACAATAGCCAGGACATGGAAGCAACCTAAGTGTCCATCATCGGATGAATGGATAAAGAAGATGTGACACATATATACAATGGAATATTACTCAGCCATAAAAAGAAATGAAATGGAGTTATTTGTAGTGAGGTGGATGGAGTTAGAGTCTGTCATACAGAGTGAAGTAAGTCAGAAAGAGAAAAACAAATACAGTATGCCAGCACATATATATGGAATCTAAGGGAAAAAAAAAAAAAAGGTCATGAAGAACCTAGTGGCAAGATGGGGATAAAGACACAGACCTACTAGAGAATGGACTTGAGGATATGGGGAGGGGGAAGGGTAAGATGTGACAAAGAGAGAGAGTGGCATGGACATATATACACTACCAAACGTAAAATAGATAGCTAGTGGGAAGCAACCGCATAGCACAGGGAGATCAGCTCTGTGCTTTGTGACCACCTAGAGGTGTGGGATAGGGAGGGTGGGAGGGAGGGAGATGCAAGAGGGAAGAGATATGGGAACATATGTATATGTATAACTGATTCACTTTGTTATAAAGCAGAAACTAACACACCATTGTAAAGCAATTATACTCAAAGATGTTAAAAAATAAAAAGAATGACAGAGTGTAAATAGTTCAGTTGTACTGATTTTATAAATAACATACTTGGCTATAACTTCAGACATAATTCATAGTACAGTTCCAGGCCTGGAAAATGCTGTCCTGATGGCTATATGTTTGGAATCAGAGTGATGGAATCATATCTTATCCTTTGGCTTTGTCCCTATGATGCATTTGATGTTACCAGTATATAAATGTTCAAGTGTTGATTCTCAATATAACATTCTTTTGAAGGTTAAAATGTTTCCTTTCAAATGAACTGTTGATAAAATATTTTTAAAATTATAAAGCCACTTTTTGTATTGCTGAATATCTGTATCAATACAGGTACAATTTACTTTCCTTCCCACAATTTGAGTGCTTATGCAAAAGGACTGTACATGCTAATTGAAGTGGGTTATATGAAGGGATTTCAAGAAGGTTGCTTTTCTGAAGAATCTAAAGAAGATTTATCTATTTCAAATCCTAAGTTAGTTCCATGTCAGCCTTAACATGAATGAGAAACTCAATTTACTGGGACCATATGTTTTAAATGAACAAAATCTTGGAGATTTTCCATGCTTACTAAGAAATTAAGGTTTTTTTCTATCTATATTTTACTAAGATATAGTTTTGTGAGTAGGGAATTTTGAAAGGATTTGCAACTTTATTGGAGCACAAATTCTCACAAGATTTTAAATGTATAGGTAAATAAATAAACTGTGTGTGAGAAATTTCAAAACCCGAGTAATTAATTAGCAAGTTATTGAGTACACACTATGCATAGGTCCTGTACTAGTTACTATAGAGGGGAAACAAGAAGGAAGTGAATATTTATGAAGCACCACTGTGTAGCAGGTATTAGCTATGTGGTTTTCATGCATATATTCAATCCTCATCACAATCTGACTAGTTATTCTCATTTTATAGATGGAAAAACTGAAGCCCAGGGAAAAAACTTGTGCCTGTAAGTAATAACTTGTGTCATGGAGGTAATAATTTATAGAGTTCTGTGAGATTTTATATAACTCTTTTACATTATTTTTAACACCCTGGAGAGGAAGAGGAAAGAGTTCTACCAGCCACTATTAAGAAGAAAATAGGGCTGTTGGTATTTCATTCTCTACCTCCTGAAGCTTATATTTAGAAGAGATCTAAACCATCTGAACTAACACTCTCTTTTATACATTCATGCCTTTTTAATATTTAAATTAATATAATTGAACATTAGGTATTATATCCCATGTAAATAAAAATGTATTTATTTTGTTTTATATATGAAACATTACACCTAATATTATCTAAGAATTCTATAAGTGCTGAGAAAACAGGATAAACCAGAATCCCCACTGTATTTGAAAGATGGTGAAACTGAGGTCCCAGGAGTTGAAGGGACTTGCCAAATTCATGTACACAGTAGTATCAGAGTCACATTTAGAATGCAGACTTCATGACCCCTATTTAAGCTGTTTTTCTACTACACATAAATTTTTACACAGGGTAAGCTAAATACAAGTTGAACCAATTATCCAATGAATTTCATGTAACTTGGGCCCATTCTTAGCTTTCTCTCTTTGTTCCACTGCCTACCATCCCTTCCCCTTGCTCAAAAAACAAAACAAAAGTAAAATCTCACAGCTATACTTTAAGATTTAAATGGAGTTTTAAAAAAAACCTATAACTGTTTTAAATATTGATCTTTCTATGTGTTTGTGGTTTGATATATAAAGGCTGTTCCTCAGTGATAGAGCATGATTAGTGTCCGCTTACTTTCCCTGCATTCACATCTGGTTCTTCCAGTGCAGACTCAGGTTTTTCAGCAAATCTTACCCAGTAATTATAAGATTTTACTTTCCAAAATGCATTTTATGTATTTTGTTTTTTACTCTTATTTGAGGATAAAGAGGGTAAGTCTTATTATAAAATAAGATTTTATAATCTTATTTGAGAAGGCAAATAAATGATCTATTCCCTATGTTCAGATGAGACATCTGAGGTCCAGAAATGTTAACAGATTTGTTCAGCTGTACACAGAGGTAAGTAAGAACTATGAAAGGAATTCAAGTTTTCTAACAATAAATTGTTTCTCCACCAAATTTCATGAGAAAAGTAGAGAAATATCCAAAAATCAGATGAGATCTACATGTTCTTCTCTAGTTCTGGGACACATCTTGAAATTACCTTGATAAAATTTTGTCAAGTGTAAAGTATGTATGAAATATTATACAAGTCATTGGGCAGGGAGAGAGTGTTATTCCTACATACTGTTCCTGACATGACCCCTTCCCTCTAGGAGTTCACCATCTCATGGGAGAAAATAATGTATACTACAATAATAATGTATATTACAAAAATGATAAGTTTGCATTAGGCCTCTGACATAAGAGCTATGGAAACTCAGGGTAAGGGGTGCTAAATCTGCATGCTAAAGTTAAGAAGGAATCACAGCAGTGATGATATTTGAATTGTGTACTAAAGGATGAGAAGTATTTCTTGAGGTTGAGAACAGAAAGTAAAGGGAGTGCTGGGGTTGGAGAGGATGAGAATTTAATGGTAACAGAGCATGTAAAGACAAAAAGGAATGCGAGAGTTAGTTACAATTTTTTATGAAGTGATCTTGATAGCTTGATGTCTTTTGGGGCAGTTGAAAAAACCTCTCCTGAGATTTGCTTAAAATCTATCTTAGGAAAACTGAAAACTGAAACAAAACAAAAAAAACTGAAAGCATATAACTTATTAGGGAACTCAGAATTTATTAGAATGCATCCGTTGTGGATTTTTTTGTAATGGGAAAACTCATTTGTAAAGTAAGTAATCATACTCTGCCCCACACCTTTCTTCAATTTGGCTCTTTTTTACATGGAGTTTTGTGTAGCAGGATTCTATAAAATGAAAGCAATAGGGATATTTTCTGCTGTAAACAGAAAGCAGCACAA
The DNA here is from genome assembly GCF_028564815.1 of Eubalaena glacialis. NCBI lineage: Eukaryota > Metazoa > Chordata > Mammalia > Artiodactyla > Balaenidae > Eubalaena > Eubalaena glacialis. The sequence goes on from NC_083730.1 coordinate 34,562,061, forward strand.
AGCCAATCCTTCAACCACAAAGAATTGGTATAAGAAGGTAGAAGATCAAGACTTTATCTGATGAATTAAATCAAGGCCAACAACCAAGTGCATCCATCACTTCCTTAAGGCACTGTATTTTACCTCATTAGTAGAACTTTGGATCTGACAAAGCTGAATAATTGTCAAACCATGACCATGTGTTATTTGAACGCTCTGAATTGCAAAGACAAAAGAAAAGATAAACACGGGAAAAATGAAAGTATTTCAAGACTTAGTGAGCCCTCTGTTGTCACCCTTAATTGTCACCACTTTAATTACACTGTAGATCATCACTCACTTGCAATATTGTCAACAAGAATTATCCAAGTCCAAATAAGTCTCAGTAGTAAAGCAAATTGGTGCCTACCCACTGAAGTAATGATTGAAAGTATAATTCATGTAAAAGATGTTGACTGATAATGTGTCTAAGATTATATGCACTCTATAGATTTTAAATTGATTTTAAAAAGGAGTTAGTACAGCAATGTCTTTATCAGAGAAAGGGCCTGGAGATGGATATGCTTGTATCGGTCCCTGACTACCCACATGTTGCTGGGCTCCTTCACAGTCACACATTTACTCTGGTGTCCCAATGGCTAAAGGTCTCCCAAAATCACCTGGCCCCCATTTATTCCCTAATTTAATCTTGTGAGGTAAGCATAAATGCCTACACTTTGTATGTGAGGAAACTGAGGCCCACAGAAAAAAAAAAAGTAATATGCCCAGAGACACAGAGATATTAAATGATGGTCCTGAGGTGCCTACACATACATGTCTAAGTTCAATGGTTACACTATTTTCATTTCCCACCCTAAGAAATTTTATTTCATTTCTTGAGGATATGATACAAAGAACCTGATTTCTAATTCAGCTGAATCTTCATAGATACATTTTAGACATCAGACAAAATCATGTACACCAAAATACTTGAAAATTTTAAATTTTCTATGCAAACAACATGGAGTGTTACCTTTATTAGGTGGGGCAGGGGAAAGTATGGGAAGGTCTGACCAAGCATTTCAACATGTATGGATCAAAGACATTATGTTCTGGTCCATTCAGGGACCCCTGGAGGCCTTGGCCACATAGAGAAGGGATGATAATTATCTCAATTTGAGAAAATCAAGTACTAACCCAGTAATAATAAGAAATTATTAAAGTCTGCGATCATACGAATGAAGAAAGTAAACAAGGTCTACTAGGTGCTCATCTATTACAGGGACAGTGTTCTTTCTTTCTCTCTCTCTCTCAATCCCCGCGTGTGTGTGTGTGTGTGTGTGTGTGTGTGTGTGTGTGTGTGTGTATTACAGAGTAATTGATAGAAACTATAGGTCACAAATAGAAAATACCTTCCCTCTCCATTTATTTAACAAGATTAAGGGTTGTGGTGTGTCTGTGTGTGTGCCCAGACCTTGAAAGGCCCTGAACTGTTACCAGGAATTAGACATAATCCTCACCCTGTCCAGTGGGATAAAAAGGATGTATAAATAGAGAATTATAATGCAGTGGGGTAGGCACAAAGATAGAGATGTATACGTGGTATTTTGAAAGCAATGCAAACTGTGGCTCAGGAAGTTAGTTACCTACCACAGGTTGCTCAGCTGCTCAGGCATAGCATTGGGACCAGAAGCCTCTGAAATTCCTGGATCATGGATTTTTTTTTTTCCATTAGATCATGCTGCCTCCCATAAACCAGCATAAAATCTGCTTCTCCTAGTTGGAGTTTAGGCTGCTTATGGTGACTCTTTTTGAGTGTGTATGTCTTTGCAGTGGTGGAATTGTGACTGTATACACTGATAGGTGGCAGTCCTCTGCATTGCTTACAAGCATGTAAGAAATTCTCTTATCACTGAATTTGGCTGTTATTTGCAAAGCCCATCAATGATCTCAACTCAGTCACTCAGGCTTTGCTCATAAATGTCAGCTCTTTGATGACTGTCACCGAACAGTGCTACCTGCTCTTCTGGTTCATCAGCAGGCATCAGCTAAGTGCTGTTACTGGCAACATGCCAGGTAATCTGTTCTGCCCTTTCTGCTTGCTACAACCCTACTCCAGCTGACACAATAACATTATCATTGAAACATGACCTATTCTTGTCTCCACACTCTCAGGTACTTCAATCCTGCCACACCAAGTGTATTAGAGGGATAGAAGTATGTGCCAGATTCTCCCTAGAGTATGTGTGAAGGATGGATTATGCTGGAGTATGTTGAGGATGATGGTTTCTCTGGGGATGTTGTATTGAGGTGGGAATCAGAGGATACACACAGTTCAGAATCCCAGGAAAAAAATCTTTAATTAAACTGTAGTGAAATTGTATAGAAAATTTGTTGTCTCACAATGGAACACCAGACAAGGACTTTTAACTGGTTATATAAGTTGCAGAGGCCTTTATTCAGTGGACTGCTTGAATAGGGAAGTGATTCTTTGAGTAGTCACTAACTGAATGGATAAGAAAACCTTAGATAGTTTATTACCACATAGTTCCTCTTAATATGCTTTAAAATGAGAAACAATTGTGTCAGAGTACGTGTCGTGTATATAAATCTCTGTGCACTCACAAGGAGGAATGATTGTTGTTTTATCTAAACTATTTCTCTGTCTTTTAATTTCTTCCCCCAATGAAAAGCAGAATGAGAACCTACATCTTTGAGTCATACATATGTCTGACCCTGTTCAAAGTGCTTTATGTACATTATTTCATTGAATCCTCACAAAAATGCTAAGCATATTTGTGGTGATTATCCATAATTCACAGATGAGTAAAGTGAGGCTTGAAGAGGGTGAGCAGTTTGCTCAGGAACACAGAACCTGTGTCTGGACAGATCTTAGTCACCTCCAAATCCCAGGTCCTTAACACTGTCTACTATGCCACTCACTATCCCATATTCTTAATCTATCCTTGATCTTCAGCATAAGGCCTCAGCATAGAAATTATGACAGAATAATGTGAACTGGAGGCTTTAACATCCTAGCAAATATAGATTTGTGTTTTCTCACCTGTGAATAAGGAATAACAATAATAGACACTGCAATGACTGCTATTTATAGAGCAGTTATAACAAAGCCTGGCACATGGTAAGTGCTGAGTAATGCTTGTAACATAAAGGCATAACTTTGTTTTTAATTATTTGTCTTAACAGAATTTGACTTTGAGCAGGTCACTTAAGCTCTTTGTTTTTCATTTTTATTGAGGTATAGTTGATTTAAAATATGTTAGTTTTAGGTGTACAATATAGTAATTAAACATTTTATAGATTATAATCCAATTAAAGTTATAAAATATTGGCTATACACCCTATGTTATAAAATATATCCTTGTAGCTTATTTATTTGTACATAGTAGTTTGTATCTCTTAATCCTCTACCCCTGTCTTACCCCTACCAGCTACCTTCTTCACACCGGTAAACAATAGTTTGTTCCCTATATGGGTGAGTCTGTTTCTGTTTTGTTATATTCACTCATTTGTTTTATTTTCCACAAGTAGTGATAACATACAGTATTTGTCTTTCTCTGTCTAGCTTACTTGACTAAACATAATATACACTTCAGGTTGAACCGTGTTGTTGCAAATGGCAAAATTTCATTCTTTTATATGGCTGAGTAGTATTCTATTTTGTGTGTGTGTATTACATCTTCTTTACCCAATCATCTGTTGATGGACACTCAGATTGCTTCCAAATCTTGATTATTATCAATAATGCTGCTATGAACATTAGAGTGCATGAATCTTTTCAAATTAATGTTTTCATTTTCTTCAGTTATATACCAAGGAATGGAATTACTAGATTATATGGTAGTTCTATTTTTAGATTATTAAGGAAACTTCAAATTGTTTTGCACAGTGGCTGTACCAATTACATTCCCACCAACAGTATACAAGGAATCCCTTTTATTCGCATTTTGTTATTTGTGGTCTTTTTGATGGTAGCCATTCTGACAGGTATGAGGTGATATTGTGATTTTGACTTGCATTTCTCTGATGATTAGTGATGTTGAGCATCTTTACATATGTCTGTTGACCATCTGTATGTCTTCTTTGGAAAAATGTCTATTCAGGCCTTCTGTCCATTCTTTAATTGGGTTGTTTGTTTTGGGGATATTGAGTTGTTTATATATTTTTTGATATTAACCCCTTATCTGTCATATCATTTGAAAATATTTTCTCCCATGTAGTAGTTGTCCGTTTATTTTGTCAACTGTTTCCTTTGCTATAAAAAGTTTTTAAGTTTTAGTAGGTCCCATTTATTTACCTTTGCTTTTATTTCCTTTGCATTAGGAGAAAGATTAAAAAAAAAAAAAAGCAACAATGCTATGACTTATGCCAAGGAGAATTCTGCCTATCTTATCTTAGAGAAGTTTTATGGTTTCTGGCCTTATATTTAGGTCTTTAATCAATTTTGAGTTTATTTTTGTATGCAGTGTGAGAAAATGTTCTAATTTCATTATTTTACCTGTAACAAATGACTTATTGAGAGTGCATTTTTTCCTCATTGTACATTCTTGCTTCCTTTGTTGTAGTTTAATTGACCATAAGCGTATGGGTTAATTTCTGGGCTCTCTGTCCTGTTCCATACATTTTTGTGTCTTTTTGTTGTTGTTGTTCCAGTACCATACTGTTTTGATTACTATAGCTTTCTAGTATAGTTTGAGGTCAGGGAGTGTAATACCTCCAACTCTGTTCTTCTTTCTCAAGATTACTTTAGCTATTCAAGGCCTTTTGTGCTTTTATAGAAAATTTTAAATGATTTGTTTTAGTTTTGTGAAAAATGCCCTTGGTATTTTGATAGGGATTGCACTGAATGCCTTGCGTAGTATAGTCAATTTAACAGTATTAGTTCTTCCAATCCATAAACACAGTTTATCTTTCCATTTGTGTCATCATCATTTTCTTTCATCAATGTCTTATAGTTTTTTGAGTACAGGCCTTTTACTTCCTTAGCTAGATTTATTCCTAAGTATTTTATTCTTTTGATGTGATTGTAAATAGTATTGTTTACTTAATTTCTCTTTCATTATTAGTTTATAGATATGCAATAGATTTCTGTATATTAATTTTATATCCTGCAACTTTACTGAATTAATTGATGAGCTCTAGTAGTTTTTGGGTGGTGTCTTTGGGATTTTCTATGCATAGTATTATGTCATCTGCAAACAGTGAAAATTTTACTTCTTCCTTTGCAATCTGGGGTCTTTTTAGCTTGTCTGATTGCTGTGCCTAGTACTTCCAATACTATGTTGAATACAAGTGGTGAGAGTGGCCATCCTTGTCTTGTTCTTGTTTTTAGAGAAAATGTTTTTAGCTTTTCACCATTAAGTATGATGTTAGCTCTGCTTTTGTCCTATATGGCCTCTATTATGTTGATATATGTTCCCGCTATACCCATTTTGTGAAGAGTTTTTATCATAAATGAACGTTGCATTTTATAAAAAGCCTTTTCTCCATCTATTGAGATGATTATATGATCTTTATTCTTCAATTTGTTAATGTGGTATATCACACTGATTGATTTTCAGATATTGAACCATCCTTATATCCCTGGGATAAATTCTAGCTAATCATGTTGTATGATACTTTCAATATATTGTTGAATTTGGTTTTCTAATATTTTGGTGAGAATTTTGCACCTATTTCTTCAGTTTTATTGGCTTAAATTTTCTTTTTTATGATATCTTTGATTGGTTTTGAGATGAGGGTGATGATGACCAAATGAGTTTGGAAGCATTCCTTTCTTTGCAATGTTTTAGACTAATTTGAGAAGGATAGATGTTAACATTTCTCTAAATGTGTGGTAGAATTCACCCTTGAAACCATCTGGTCCTGGACTTTTGTTTGTTGGGAGTTTTAAATTACTGTTTAAGTTTCATTACCAGTAATTTGTCTGCTCATATTTTCTAATTATTCCTGGTTTAGTCCAGGGAGATTGTATATTCTAGGTATTTATCCATTTCTTCTGGGTTTTCCAATTTATTGGTATATTGCTGTTTGTAGTAATGTCTTATGATCTTTTGTATTTCTGTGGTGTTGGTTGTAACTTCTCCGTTTTCACTTCTGATTTTATTGATTTAGGTTCTCTCTTTTTTTCTTGGTGAGTCTGGTTAAAAGTTTATCAATTTTGTTTATCTTTTCTAAGAATTAACTCTAAGTTTCATTGATCTTTATTGTTACTTTAGTCTCTATTTCATTTATATTGGCTCTGAACTTTATGAGTCTCTTCCTTCTACTAACTTTGGGTTTTGTTTATTTTTCTCTTTCTTGTTCCTTTAGGTGTAAGATTAGGTTTTTTATTTGTTTTTCTCTTGTTTCCTGAGGTAGGCTTATATCACTATAAAATTTTCTCTGCATCCCATAAATTTTGGATCATTGTGTTTTCAATTTTATTTTTCTCAAGTTATTTTTTGATTTCTTCTTTAATTTATTCAGTGACCCATTGTTTGTTTACTAGCATATAGTTTATCTTCCATGTGTCTGTGTTTTCTCCAGTTTTATTTTGTAGTTATTTTCTAGTCTCATGGCATAAAAGTCAGAAAAATTGCTAGATATAATTTCAATTTCCTTGAATTTATTGCAACTTATTTTGTTGCCTAGAATTTGATCTGTCCTGGAGAGTGTTCCATGTGCACTTGAAAATAATGTGTATTCTGCTGCTTTTGTATGCACTGCAAACATACAAATATATATAAACATGAAAAAATTATATGTATATACTAAACCTTTTGGTCTAATGTGTAATTTAAGTTCAATATTTTCTTATTGATTTTTTGTCTGGATGATCTGTCCATTGATATAAGTGGGGGTTTTAAAGACCCCTATAATTATTGTATTACTCTTAATTTATCCCTTTATATCTGTTAATATTTGCTTTATGTATTTAGGTGCTATGTTGGGTGCATATATATTTACAATTGTAAATATATTCTTATATATTGTTATAAAATTGTTGTATCTTCCTCTTAGATTGACCCCTTGATCACTATATAATGTCCTTCTTTGTCTTATTTTTCAGTCTTTGTTTTAAAGTCTATTTTGTCTAATATCAGTACTGCTACTCCAGCTTTCTTTGATTTCCATTTGCATGGAATATCTTTTTCCATCCCCTTACTTTCAGTCTGTGTGTGTCTTTACATCTGCAGTCACTCTCTTGTAGGCAGCATATGTACCAGTCTTGTTTTTGTATCCATTCAGCTACTCTATGTCTTTGATTGGAGCATTTAGTCCATTTAAATTTAAAGTAATTATTTTTTTTTGAATTTTTGAATTTTATTTTGCTAATTTTTTTATACAGCAGGTTCTTATTAGTCATCCATACGTTTGTTCTCCACATGTGTCTCAATTTCTGCCCTGCAAACCAGTTCATCTGTACCCTTTTTCTAAGTTCCACATATATGTGTGAATACATGCTATTTGTTTTTCTCTTTCTGACTTACTTCACTCTGTATGACAGTCTCTAGATCCATTCACGTCTCTACAAATGACCCAATTTCATTCCTTTTTATGGCTGAGTAATATTCCATTGTATATATATACTACATCTTCTTTATCCATTCATCTGTTGATGGACACTTAGGTTGCTTCCATGACCTGGCTATTGTAAATAGTGCTGCAATGAACATTGGGATTCATGTGTCTTTTTGAATTATGATTTTCTCTGGGTATATGCCCAGTAGTGGGAATGCTGGGTCATATGGTAATTCTATTTTTAGTTTTTCAAGGAACCTCCATACTGTTCTCCATAGTGGCTGTATCAATTTACATTCCTACCAACAGTGCAAGAGGGTTCCCTTTTCTACACACCCTCTCCGACATTTGTTGTTTGTAGATTTTCTGATGATACCCATTCTAACTGGTGTGAGGTGATACCTCATTGTAGTTTTGATTTGCATTTCTCTAATAATTAGCGATGCTGAGCAGATTGTCATGTGTCACTTGGCCATCTGTATCTCTTCTTTGGAGAAATGTTTGTTTAGGTTTTCTGCCCATTTTTGGATTGGGTTGTTTGTTTTTTTAATATTGAGCTGCATGAGCTGTTTATATATTTTGGAGATTAATCCTTTGTCCATTGATTCATTTGCAAATATTTTCTCCCATTTTAAGCATTGCCTTTTCATCTTTTTTATGGTTTCCTTTGTTGTGCAAAAGCTTTTAAGTTTCATCAGGTCCCATTTGTTTATTTTTGTTTTTATCTCCATTACTCTAGGAGGTGGATCAAAAAAGATCTTGCTGTGATTTATGTCAAAGAGTGTTCTTCCTATGTTTTCCTCTAAGAGTCTTATAGTGTCCAGTCTCTAATCCATTTTGAGTTTATTTTTGTGTATGGTGTTAGAGAGTGCTCTAATTTCACTCTTTTACATGTAACTGTCCAGTTTTCCCAGCACCACTTATTGAAGTGACTGTCTTTTCTCCATTGCATATCCTTGCCTCCTTTGTCATAGATTAGTTGACCATAGGTGCGTGGGTTTATCTCTGGGCTTTCTATCCCGTTCCATTGATCTATATTTCTGATTTTGTGCCAGTACCATATTGTCTTGATTACTGTAGATTTGTAGTATAGCCTGAAGTCAGGGAGTCTGATTCCTCCATTTCCTTTTTTTTTCCCCTCAAGACTGCTTTGGCTATTCGGGGTCCTTTGTGCCTCCATACAAATTTTAAGATTTTTTCTTCTAGTTCTGTAAAATATGCCATTGGTAATTTGATCGGGATTACATTAAATCTGTAGATTGTTTTGGGTAGTATAGTCATTTTCACAATATTTATTCTTCCAATCCAAGAACATGGTATGTCTCTCCATTTGTCTGTATCATCTTTAATTTCTTTCATCAGTGTCTTATAATTTTCTGCATACAGGTCTTTTGTCTCCCTAGGTAGGTTTATTCCTAGGTATTTTATTCTTTTTGTTGCAGTGGTAAATGGGAGTGTTTCCTTAAAATCTCTTTCAGATTTTTCATCATTAGTGTATAGGAATGCAAGAGATTTCTGTGCATGAACTTTGTATCCTGCAACTTTACTAAATTCATTGATTAGCTCTAGTAGGTTTCTAGTGACATCTTTAGGACTCTCTATGTAAAGTATCAAGTCATCTGCAAACAGTGACAGTGTTACTTCTTGTTTTCTGATTTGTATTCCTTTTATTTCTTTTCCTTCTCTGACTGCCGTGGCTAGGACTTCCAAAACTATGTTGAATAATAGTGGTGAGAGTGGACATCCTTGTCTTGTTCCTGATCTTAGAGGTAATGCTTTCAGTTTTTCACCATTGAGAATGATGTTGGCTGTGGGTTTGTCATATATGGCCTTTATTATGTTGAGGTAGGTTCCATCTATGCCCACTTTCTGGAGAGTTTTTATCATAAATGGGTGTTGAATTTTTCAAAAGCTTTTTCTACATTTATTGAGATGATCATATGATTTTTCTTCTTCAATTTTTTAATATGGTGTATCACATTGATTGATTTGCATATATTGAAGAAGCCTTGCATCCCTGGGATAAATCCCACTTGATCATGGTGTATGATCCTTTTAAAGTGTTGTTGGATTCTGTTTGCTAGTATTTTGTTGAGGATTTTTGCATCTATAATCATCAATTTTATTGGTCTGTAATTTTCTTTTTTTGTAGTATCTTTCTCCGGTTTTGGTATCAGCATGATGGTGGCCTCATAGAATGAGTTTGGGAGTGTTTCTTCCTCTGAAACTTTTTGGAAGAGCTTGAGAAGGATGGGTATTAGCTCTTCTCTAAATGTTTGATAGAATTCACCTGTGAAGCCATCTGGTCCTGGTTTTTTGTTTTTTGGAAGATTTTTAATCACAATTTCAATTTCATTACTTGTAATTGGTCTCTTCATGTTTTCTGTTTCTTCCTGGTTCAGTCTTGGAAGGTTATACCTTTCTAAGAATTTGTCCATTTCTTCCAGGTTGTCCATTTTATTGGCATAAAGTTGCTTGTAGTAGTGTCTTCAGATGCTTTATATTTCTGAGGTGTCTGTTGTAACCTCTCCTTTTTCATTTCTAATTTTGATTTGAGTCTGCTCCCTCTTTTTCTTCATGACTTTGGCTAATGGTTTATGAATTTTGTTTATCTTCTCAAAGAACCAGCTTTTAGTTTTATTGATCTTTGCTATTGTTTTCTTTGTTTCTATTTCATTTATTTCTGCTCTGATCTTTATGATTTCTTTCCTTCTGCTAACTTTGGGTTTTGTTTGTTCTAGTTTCTCTAATTGCTTTAGGTGTAAGGTTAGATTGTTTATATAAGATTTTTTTTTTTCTTGAGGTAGGCTTGTATTGCTATAAACTTCCCTCTTAGAACTGCTTTTGCCACATCCGATAGGTTTTGGATCATCTTGTTTTGATTGTCATTTGCCTCTAGGTATTTTTTAATTTCCTCTTCAATTTCTTCAGTGATCTCTTGGTTATTTAGTAACGTATTGTTTAGCCTCCATATGTTTGTGCTTTTTAAGGTTTTTTCCCTGTAATTGATTTCTAATCTCATAGCGTTGTGGTCAGAAAAGATGCTTGATATGATTTCAATTTTCTTAAATTTACTGAGGCTTGATCTGTGAACCAAGATGTGCTCTATCCTGGAGAAAGTTCCATGCCCACTTGAGAAGAAAGTGTAATCTGCTGTTTTTGGATGGAATGTCCTATAAATATCATTTTAATCTATCTGGTCTATTGTGTCATTTAAAGCTTGTGTTTCCTTATTAATTTTCTGTTTGGATGATCTGTCCATTGGTGTAAGTGAGGTGTTAAAGTCCCCCACTATTACTGTGTTACTGTCGATTTCCTCTTTTATAGCTGTTAGCTGTTACCTTATGTATTCAGGTGCTCCTATGTTGGGTGCATATATATTTATAATTTTTATATCTTCTTCTTGGATTGATCCCTTGACCATTATGTAGTGTCCTTCCTTGTTTCTTGTAACATTCTTTATATGAGTATTGCTACAGCAATATCTTTCTCCATCCCCTCACTTTCAGTCTGTATGTGTCCCTAGGTCTGAAGCGGGTCTCTTGTAGACAGCATATATATGTGTCTTGCTTTTGTATCCATTCAGCAAGCCTGTGTCTTTTCTTTGGAGCCTTTAATCCATTCACGTTTAAGGTAATTATAGATATGGATGTTCCTATTACCATTTTCTTAATTGTTTTGGGATTGTTTTTGTAGGTACTTTTCTTCTCTTCTTTTTCCCACTTAGAGAAGTTCCTGTAGCATTTGTTGTAGAGCTGGTTTGGTGGTGCTGAATTCTCTTAGCTTTTGCTTGTCTGTAAAGCTTTTGATTTCTCCAACAAATCTGAATGAGATCCTTGCCGGATAGAGTAATCTTGGTTGTAGGTTCTTCCCTTTCATCACTTTAAGTATATCATGCCACTCCCTTCTGGCTAGTAGGGTTTCTGCTGAGAAATCAGCTGTTAACCTTATGGGAGTTCCCTTGTATGTTATTTGTCATTTTTCCCTTGCTGCTTTCAATAATTTTTCTTTGTCTTTAATTTTTGCCAATTTGATTACTATGTGTCTCGGCGTGTTTCTCCTTGGGTTTATCCTGTATGGCACTCTCTGCGCTTCCTGGACTTGGGTGACTATTTCCTTTCTCATGTTAGGGAAGTTTTCGACTATAATCTCTTCAAATATTTTCTCTGGTCCTTTCTCTCTCTCTTCTCCTTCTGGGACCCCTATAATGTGAATGTTGTTGCGTTTAATGTTGTCCCAGAGGTCTCTTAGGCTGTCTTCATTTCTTTTCATTCTTTTTTCTTTATTTTGTTCTGCAGCAGTGAATTCCACCATTCTGTCTTCCAGGTCACTTATCGGTTCTTCTGCCTCAGTTATTCTGCTATTGATTCCTTCTAATGTATTTGTCATTTCAGTTGTTGTATTGTTCATCTCTGTTTGTTTGTTCTTTAATTCTTCTAGGTCTTTGTTAAACATTTCTTGCATCTTCTCGATCTTTGCCTCCATTCTTTTTCTGAGATCCTGGATCATCTTCACTATCATTATTCTGAATTCTTTTTCTGGAAGGTTGCCTATCTCCACTTCATTTAGCCGTTTTTCTGGGGTTTTATCTTGTTCCTTCATCTGGTACATAGCTCTCTGCCTTTTCATCTTGTCTATCTTTCTGTGAATGTGGTTTTTGTTGCACTGGCTGCAGGACTGTAGTTCTTCTTGCTTCTTCTGTCTGCCCTCTGATCATTGAGGCTATCTAAGAGGCTTGTTCAAGTTTCCTGATGGGAGGGACTGGTGGTGGGTATAGCTGACTGTTGCTCTGTTGAGCAGAGCTCAGTAAAACTTTAATCTGCTTGTCTGCTGCTGGGTGGGGCTGAGTTCCCTTCCTGTTGCTTGTTTGGCCTGAGATGACCCAACACTGGAGCCTACCTGGGCTCTTTGGTGGGGCTAATGGCAGACTCTGGGAGGGCTCACGCCAAGGAGTACTTCCCAGAACTTCTGCTGCCAGTGTCCTTTTCCTCACGGTGAGACACAGCCACCCCCTGCCTCTGCAGGAGACCCTCCAACACTAGCAGGTAGGTCTGGTTCAGTCACCTATGGGGTCACTGCTCCTTCCCTTGGGTCCCGATGCACACATTACTTTGTGTGTGCCCTCCAAGTGTAAAGTCTCTGTTTCCCCCAGTCCTGTCGAAGTCCTGCAATCAAATCTCACTAGCCTTCAAAGTCTGATACTCTAAGAATTCCTCCTCCCATTGCCAGACCCCCAGGTTGGGAAGCCTGACGTGGGGCTCAGGACATTCACTCCAGTGGGTCACTTCTGTAGTATAAGTGTTCTCCAGTTTGTGAATCCCCCACCCAGCAGTTATGGGATTTGATTTTATTTCGATTGGGCCCATCCTACCATCTCATTGTGGCTCTCCTTTGTCTTTGGATGTGGGGTATGTTTTTTGGTGAGTTCCAGTGTGTTCCTGTCGGTGATTGTTCAGCAGTTAGTTGTGATTCTGGTGTTCTCACAAGAGGGAGTCTAAATTAAATATTGATAGGTATGTTCTTACTGCCATTTTAAAAATTGTTTTCTGGTTGTTTTTGTAGTTATGTTATGTTCTTTTCTTCTTATTTTGCTGTCTTCCCTTGTGATTTGATGACTAATTTTTCTCTTTTTTGTGTGTGTGTATCTATTATTGATTTTTGGTTTGTGGTTACCATGAAGTTTATATATAGCAATCCATATATTTATTTGATTATTTTCAGTTGCTGGTCTCAAGTTCAAATGGGCTTTAACAACCCTTCAGTTTTAGCCTCTTCCCCAAACAAGTGTTCTTGACATCATATTTTACATCTTTTGGCTTAGTGTATCCCTTCTCTACTTATTGCAGATAAAGAAGATTTTACTACCTTTGTCTTTTAGTCTTGCTATTAGATTTGTTCATGGTTGAATTACTACCTTCACTGTATATTTGCCTTTATCAATAATTTTTTTGTGTGATTTTCATTTTTCTAGTTGTGAACTTTTGTTTTTTGCTTAGAGAAATTCCATTAACATTTATTATAGAGCTGTGCTGGTCATGCTGAACTCTTTTACCTTTTGCTTTTTTGTACAAATTTTGATCTCTCCATCAAATCTGAATGACATGTTTGCCAGGTAGAGTATTCTTCATTGTAGATGTTTTACTTTAGACACTTTAAATATATTATGCCACTCCCTTCTGACCTGCAGAATTTCTGTTGAAAAGTCAGCTTATAATCTTATGGGAGTTCCCTTGTATGTAACTTATTGCTTTTTCCTTGCTGCTTTTAATATTCTCTCTTTAATTTTAAATTTTGCTATTTTAATTACAATATATCTTCTTTGGGTTAATCCTGTTTGGGACTTTCCGTGCTTCCTGGACCTGAATGTCTTCTTCTTTTCTCAGGTTAGGGAAGTTTTCAGCTATTATGTCTTCAAACATATTCTCTGTCCCTTTATCTCTCTCTTCTCCTTCTGAGACCCCTATAATGCAAATGTTAGTATGCTTAGTGTTGTCCCAAAGGTCTCTTAAACTGTCCCCATTGCTTTTTATTATTTTTATTTTCTTCTATTCAGCTTCAGTAATTTCCACTACCCTGTCTTCCAGCTTGTTAATTTGTTCCTCTCTACTACCTAATCCACTCTTGATTTCTTTGAGTGTATTTTTAAATTTTAGTTATTGCATTCTTCATCTCTGTTTGGTTCTTTAATATTTTCTAACTCTGTTAAAAACTTCTAATTGCCCACTCTATTCATTTACTCTTCTCTGAGTTCTTTGATTATCTTTGTCATCATTACCTTGTACTCTTTATTGGGTAAATGCTCATCTCATCTCCACTTCACTTACTTCTTCTGGGGTTTTATCTTGTTTCTTCATTTGAAAAGTGTTCCTCTGTTGTCTCAATTTGCCTACTTTGCTGTTTTTTATTTTTATGTGTCTGGTAGGTTGGTTTCATTTCCTGATCTTGGAGGAGTGCTTTTTTGTAGATGTCTTGTATATCCCAATAGCACACTCTCCTCTGGTCAACCAGAACTATATGCTCTAAGGATGCCCCCTATGTGTGTTGTGTGAGTCCTTCTGTTGTGTCAGACTGACTACTGTGAGCAGTCTGGTAGGCATGACTGGTGTCTGGTCCAGTTGGTTGCCTGGCTCTGCCTTTTGCAGAGGCTGCCAGCCACTGGTTGTTGGGGCTGGATAATGAGGCTTCTGGCTGCAGAACCCCAGGAGGTCCCAGCCCTAGTGCTGGCTCACTGTTGGGCTGATCTGGGTTCTGGGATGGGTGGTTATGAGTCCACGGTTTCCATATCTAGTGTCTGTCTGCTGGTGGGTTGGGCCAGTTTCTGACATGCCTGTGGGTTCTGGGGTGTCCCAAAGTTGGCGCTGGCCCTCTCATGCATGGGGCTGGTTCCTGGTGAGGTTTCTGCGGAGTCTAAGTTATCTTGGAGCTGGTATTGCCCTCCTGGTAGGTGAAACTGGGGCCCCAGGGACCCCCCAGGAGCTGATTCCCACCCACCAGTGGGTGAATTGGGTCCTAGAGATAGTGCTGAGTCATTGACAGGCAGAGCTGGGTCCTGACATCTCTGGTTGCAGGGCCCGGGATTCCCAGAGCTGGTGTTGGACAACTGGTGGGTGGGGCCAAGACCCAAATGGTTTCAGGGCTATTGCTGGCACACTAGTGACCAGAGTCAGGTCTTGGGATCTCTGGCTGCAGAGCCCTGCGGTCCCAGAGCTAGTGTTGGCCTTTGGTGGTTGGTGCCAGTTTCTTACACAGCTGGCTCTGGGCTCCTGAAGCTCATGTTAGCCCACTAGTGGGTGTGGTCAGATGCCAGGGAAGCTGGCTTGGGGACCCAAGGTGTCTCAGAGCTGGTGTTCACCTGCTGGTGAGCAGCATGGCCATTGCCCAGGTTGTCCAGGGCTAGTGCCAGACTGCTGGTGGTAGGGTTAAATCCTGCCACAGTATGTTGTGGGGATGTGGTGGTCCTGGGACTGGTGTCTGCCCATTGATGTGTGAGGCTGGTCCCAGGGATAGTGCCAGGCCCCTTGTGATTAATGTCAGGGTCCAACGTCTTGGCGTCCAGGGCCTGAGGATCTCAGAGCTGCTGTTGTCCTGCTGGTGGGTAAGGCCCAGGACCTTGTAGGCCCAGGTTTAGTGCTGATTCACTGGTGGGTGGAGCCAGGTCCCAGGGTCTCTGGCCACAGGGCCCTTGAGGTGTGGGGTTGGGTCCTGGACCTTCTGGTGGACAAAGCCATATCCCAGGGTGACTGTGAGCTAAGAGGGTCTTAAGTCAGCCTGCCTGCTTGCGTGTGGAGCTGTGTCACTTCCTGCCTGGCTGCTCGGCCTGAGGTATCCCAGTACTGGAGCCAAGAGGCTGGTGGGTTGTTCTGGGTCCTTGTGCTTATAAGCTAGAGGAGGATTCCAAAATGGCGCTTGCCAGCACCAATGTCCATGCAGTAGAATAAGCTCCCAAAATTGGCTGTCTCACTTTCTATTTCCCCAGGTTGGGCTCCAGTTGCCTCCTGCCTCTCTAGGAGACTGTGATCAGAAGATGGATCTAACCCAGGTTCTTTATTTATTTATTTTTTTACTTTAATTATATATTTTTATTTTTCCAACCTCTTTTTCTATTATACACATTTCTATTCCCTGATAGAAATTTACTGAAAGTACATAAACTATAGTATTTCACAGGTGATTTTATATATATATATATATATATATATATATATATATATATATATATATATATATATATATATGATGCTTATTAAAATTTAACTAATATATAAAGGAGACAAGCCAACTTAATTATTTGTTAACTAATTCATGATGTGATAATTAAATATTTAATGTTTTAATGTTACAAAATCATAATTCTCTTCTTTTATCTTTATTTGTTCTTCCAGTTTTATTGAGGTATATTTGACACAGGAGCACTGTATAAGTTTAAGGTGTACAGCATAATGATTTGACTTACATACATTATGAAATAATCATCACAGTAATTTTAGTGAACACATATCTCATACAGATGCAAAATTAAGGATTAGAAAAAAGTTTCCTTGTGTTGAGAACTCTTAGGATTTACTCTCTTAACAATTTTCATATATAACATACAGCAGTGTTGATTATCTTTGTAATGTTGTGTATTATATTCCTAGTACTCACCTAAAACTGGAAGTTTGTACCTTTTATTTTTTTAATGGGAAGTCCTTGTTGGTTATCTATTTTAAATATAGCAGTCTCCTTTCAAATTACTTCTTCTGCCCTGGGTTCCAAGGCATGTGAGCTTTTATGTGTACCCTTTAATAGTGGAGTCTATTTCTGACAGCCCTCTGACTCTCCTGAAAGAAAACACTGCTGGCCTTCAAAGGCAAACATTCTGGGGGCTTGTCTCCCCAGTGCCAGGGAACTCAATGTGAGTCTTAGACCCATTGCTCCTTGGGGAGAACCCTCTGCAATTATAATTATCCTCCTGTTTGTGGATTCACCACCGGGGTATGGTTCTTGAGTATACCACAACTCATACTCTCATACCTACCTTTTTGTAGTTCCCCCTTTATATCTTTAGTTGTAGAAGATCTATTATGCTAGATTCTGTTTTTCCTCTATCAAAAGTTGCTCTGTAAATAGTTGTAATTTGGTGTGCTCATGGGAGTAGGTGAGCTCAGGGTCTTTCTACTCCATCATCTTGGCCAATCTCCCTTCACTTAAACTCTTTGAGTCTACATTTTCTTCATCCTAACAATGGCACTAATTAAAATTATCTTAGAGAGTTGCTGGGTAGATGACATTAGAAAATATCAAATTTAAAATGTGAATTATAGTGTCCAAGATATTACATACTCATTAAATCTATTGTCTACTGTTCTTTCTTCATTCCTTCATTTGTCCATTCGTTCCTTCCCTCCCTCCTCCCTTCTCTTCCTCCTTCTTTTCTTCCACTCCTCCACCTAAGGCAGTTTATGTCAGTGGAGTAAGGGAGGGTAGTGACAGAAACTATTTCAGGTGGGTATCAGGAAAAATGTGATTTAGTTTCAACATTATATGTCATTGTATATCCACCTGCTCTATACCTATCCTTGCTCTCTGTATCCTTATATTGATTAGTTTCAGTTTTAGTCTCTTAAGTGGTAATTTCGGTGACAATAATAATGGTAGCTTGCTAGTTATTCTATTTATCCTAGTTGACCCATTACACACACACACACACACACACACACACACACACACAGGACTGCCTGTTAGAGAAAGGATTTGAGAACAATTGCTTGACCTGCTACAACAGCTACAAAGGGCCTGATTAGAGTGGCTGTATTTTATAACAGAGCATGCCTGTACATGAACCTGGACTGTAACTAATTTTTCCAATACTTGTGTTGTTTTAGTAAATTTTGAATAATTAATAAGATGTTCCCTTTGTTCTCCACAGTAACATTGTTACCTTTAAATGGAAAGAGTCATATTTAACAGTTGCAGGAAAAGTTAACAATAAGCTACACACATGCAGAGTTTTTGTAAAATGAAGAAATTAGACTTTATTTAGAAGCACAAGGGACACTCTGTTATTTGAAATTGTAAAGATTTTACAAGTCTTTACAATTACAATTCTAATTGGTCCCTGCCTATTATCTTTTAACAGACCACATCCCACTACATTTTGCTTTCCACTCCACCGTCAGGCCAATTGTTCTGAGATTCCATTTTGCTTCTTCTGATCAAATGTCTTCAGTGACTTGCTCACTGCCAACAGACTGACATCCAAAGCCCACAGGACTCCTGATGTTTGAGACTTGTGAGATTATCTGTCAACTAAACAAAAAGGAGGTATCCCTAAGGCAAGTCAGATGGGGAGGACTGTAGTGTTGAATGGCACAGAGAAGTCATGCCAGAGAAGGCAGCATTGGGAACCAGATAACAGAGACAAATGTCAGGAGCCAAGAGGGATCAGCGAGATTTGAAACTGAGAATGAAAAACATCTTGACAATGAAGTTAGGTGAAGTGCAAATGGGAAGATTTAGAACTGTTACAAATGTTGAGTTGCTGCCAAAATGTTATTTTATGTGGGCCCTCATATGATATGATTTTTTAGACTGTATCTCTCATCTCACTCTTGGTCTCTCTCTGTGTCTCTGTGTCTCTCTTCCTCTCTTTCCTCTTCCCTGAGTGTGAGCTATGCCTCAATTTTAAAAGACCCATAGCCACTAGAATTATCCTTTTAGCATGGTATCTGTCTTCTAGACAAATTATTATACTCTTATTCTACCCCCAAATTCTTGAGACTTCTTCCCTGTTTTATTTACATAATAACTCAAACATAAACTCTCTTCTCCTTTCTCTCAATTTGTCTGGCTTTATCTGCTCTTCTAGATTCTGCTAAGTATTTCCTGCTTCTTAATATTGTCCCTATCTACTTCAGTCTAACATAGTTTCTCCCCTTTATAGCACTTAAAACTATTTATTTCATAACTGTTTATAATTATATACGTTCTTCCAGTGTCTGGTTTGTGGTCTTAAAATGTTATTTAAATCTTGTAGTTTTATTTAACTTTGTGTCTTTTAAAATTTATCTCCCCATCTTGGTTACAAATTCCTGCAGAATAGGAAATAAACTTTATATAGTTTTTTCTCTCCCATGAAAAGATATGGTAGTAAATTCTCAAAAATATTTACAAATGTAATTTCCCTCTTTCACCTTTGGGAAAAAGCAGAGAATAAGGCACAATACATACACAGTGAAATAAAATTAACAATATTCTAAAATTTCATGATACAAAGAGCCATGGATATAAAGAAAGAAACTGGCACCAATAGAAATGTAATACGTTGTAGCTTGGGAAGAAAATAGCCTCAGGCTAGCATGTGTAGACTTTGGTGACAGTGGTTTTGACCACTCTATGTTTAGGATGTTCAGTAAAACAAAGAAGCCAAAGTAATATTGTGGGCCAAAATTTAACAGATAGGTAAGAACAAATAAGATGAAAATTCCACGTTATAAGAAGTGATCATGTGCAAGGCAGATACAATAGAATCAGGAGCTGTGCACATTCTTTTAAAGAAAAAGGACAGAAACAGCTGGCAGCCAAATACAGATGAGACATTGAAAATAACTCATGTTTAGTTTTCCAAATAATTTTTCATTGGACACCAGGAAGAGGAAGGGGAAAGAAAATTATTTTATAAAACGTTATGGGAAAACCTTGGTAAACAAGCCTGCAGAATTTTGTTTACTCCTGTGTTTTTTGAATTCAAAATGTGTATTAACATCTCAATGAAAAAAATATTTCTTGGTTAATATTAAGAAAAAACGAGTTAGATTGTGATTGTAAACCTGAATTCTGAAGAAACTACAAGTTTCCACAAATTTTTCCTGTGAGGATGAAAAGCACCCTGGGTGGTGATTTAATTTTGGCAACCTATATTCTAATGTGAAAAGAAAGTGGAACACCTAGCCCCTAAGAATAGCAGACAATCATAGGAGCAGATTATAATCAAGGCATTATATCTTCTCCCTAATTTCAGGACGCTCTAAAATCAAGATGGGAAGAACCATTTCATAGGTAAAATTGTTGCTGCTATTAAAAGAAAAAACAAGCACTTTCTTTGCTAGTATTAAGAGCTTTTCTTTTCTATTTTTCCCCTTGACTTACCTCACTCCTTACTCCTTTCTTTTGCTTCGTTATAATGAAAGAGCTTAAACAATTTAATATCAGTTTCCACCATTTTTTAGACCACTCCACAAAAGCCTTTAATATTTTTTGCCCTTGAAAAAAAAAAAAAAACTGTATCGCTCACTTACTTCATCACAGAAAAACAAATGGAAAGCATTTTTACATAGAATACTCTGTTGTGACAAGCACACAAGTTATCTGCTTCTCTGAGCTTATCTGCATTTTGCTTGAGTATAATTCTGAGACAACCAAGCATGTTTGAAGGTGGAGAGACAAGCACTGAAATTCTGTTCTACTACTTATAAGGCAAATGACTTTGCTGGCTCTTCCTTTTCTTTCTGATCTTTGAATGTTGGAGGGCCCAGGGCTCATTTCTTGGACCTCAACTTATCTTTAATTTCCTAAATTATTTCATCCAGCCCTATGGATAAATTTATGTATCTTTATGTCTTTAGATTAAATTAAATTAATATCTATATTAAAACTATAAGGAGATAATATTAAACTGGCTAAAATTAAAGAGACTAACAATATCAAATGTAGAGTAGGATGTAATGGGAGAGTAAATTGGTAAAACCACCATGGAAAATGATTTGTCACTGTGTGTTAAGTTGAAGAAATACATAAGTTGACCGTATGATCTAGAAATTTTACTCTTAGCTATATATACCCAACAGGAATTCACATATGTGTAGACCAAGAGGCATGACCAGAGTATTCTTAGAACCATTATTCCTAATAGCCTCATATTAAAAGTTTAAATATTCATTAATATAAAAGTGAGTAGAATCAATTGTGTTAGAATATTATGTATACTATATATACTGTATACTATATATATGCACACATATACATACATTTGTACAATATATGTGTGTGTGTGTGTATATATATATAACCATAAAATCTAGGATATTAGTTACCTGTTGAGGGAGGTAGGAGGCAGTGATTGGGAAGGGCATGGGGATTCTGGAGTTCAGGAAATGTTCTTGCTTTATTATGGGTGGTGGTAGCATGAGTGTTCACCTTGTGATAAACCATAGAACTGTAAAATGTTCTGTTTTGCATCTTCTTAAGGTACATCAAATTTCACAATAGAAAAGATTTATGAACTTTTAAAACATTATATCTCCAGTCCAGACTTCCTTTCTAAACTCCAGTCACGTATTCAACTCTCTACTTGACATCTCCAGTTAAATAACTAATAACAGTTTCAAACAAACAAACAAAAAATGTCCAAAACTGAAGTACTGATCTTCTTCCCAAACTTGTTTCACCTGCTGCCTAGGTCTTATCAATTGATGACAACTCCAACTTTCTAATTTCTCAGGCCCTAAGTCTTGGCCTGATCCCTTGCTCTTCTCCTTCTCTCATATCTCCACATCTAATATATAAGTAAATCCGTTTGCCTTTACCTTTTATACATATCCAGAGGTCTTCTTTTCTCAAAACCAATTATTACCATCTTGGTCCAAATTACCATCCTCTTTTGCTTGTTTCTGCAATATTGCCCTAACTGTTCTCCATGCTTCTACTATAGCCCCCTACAATTTATTCTCAACACAGCAGCCAGAGTGGTTCTTTTAAGTTAAAATTTAGGTTTTGTCAATTTTTTGCTTAAAACCCTACCACAGATCCTGTTTCACTCACGGTACTCCCAATGGCCTATATAACTTCTCTGGTCTCATGTCCTACTACCCACTCTCTTGCTTCTCTCTCTTATAGCAACACCAGCTTCCTTATTCTTCCTAAAATATTCCAGACATGCACACTCTCCTTTTAAGGACTTTGTTCTATCTTTTCCGTCTTCCTGGAATACTTTTCTCCAGATATCTGCTTGACTGCTCTATCTCCTACAATCATTGCTCTTTTTTATCTCAATGGTCCTATCCTGACCAGTCTGTTTTGTTTAAAACCTCACCTCCTTACAATACACCCATATTCTTTTCTCTGGTCCACTTTCTTCTTTATGTAGCACCTATTATCTTCTAATTTAATATTTTTATATCATTGGTTATTGTTGGCCTTCTCCAACTAGAATGTCTATTTTGTTCTTCCAAGTCCCTAGTGCATAAATGAAATAAATAAAATCACCTAAACTTGTGAAGCCTCAATTTCTTCATCTCTAAAGTATGGATAATATACTATATATAATAATATAATATAATATACAATAACTATTGTACCAACCTTGTTTTGGGTTGTAAGATTCAGGATAGTAGCAGTGGAGATGGGAAGTGATAAGATTCTGGATATATATTAAAGAAATGCCAAAAGTATTTAATAATTGATAGGAGAGGATTGTTGGCTCAAACAATTGTAAGGATGGTTTTGCCATCAACTGAAATGGAATTATTATATGTAAAGTTCTTGGCACTTAAAAAAACCCACAAGATTATTCTTGTAATCTTATGTTAAAAAAAAAAGAGAGAGAGTGTATGTAGCTCTTGACATTGTAGAGAGACAAAATATAGACACATTTTATGATAACTAGATGTTTGTGCTCCAGTTGGGTTCAAGACCTTTTCAAACAGAACTTATACTGATATGAATATTAAATGTAATAATCCAAATAAAGCAAAGTGATACTTACAGTAGGTAATGTTTGAAGTTCTTCTTTGTTTAAATATTTATTTATTTATTTATTTGGCTGCACTGGGTCTTAATTGTGGCACGCAGGATCTTTGTTGTGGCATGCAGGATCTTTAGTTGCTGCATGGGATCTTTTAGTTGTGGCATGCAGACTCTTAGTTGCAGCATGCAGGCAGGATCTAGTTTCCTGACGAGGGATTCAATGGGGCCCCCTGCATTGGGAGCACGGAGTCTTAACTGCTGGATCACCAGGGAAGTCCCATGAAATTATTCTTCTTCTTTATATTAATAAAAAGGCTGATACTTGAGGTGAGTAAGAAAGGGAAACATTTGTAAGTATAAGATAAAAATGTAAATTTACATTTACACATTCTAACGAAAAGAGAGTAGATGAAAGCTTATTTATAGATCATAGTAATCTTGGAAATCTTCCTCTGTTAAGGAGGTTTTGAACCAAGCCATTCTTTCATTTTATATGCAGCTTATATGTATTGAGCTCTTGCTTTCCAGCCATTGTTCTGGATACTATAAACATAGCATTGAATTAGGCTCCACCCCACCTTCAAAATACTCTGTTATAATGGTAAAGAGAGACAAATAATTTGGAAATTACAATTACATAGCTTAAAGCTGATTTTGTTGGTGTTCACTTTCCTGCTTATCTTTCCCACATAAATTTGCCTTATGTTATTTGTCCAGAACCAAAACAGAAAATCAGAAAACTCCATCCTCTCCTCTCCTTAATTGATCCTTTCTTGTCACAGTCATATGCCAATAGCATGGACGTTTTCCCCATGTGCGCAGCTCAGATATCACCTTCCTGTTTCTATATTTCATTCCAAATGCTCACATGACTTCACTCATCCAAGGCTGGGTTTGTTTTGTATAGAGTGTGCTTTAGAGCACAGATTTGAGACCCTGCTACCAGCATTCAAATCCTGGTTCATTCATTTAGTGTGATCTTGGGCACATTACTCAGCATCTGTGAATCTCGGTTTCCATCTCTGTCAAATGGGGGTGATAATACAATGGTCTTGCAATGAATTAATAATTTGACTTCCAGTAAATTAGTGAGAATAAAGTGCTCAGAATAGTACCTGGCCCTTCTATATATGTGCTCATTACTGTTGTTATTGCTGCCACCATTGTTATTATTATGTCTTTCCAAAAACGCTATTCAGTTCTATTCAGGTTGAAGGCTATGTTTTCTACATTTTGTTCAATGCTGTTATGACTTTCCTTTCCTCATATTCCCAGAGAAGCATTTCTCATTTACTTCCCTATAACACGTTACTTTGAGTTTAGGGTAACAAAAAATCATGCATTCCTAAGCAAATGGGCTAGAGGGATCAGGACCAAAAGTCACTTTTACTAACTAGTTTCTAGGGAAGAAAGTGGCTTCTGATTTCTAAGATTTTGGTCCTTCCCAGAAAGGAAGATATAGTTTTCTGCAGTTTTTAAAAACTCTGACTGTAAAGAGTCAGGACCTGGAATCATTCTGAACACTCAGAGAAGGACTTTCTAATATTTTTTTTCAACATTGCAAGTTTTGTTTATTTATTTATTTTTGTTAATGTGGAAAACCTAATGTGTAATGAAATTTTATATCAAGAGATTCAAAGGATAATTAGGGAAACAAAGATAGTTTTAGTAGTTTGCGAAATATGAGCTTATCATGGAAGGTCACACCTTTTACATCTCTCTGGGTTGTTCCCCATTGCTACTGGTATCATTTTTATTTTATTTTTTTATTTTATAGCTAGCACTTAAGCTATACCAGCTAATCCCTATCTAACTAATAAGGTCCTCGACTTTCACTTTTATTGATTAATCATCTGTTGGAGTTTTTAATATCCATTTGTGTTTAATTTGATAATATTAAAAATGCCTCATTTCTGAAAGTGATTAATGGTCTTTCAAAAGATAGGACTTCAGTTTTGATTTATGTAATATTGAGTTCACTGGAGTCTGGCTAGAAATCTGCCATTGATGATCATTGTAATAAAAAGCCCTGCAAGGGACACTTTACAGGTCTTTAAGAATTTCCCTACTGCCTGGTAGATAAATTATATTTTTATTCAGATTTTTATGTAGATCCTTCAGCACCAGCTTTCAAAAAGACTCTCCCAAAGGGAGCTACTGTTTCCTTGCACAAATTTTTTGTTTCAGCCAGTGAGACCTTATTGTCTCCCAAACAAACGGTATACATCACTACCTAATTTTACACAGGTATTTATAGTCAATGAGCTTCCAGTTCCAATGGAGCTTCTGGAATTTCCTCTTGCCTATTTAAATTCCATCTATTCTTCAAAGCCAAGAAGTGAACGTCCAAACCCACAGTAATTGATTCTTCCTCTTTTACTGTCTGTACTATTCATTTAACACTTAATATATCCACGGACGTGTGAGCGATTTGGCTGATCTGGCTGACTGGGCAGGTGTTCCCTTCCTCCCTGCCAGTTCCATGTGCATCCTTCCCAAAGCTCCTGGCTAGAGGAGGACCACTCTTAGGTCAAAGGTAGCTGCGCTCCTCTGCTAGAACCGCCAAACAACCTCCGAACAAGCTCATTTAACACTTAACATATCCTGATTTGTGTATCTAACTTTCTGTGTGTGTGTGTGCTGTGTGTTCATAATGATATAAACTCCTTTAAGTTAAAGTCTAGTTTTATATACTCTATGGAAATAGTTCTCAAAGTGTGGTTTCCTGGTCCTTAGCCACTGCAGCATTTGGGTACTTGTTAGACATGTAAATTCTCAGGTCTCACCCAGATTTACAGAGTCAGAAGCTCTGAGGTTGGGTCCCAACAATTTGTATTTTAACAAGCTGTTTTGGTATTACTGATATAAGCTCAAGTGTGAGAGTCAAACTTGGCCGCACATTAGAATCACCTGAGAGAGTTTTAAAACTAGTGATACCAGTTACCAGGATTTTACTTGGTCTGAGGTTCAGCTTGGGCATTGAGATGTTTTCAGAGCTCCCCGCATGATTATATTGTGCAGCAATATTTTGGAATCACTACCCTA
Source organism: Eubalaena glacialis (assembly GCF_028564815.1). Classification (NCBI taxonomy): domain Eukaryota; kingdom Metazoa; phylum Chordata; class Mammalia; order Artiodactyla; family Balaenidae; genus Eubalaena; species Eubalaena glacialis. Next base: position 34,587,810 of record NC_083730.1, read on the forward strand.
CACCACAATGCTTTCTTTTTCTCCCAGAATAGATAGGCCTAAGCATATACTGGACACACATATTAGTTTGTTAAAATCTGTTTCTTCTAAGAAGAGCTAAAACCCTTTGGATCGGGACAAAGAAACATCTTTTTCTGAGCACAAATCTGATTTTGGAATTCTTTCTCTGTTTCTCTTAATTTCTCCATTACCTTCCCCTTTCAGTCCCTTATATTTCATCTTCATACTTTCCCAGAGAACTCCAAATGTAGCATATAATATACTTAAGCAATTGTGGCATAAAATATTTTATTAATTATGGTAAGTAATTTCACTAGGATTTTATTTTTTATATTTTTTAGTATAAAATACTTGATACATATAAAATAATATGTAACCTAAAAGTCAAGAAGAGCAATAAAACAAACACCATTGAGCTCTACCATTCAACTTAGTTGGTAATTTTAGTTGTTTTATTAAATACCTTTAATTACCAAACAAAAACAATTGTTAAATCAATTTAGATATTATTATAGAAAGATATAAAGGCAAAAGTATCTCTTCAGCAGTCATCAAAACATAGTACTTGGGGAGAAGAAGATGGCAGAAGAGTAAGACGTGGAGATCAACTTCCTTCCCACAGATACATTAGAAATACATCTACACGTGGAACTGCTCCTACAGAACACCCACTGAACGCTGGCAGAAAACGTCAGACCTCCCAAAAGGCAAGAAACTCCCCACGTACTTGGGTAGGGCAAAAGAAAAAAGAAATAACAGAGACAAAAGAATAGGGACAGGACCTGCACCTGTGGGAGGGAGCCGTGAAGAAGGAAAGGTTTCCACGCACTAGGAAGCCCCTTCGTGGGCAGAGACTGCGGGGGGCAGAGGGGGGAAGCTTCGGAGCCACGGAGGAGAGCGCAGCCACAAGGGTGCGGAGGGCAAAGCTGAGAGATTCCCGCACAGAGGCTCAGCGCCGAGCAGCACTCACCAGCCCGAGAGGCTTGTCTGCTCACCCGCCGGGGCGGGCGGGGGCTGGGAGCTGAGGCTCGGGCTTCGGTCGGAGCGCAGGGAGAGGACTGGTGTTGACGGCGTGAACACAGCCTGAAGGGGTTAGCGCACCACAGCTAGCCGGGAGGGAGTCCGGGAAAAAGTCTGCAGCTGCCAAAGAGGCAAGAGACTTTTTCTTGCCTCTTTGTTTCACGGCGCGCAAGGAGAGGGGATTCAGAGCGCCGCCTAAATGAGCTCCAGAGACGGGCGCGAGCCGCGGCTATCAGCGCGGACCCCAGAGACGGGCATGAGAGGCTAAGGCTGCTGCTGCTGCCACCAAAAAGCCTGTGTGCGAGCACAGGTCACTCTCCACACCGCCCCTCCCAGGAGCCGGTGCAGCCCGCCACGGCCAGGCTCCCGTGATCCGGGGACAACTTCCCCAGGAGAATGCATGGCGCGCCTCGGGCTGGTGCTACGTCACGCCGGCCTCTGCCGCCGCAGGCTCGCCCCGCATTCGTATCCCTCCCTCCCCCCGCCTGAGTGAGACAGAGCCCCCGAAGCAGCTGCTCCTTTAACCCCGTTCTGTCTGGGCGGGGAACAAATGCCTTCAGGCGACCTACACGCAGAGGCGGCTCCAAATCCAAAGCTGAACCCCGGGAGCTGTGCAAACAAAGAAGAGAAAGGGAAATCTCTCCCAGCAGCCTCAGATGCAGTGGATTAAAACTTCACAAACAACTTGATGTGCCTGCATCGGTTGAATACCTGAATAGACAACAAATCATCCCAAATTCAGGAGGTGGACTTTGGGAGCAGGATGTATTAATTTTTCCCCTTTTCCTTTTTTTGTGAGTGTATATGTGTATGCATCTGGGTGAGATTTTGTCTGTATAGCTTTGCTTTATAATAACTTTATTTTATTTTATTTTATCTTCTATCTTTCTTTCTTTCTTTCTATTTTTTCTCCCTTTTACTCTGAGCCATGTGGATGAAAGGATCTTGGTGCTCCAGCCAGGCATCAGGGCTGTGCCTCTGAGGTGGGAGAGCCAACTTCAGGACACCGGTCCGCAAGAGACCTCCCAGCTCCACGTAATACCAAACGGCGAAAATCTCTCAGAGATCTCCATCTCAACATCAAGACCCAGCTTCACTCAACGACCAGCAAGCTACACTGCTGGACACCCTATGCCAAACAACTAGCAAAACAGGAACACAGCCCCATCCATTAGCAGAGAGGCTGCCTAAAATCATAATAAGGCCACAGACACCCCAAAATACACCACCAGACATGGACGTGCCCACCAGAAAGACAAGATCCACCCTCATCCACCAGAACACAGGCACTAGTTCCCTCCACCAGGAAACCTACACAACCCACTGAACCAACCTTAGCCACTGGGGACAGATACCAAAAACAACGGGAACTACGAACCTGCAGCCTGTGAAAAGGAGACCCTAAACACAGTAAGATAAGCAAAACGAGATGACAGAAAAACACACAGCAGATGAAGGAGCAGGGTCAAAACACATCAGGCCTAACACATGAAGAGGAAATAGGTAGTCTACCTGAAAAAGAATTCAGAATAATGATAGTAAGGATGATCCAAAATCTGGGAAATAGAATAGACAAAATGCAAGAAACATTTAACAAGGACGTAGAAGAACTAAAGAGGAACCAAGCAACGATGACAAGCACAATAAATGAAATTAAAAATACTCTAGATGGGATCAATAGCAGAATAACTGAGGCAGAAGAACGGATAAGTGACCTGGAAGATAAAATGGTGGAAATAACTACTGCAGAGCAGGATAAAGAAAAAAGAATGAAAAGAATTGAGGACAGTCTCAGAGACCTCTGGGACAACATTAAACGCACCAACATTCGAATTATAGGGGTCCCAGAAGAAGAAGAGAAAAAGAAAGGGACTGAGAAAATATTTGAAGAGATTATAGTAGAAAACTTCCCTAATATGGGAAAAGAAATAGTTAATCAAGTCCTGGAAGCACAGAGAGTCCCATACAGGATAAATCCAAGGAGAAACACGCCAAGACACATATTAATCAAACTGTCAAAAATTAAATATAAAGAAAACATATTAAAAGCAGCAAGGGAAAAACAACAAATAACACACAAGGGCATCCCCATCAGGTTAACAGCTGATCTTTCAGCAGAAACTCTGCAAGCCAGAAGGGAGTGGCAGGATATACTTAAAGTAATGAAGGAGAAAAACCTACAACCAAGATTAATCTACCCAGCAAGGATCTCACTCAGATTTGATGAGAAATTAAAACCTTTACAGACAAGCAAAAGCTGAGACAGTTCAGCACCACCAAACTAGCTTTACAACAAATGCTAAAGGAACTTCTCTAGGCAAGAAACACAAGAGAAGGAAAACACCTACAATAACAAACCCAAAACATTTAAGAAAATGGGAATAGGAACATACATATCGATAATTACCTTAAATGTAAATGGATTAAATGCTCCCACCAAAAGCACAGACTGGCTGAATGGATACAAAAACAAGACCCATATATATGCTGTCTACAAGAGACCCACTTCAGACCTAGAGACACATACAGACTGAAAGTGAGGGGATGGAAAAAGATATTCCATGCAAATGGAAATCAAAAGAAATCTGGAGTAGCAATTCTCATATCAGACAAAATAGACTTTAAAATAAAGACTATTACAAGAGACAAAGAAGGACACTATATAATGATCAAGGGATTGATCCAAGAGGAAGGTATAAAAATTGTAAATATTTATGCACCCAACATAGGAGCACCTCAATACATAAGGCAAGTACTAACAGCCATAGAAGGGGAAATTGACAGTAACACAATCATAGTAGGGGACTTTAACACCCCACTTTCACCAATGGACAGATCATCCAAAATGAAAATAAATAAGGAAACACAAGCTTTAAATGATACATTAAACAAGATGGACTTAATTGATATTTATAGGACATTCCACCCAAAAACAACAGAATACACATTCTTCTCAAGTGCTCATGGAACATTCTGCAGGATAGATCATATCTTGGGTCACAAATCAAGCCTTGGTAAATTTAAGAAAATTGAAATTGTATCAAGTATCTTTTCCGACCACAACGCTATGAGACTAGATATCAATTACAGGAAAAAATCTGTAAAAAATACAAACACATGGAGGCTACACAATACACTACTTAATAACAAAGTGATCACTGAAGAAATCAAAGGGGATATCAAAAAATACATAGAAACAAATGACAATGGAGACACGATGACCCAAAACCTATGGGACGCAGCAAAAGCAGTGCTAAGAGGGAAGTTTATAGCAATACAAGCCTACATCAAGAAACAGGAAACATCTCGAATAAACAACCTAACCTTGCACCTGAAGCAATTAGAGAAAGAAAAACAAAAATACCCCATAGCTAGCAGAAGGAAAGAAATCATAAAGATCAGGTCAGAAATGAATGAAAAAGAAATGAAGGAAACAATAGCAAAAATCAATGAAACTAAAAGCTGGTTCTTTGAGAAGATAAACAAAATTGATAAACCATTAGCCAGACTCATCAAGAGAAAAAGGGAGAAGACTCAAATTAATAGAATTAGAAATGAAAAACGAGAAGTAACCACTGACACTGCAGAAATACAAACGATCATGAGAGATTACTACAAGCAACTCTATGCCAATAAAATGGACAACCTGGAAGAAATGGACAGATTCTTAGAAATGCACAACCTGCCGAGACTGAACCAGGAAGAAATAGAAAATATGAACAGACCAATCACAAGCACTGAAATTGAAACTGTGACTAAAAATCTTCCAACAAACAAAAGCCCAGGACCAGATGGCTTCACAGGCGAATTCTATCAAACATTTAGAGAAGAGCTAACACCTATCCTTCTCAAACTCTTCCAAAATATTGCAGAGGGAGGAACACTCCCAAACTCATTCTACGAGGCCACCATCACCCTGATACCAAAACCAGGCAAAGATGTCACAAAGAAAGAAAACTACAGGCCAATATCACTGGTGAACTTAGATGCAAAAATCCTCAACAAAATACTAGCAAACAGAATCCAACAGCACATTGAAAGGATCATACACCATGATCAAGTGGGGTTTATCCCAGGAATGCAAGGATTCTTCAATATACACAAATCAATCAACCTGATACACCATATTAACAAATTGAAGGAGAAAAACCATATGATCATCTCAATAGATGCAGAGAAAGCTTTCGACAAAATTCAACACCCATTTATGATAAAAGCCCTGCAGAAAGTAAGCATAGAGGGAACTTTCCTCAACATAATAAAGGCCATATATGACAAACGCACAGCCAACATTGTCCTCAATGGTGAAAAACTGAAACCATTTCCACTAAGATCAGGAACAAGACAAGGTTGCCGACTGTCACCAATATTATTCAACATAGTTTTGGAAGTGTTAGCCACAGCAATCAGAGACAAAAAAGAAATAAAAGGAATCCAAATCGGAAAAGAAGAAGTAAAGCTGTCACTGCTTGCAGATGACATGATACTATACATAGGGAATCCTAAAGATGCTACCAGAAAACTACTAGAGCTAATCAATGAATTTGGTAAAGTAGCAGGATACAAAATTAATGCACAGAAATCTCTTGCATTTCTATACATTAATGACGAAAAATCTGAAAGTGAAATTAAGAAAACACTCCCGTTTACCATTGCAACAAAAAGAATAAAATATCTAAGAATAAACCTACCTAAGGAGACAAAAGACCTGTATGCAGAAAATTATAAGAAATTGATGAAAGAAATTAAAGATGATACAAATAAATGCAGAGATATACCATGTTCTTGGATTGGAAGAATCAACATTGTGAAAATGACTCTACTACCCAAAGCACTCTACAGATTCAATGCAATCCCTATCAAACTATCACTGGCATTTTTCACAGAACTAGAACAAAAAATTTCACAATTTGTATGGAAACACAAAAGACCCCGAATAGCCAAAGCAATCTTGAGAACGAAAAATGGAGCTGGAGGAATCAGGCTCCCTGACTTCAGACTACATTACAAAGCTACAGTAATCAATACAGTTTGGTACTGGCACAAAAACAGAAATATAGATCAATGGAACAGGATAGAAAGCCCAGAGATAAACCCATGCACATATGGTCACCTTATCTTTGATAAAGGAGGCAAGCATATACAGTGGAGGATAGACAGCCTCTTCAATAAGTGGTGCTGGGAAAATTGGACAGATACATGTAAAAGTATGAAATTAGAACACTCCCTGACACCATACACAAAAATAAACTCAAAATGGATTAAAGACCTAAGTGTAAGGCCAGACACTATCAAACTCTTAGAGGAAAACATAGGCAGAACACTCTATGACATAAATCACAGCAAGATTCTTATTGACCCAGGTCCTAGAGAAATGGAAATAAAAACACAAATAAACAAATGGGACCTAATGAAACTTCAAAGCTTTTGCACAGCAAAGGAAACCATAAACAAGACCAAAAGACAACCCTCAGAATGGGAGAAAATATTTGCAAATGAAGCAACTGACAAAGGATTAATCTCCAAGATTTACAAGCAGCTCATTCAGCTCAATAACAAAAAAACGAACAACCCAATCCAAAAATGGGCCGAAGACCTAAATAGACATTTCTCCAAAGAAGATATACAGATTGCCAACAGACACATGAAAGAATGCTCAACATCATTAATCATTAGAGAAATGCAAATCAAAACTACAATGAGATATCATCTCACACCGGTCAGATTGGCCATCATCAAAAAATCTAGAAACAATAAATGCTGGAGAGGGTGTGGAGAAAAGGGAACACTCTTGCACTGTTGGTGGGAATGTAAATTGATACAGCCACTATGGAGAACAGTATGGAGGTTCCTTAAAAAACTACAAATAGAACTACCATACGACCCAGCAATCCCACTACTGGGTATATACCCTGAGAAAACCATAGTTCAAAAAGAGTCATGTACCAAAATGTTCATTGCAGCTTTATTTACAATAGCCAGGACCTGGAAGCAACCTAAGTGTCCATCATCGGATAAATGGATAAAGAAGATGTGGCACATATATTCAATGGAATATTACTCAGCCATAAAAAGAAATGAAATGGAGGTATTTGTAATGAGGTGGATGGAGTTAGAGTCTGTCATACAGAGTGAAGTAAGTCAGAAAGAGAAAAACAAATACAGTATGCTAACACATATATATGGAATCTAAGGAAAGAAAAAAAAAAGGCCATGAAGAACCTAGTGGCAAGATGGGAATAAAGACACAGACCTACTAGAGAATGGACTTGAGGATATGGGGAGGGGGCAGGGTGAGATGTGACAGGGTGAGAGAGTGTCATGGACATATATACACTACCAGATGTACAATAGATAGCTAGTGGGAAGCAGCCGCATAGCACAGGGAGATCAGCTTGGTGCTTTGTGACCGCCTGGAGGGGTGGGATGGGGAGGGTGGGAGGGAGGGAGATGCAAGAGGGAAGAGATATGGGAACATATGTATATGTATAACTGATTCACTTTGTTATAAAGCAGAAACTAACACACCATTGTAAAGCAATTATACTTCAATAAAGATGTTTTTAAAAAAAAGAACAAGAAAAACATAATACCTATTCCCGTGTTAGCATGAATCTTTGAATCGTGTAAATATAAATATATGTTGTCACTTGAATAGGAGTTTGCCATATTATGAAATAATCTTCCAATCCTTCTGTGATATGATGAGCATGTCTTGCTCTTCTTGAAAATGTGGATTCATTTTTGGATTTAGGAGGCTTGTCACCCTTCTAAATCTCAAGAGATACTGTTAATAACCTAACAGGGACAGCATGACTGCTGACTCAGTTCTACAAATTGCTAACGTATGGGCCAATGGAAATTCAAATAGGCCAAATTTTACAGTTTCAATCAATTTATCTATGTCTGTTTTTCAGTGCTTATCTAGATTGTCTTCATTAGAAATGTTCTTTCCCAGACTTCCTTAACAGACCCTAAGTAAACACTTGTTAACTAATTAGTATTTATGCTTACTCTTCTGTTTCTTTCCTTCCATTTTTACTCCAAGGTAAACTATTCTCCTTGCTCTGGTTGTTCTGTTTCTTGAACACGTACTCTATAAAAGACTTCCTGATTATGAATACCTCTGCAGAGTTTTAATTATTGTAAATATGCATGTTTTTATGTATAAGTGTTCACTGTGTCCTGATAAGCCAGAGTCTTTCAACAGAGAGTTGAGAGGCCAAACATCACCTAATGTTAAATTCCTCATCTTTAATATTAGAGTAAGAAAAAAAGGTAGATTAGATAATATCCAAATTCCTTATGATTTTCTTCAGAAATAATAATGTTAAATATCTTGTTCAATCAAATCATCATGGCACTTTAAACACTTAGAATGTGCATCTTTGAAGTATTACTCAATTTACCAAATCAGTCAGCACATGAAATTATACTGCAGATAATTGCATAGAGATAAATTAGACATATAATCTTCCTTATGCCATTTTAGTTTAGATAAAATGATTACATTGAATTTAAAATAAAGTTTACTTTTTTACATATGAGCTAGGGATTAAAATGTTTGCTCCCAAGTAGTAAGTTTTAACTTTATTTATGTACTTGTCTATGTTTTCAAGCTGAATTTACCACCTCAGTTTTTCTAATTGATGGGAACAACAGCTTGTTAATTTATGTCTAATATTTTGACCATTTTTTATCCCTCATTTCTTGAAGTCATTTCTCCATATGCTGTTCCATAATATCTATAGTAATTCATTAATTGTGAAGTCTTTATATTAAAAAGGTAGACATATTCTCAACACAATTTCTCTATATCTCCATGTGATCCTCATGTAATTTTCTGTATCATCAAACCCATGTTGTCTTGCATGTTTTCTTTAGTCCTTCTAATGACATTCAATTCAAGTCAAAGTAATTAAAAATTCAGTGTTATCAAGTACCAGGTAAAGAAAAAATATATTGCAGAATCTATGACGAGGTACTGATAAACAGTATGAGATATTTGAAAGCAAAAGTGAATTTGAAGAAGCTGATCTATACACAGGTATTTTACATTCAGCTCCAATCAAAATTCTGTAGTCATTCTCTATAATCCCACTCTTATGATATTTAACACCACAAAAATATATAGTCACTCAGTTTCCTTCTGGCTTGCCTTGATCATCCATATCTTTGCATTGCTTTTTGAATTTTAAATAATTGCATTATAGTTATAATTTCTCAATTACTGAATTTTTTGACATCCTCTAAATTTTGTGTCTGCCTCACCCTAGTCTCATGCTGGTTTCCATTTTCAACTTTGCTTTACACGTACATTGTTTCCTATGTAATCCAAAACTCGATCTTCCATAAATCTCTCAATATAATGTAAAATGAAGATTTTGTGTTGAAAGTAAAACAATATTTCCAAGAGGCAGTGTCAATACTGATGTCAGTGGCAACTAGATCCCACAGCAATTTGCATGGTCTTCACCAGTTTTCACAGATCTCTCTGTCTCCCATATCTTCTCTTAACAAAAGTGGTAGAATTAACTTATGCAGAAACCAAATTTTCTTTTCTTTTCTTTTTCACTGAGCTAACAAAGACCTGACTTCATTGGAAATTTCAGGTCTGAAGAAAGCATTGACTTCACCATGATGACAGGTTCCGTCACCCGCAGGATATTTATTCTCTATTCCCTTGTCTTATATTTAAATGTTTCTTCTTCTGAGAAACACATCTCCCAACACTCCTCAGTTGCTTGAAATGGAGCGGGATCAGTAGGCGAGAAGGGTCTATAAAATAAACTGTTGATGCTAATAAACATTAAAAAAAATACTTTTCCCTGAGATATAACTGAAATAAAGTGAAGCACATTTTCATCTTCTCAATGAAAACCAGTTGTTCGGCTTTGCCATTGTTAGTGGAGTGAGTTACAGCAGATTGACAGTGGCACAATTTAATATGAAATACCACAGTGACCTTCACTCCTTTGGGGCTCAGTTCTCTTATTTCAAAAATGAAAACACTGAATTATTTTAATTAGAGATGTTTTCCAGCTCTTAAAAAATTCTCCTACCTACTCACATGATTGATTCCTCAAGAAGTTTCTCTGACTTAAGCTAATAAAATAATCGTAAGTGGGATTACACTGTAATTGTATTCTTTTTAAAATTTTGATAGCCATTGTGTAGAAATAATCCTGCTTACATATAAAAATATGCCATGCACTCATCAAAGCTTACATTAGCTAATGTTAGTGATGAAAATCACATCGTTTAAATTGTCCCTTTTATTAACAGAAAGACTGAAACTTCCCCTGACCATTCCAGACTGGCCCAACACTATGGTAAAAAAGAGATCTGTCATAGGATCTAAGTTCCAGCCATAATTCCCTGGGTTAATAATACTATATTGTTTGCAATTATATAATACTATCTTGTCTCACATTTGCTTGATAATAAGCAAATGTGCTTGGGCACAAAAGTACATGTTGAACTTCTGTACTTACAAGTCAATACAAAGCTTATATTTGGAACTATGATCCTTCCTGTTTGCAATCACAGTGGTCTTTCATCTGAAGGAGAATTTAAGATGTCTAAAATGCTCCCAGAATACCTACAGTTAATTTAGCAACTACAATTAAATCTCACAGACTCAAATGTATAGTCCATATTCAATGAGACACTATTTTACCATTGTCATGTGATAACACATTTGAGTTTAGTTAAACAGATTACAGAGAATAACATCACCTTTACCCAAAAGTATCTCAAGGCATCTCATCCAAGCCTTCTTGTGATAACACATTTGAGTTTAGTTAAACAGATTTCAGAGAATAGCATCACCTTTACCCAAAATTATCTCAAGGCATCTCATCCAAGCCTTCTATCATTGTGAACTGGTCAGTCAGTTGTGTTTCCTCCATTTTTAAGATGAAGAAACACATCTTAGGTTTTGGGTCTTGAAAATATTACCCTGAGTCTTCTAACTCAAAGAGCCTCAATTTGGGGGATTAAGGAGTTAGATCTCTACAGAGCTCTTGCTAAAAAAGCATGTTTCCTGGAATGAGGTAACTGCATGGCATCTTCAGACCAAAGAATCTCTTTCTGTGTCCTCTAACAACTTTACAATGGTGGTGGATATCCTGGTAGCTTGGAAAGTAGGAATGTTTTTAATATTGTGTCTGCATGTGATGCCATAGATGGAAGAATTCTGTGACCTGTTCTAACCATAACTGTCTTTAAAATTATCCAGGAAGTAATGCATATGGAGTGACAAATGCATCGGGACATCAATGTTTGGCATTCTTTCAATGTTTAGAATTCTTTCAACTTAAATATATGTAGCTACTGCTTAGCTAGATATAGCTAAGATCCAAGGGAAAATGAACTCATCACATGTTTTTAAAATATTGTTTAGGAAGGAAAGGTTAAATTAAACAGATAATATCATCTCTCAATCATCATAGGAAGGAATGGGACCAGGTGAACTCAGAATCCTAAATAACAAATAATCCAAAGGTCACCGTTGTCTTTGGAGCATATAATGCAATTTCTTCTGCAGCACATCTTCTTCCTGCTATGTAACTGGACAGCCAATTTTTTTTTAATTTCCAGAAAATGAGCCAGTTTAAGGTAAAGGGCAGAAGCACATGTGGCTCCCAGGAAATCAGGCTCACAGTCCCAGTTACAGGAGAGGGTTTGAATGAAGATGATCACCACCTACTGCTCATGGCCACATTTAACATCTTGGAAGCAAGGAGTTTCCAAATGAGGCTATGAAAAAGACTGCATTATTCAGCACTTTATTTTTTGCAACAGTTTTAATATCCTTATTTGTTATATCACCCAAAGCAAATCCACAGTTTAAGTGTTAAGATGAATAATCAAACCTCTAACTAAGGATGTTAGTGAAACACATTGGTGTTAGTGAGAAAAAAACAAAGCATGCCTCTGTCACAGGATTTGCATTTATAGGCTGGTCTCCCCCATGAATTAGTGCATAAACATTTTGAGGGCAACAATTACATTTTCTTTGTCTTGTATGGAACACAAGTTTGTGTGCCCACCACACAGTAAGGCCAAACAAACCAAAACATCAAAGTTTGGAGCAAAGAAAGTCTTATTATAGGGCCAAGAAAGGAGAATGGGTGGCTCATGTCCACCTAAACTGTAAACTCCCTGAAGGGTTTCAGCAAAGCATTTTTAAAGGTCAGGTGAGGGAGAGGGGAGTCACAGGGTATGTGATCAACTTGTACACAGTTCTCTGATTGGTTGATGTTGAGGTAACAGTATTATCAATGCTTAGGCACCAGTAAGTCTGGGGGCTTATGATCATCAGGGAGTTAATTTATTTCATTTGGTGGTTATTCTAGCATCTGTGAAACAATTCAGGAAGTGTGCATCATATAGAGTTAATTTATTTCATTTGGTGGTTATTCTAGCATCTGTGAGACAATTCAGAAAGTGTGCATCATATACTGTTATCTATGTACTTCAGAGAGGAGCTACAAAAAAAGATATGAAGTAAGGGTCTGTCCCAGGAAGACCCCATAGAGTCCTGCTCATTTACAATAGCATAGAAGTCAGTGCCTTAAACAAAGTAAATATTAAATTAATATATGTTAAAATAAAGAATGAACAAAACATGTTTCTTTATTTACTTTTAAATTTAGGAGGAAAAACTTGGGAACTTGATTAAAAAAAAAACAAAAAAACAAAAAGACTCCCTGGAGAAGTATAGATTAACTTTTAACTGTATTCAATGTGTTTTTAATGAAACTTCATTCTATTTTCTCCCAATAATTGATGATAAAACTTTTACAAAATATGTTCCCCATATTAACACTTTCACATACATCCCCTTAGATTGACTCAGTCAGGACCAAATATTACATGGAGAATATTAAACATGGATATATTCCAATTAGGTCCCAAGACTGAACCAAGAAGAAATAAAAAATATGAACAGATTAATCACCAGTAATGAAATTGAATTAGTAATTTAAAAACTCCCAACAAACAAAATTCCAGGACCAGATAGCTTCACAGGTGAGTTCTACCAAACACCTAGAGAAGAGTTAACACCTATCCTCCTCAAACTATTCGAAATATTGAAGATAAAAGAATGCTTTCAAACTCATTCTACAGGACCAGCATCCCCCTCATACCAAAACCAGACACATATATACACAATGGGATACTACTCAGCCACAATAAAGAATTAAATTGTGACATTTGCAACAGCATTGATAGTCTTGAGGGTATTACACCTTGTGAAATAAGTCAGATAAAGCCAAATGCTGTGTGATATCACTTATATATGGAACCTAAAAAATAAAACAAACTAGTGAATATAACAGAAAGGAAACATCTTACAAATATAGATCTCAAACTTGTCATTACCAGTGAAGTGAGAGAAGGGGGGTGGGGTAAAATAGGGGTAGGGGATTAAGAGATACAAACTATCCTGTATAAAATAAACTATAAGGATAAATTTTACAGCACAGGGAATATAGCCAATATTTCATAATAGCTATAAATGGAATATAACCTTTAAAAATTGTGAATCACTATACATTACACCTGTACCTTATATAATATTGTACATCAACTATATCTCAATAAAAAAAGAGGTAAAAAAGAAAAAAAATATTGCCCAGAACACAAGCTCAGAGGCTACACTGACAAGTCAAATAAATCATGCAAAGGGAGTCTCAGCTATGGCTGCAGACATACAGTAGGAAGCCTGAGGATGCCAGACCTCTTGATGAGAAGACTATGCATGGTGACACTTTGATATGTTTCAACATTTGCTGTAAATAATAACACACTGCTATTGCTATGTGTCAGGCACTATTCTATTTTCCTAATATCAGTGCAGCTAATTTTCAAAACGACCCTTTGAGGCACATAACTACTTTCTCCCTTTGAGCCCAAACAAGTTTTTTTGGTTTTTGATTAGTTTTAATTAATTGTGAGTTTACATTACTCAGTCCCATCCAAAAGTAACAGTGTAGTTCTTTCTTCTCTCTGATCATGGACTATCTGTATTCAATAATACAATATCTGAAAAACACAAGTGACTTGATTTCAAAAGTGCCCTTCATCAGATAACTTTCTTTTATCATCTTTGTCCTGCAGTCATTTGGTGATTCTTGGTGGAGTAGTGCTGGAGGTCTACTGCTACTCTGCTCACCAGTCTAAACACCATTATGCAAGTGGACACAGAGGAGTTGGAATGGAGAAGCAGAGAGGTAAGGAGGGAGTAAAGAAAGAGACCCCACTCTTGTATTGTTTCAGTGGCATTGACAACTATAACAACCTCTTTTTGGAAATACATCACGTAAATGTGATACAGGAGATACATCTAGAAGTCAAAGTATGCCTCAAGTTAAGCACATTTATTAGGCTGTTGTGTCATAATAATTGGTTTTTCTTAATAATTTTATTACTCAATCACCAGCCTCATCCAGGAACAACTATATAAGTAAAAGCCAATAATCAGAAAGGCTGGACTCCAATTCAGTTCCTGCCATATAATACCTGTGTCTCAGACCTGTAGTATCAGTTGTAACCTCTCCTTTTCATTTCTGATTTTATTGATGTGGGCCCTCTCTTTTTCTTGATGAGTCTGGCCAAAGTTTATCAATTTTGTTTATCTTTTCAAAGTTTTATTGATGTTTTTTATTTTTTTATTCTCTATTTCATTTATTTCTGCTCTGATATTTATGATTTCTTTCCTTCTTCTAACCTTTTTTATTATTTTTTTAGGTGTAAGGTTCGGTTGTTTATTTGAGATTTTATTTGTTTCCTGAGGTAAGATTGTATTTCTATAACTTCCCTCTTGGAACTGCTTTTGCTGTGTCTTGTAGATTTTGGATCACTATACTTTTGTTTTCATTTGTCTCTCCAGTTATTTTTTGATTTCCATTTTGATTTCTTCAGTATTCATTCGTTGTTTAGAACTATACTGTTTAGCCTCCACATGTTTGTGTTTTTTGCAGTTTTTTTCTTACAGTTGATTTGTAGTGTCATAGCATTGTGGTCAGAAAAGATGTTTGATTTCAATTGTCTTAAATTTGCCAAGGCTTGTTTTGTGGCCTAGCATGTGATCTATCCTGAGGAATGCTCCAGGTGCATTTGAAAAGAATGTGTATTCTGCTGCTTTTGAATGGAACGTTCTATATATTTTTTCTAAATGCATCTGTTCTAATGTGTTATTAAGGCCAGTGTTTCCTTATAGATTTTCTGTCTGAATGACCGGTCCATTGATATAATGGGGTTATTGAAGGAACCCTACTATTATTGTGTTACTCTCAGTTTCTCCCTTTCTGTTTGTTAATATTTGTTTTTGTGTTTATGTGCTCCTATGTTAGGGACATATATATTTACAAGTGTTATATCCTCTTCTGGGACTGATCCCTTGATCATTATATAATGTCCTCCTTTGTCTCTTTCAACAAACAATCTTTACTTTAAAGTCTATTCTATCTAATGTAAGTATTGCTAACCTGGCTTTCTTTTAATTTCCATTTGCATGGAATCCTTTTTTCCATTCCCCTCACTTACAGTCTGTGTTTGTTTGAAATCAACAGTGACTCTCTTATAGGCAGTATATATACAGATCTTGTTTTTGTATCCACTCAGCCACTCTATTGATTGGAGCATTTAGTCCATTTGCTTTTACACCAAGTATTAATACCTATGTTCTTACTGACATTTTGTTAATTGTTTTGGAATTGTTTTTGTAGGTATTTTTTGTTCTTTTCTCCTTCTTTTGTTCTCTTGTAATTTGATGACTTTCTTTAGGGTTATGTTTGTATTCCTTTTTCTCTTTTGTGTGTGTATTTGTTATAGATTTGTGGTTTGTGCTTACCATAAGGTTTATGTATATGTATATGATTGTTTTAGGTTGCTAATGTCTTACTTTCAATGCATTCTAACAACCCTGTATTTTTATCCCCTCCCCTCATGATTACTGTTTTTGATGTCATATTTTACATCTAATTGTTTTGTGTATCCCTTAACTGTTTATTGTTGGTATAGATGATTTCACTACTTTTGCCTTTTAAGCTTCCTACTGGCTTTGTGCATGGAGGATTTCCTACCTTTACTGTACGTTTGTGTTTACAAATGAGTTTTTCACTTAGTAATTTTCATGTTTCTGGTTGTGACCTTTTCCTTTTTTCTTAGAGAATTTCCTTTAACATTTCTTGTAAAGCTGGTATGGTAGTGCTGAACTCTTTTAGCTTTTGCTTGTTTGTAAATCTTTTGGTCTCTCCATCAAACCTGAGTGAGAGCCATGCTGAGTAGAAAGGTTTTTCCCTTTCATCACTTTAAATATATTGTACCACTCCTTTCTGGCCTACAGAGTTTCTGCTGAAAAGTCAGCTGATAGCCTTATGGGAGTTCCCTCATATGTTATTTGTTGCTTTTCTCATGCTGCTTTTGATATTCTCTCGTTATCTTTAATTTTTGCCATTTTAATTACTTTGTGTCTTGGTGTGTTCCTCTTTGGGTTAATCTTATATGGGACTCTCTGCACATCCTGGATTTAGGTAGTTGTTTTCTTTCGCAGGTTAAGGAAGTTTTCAGTTATTATGTCTTTAAATATATTCTCACCCCCTTCTCTCTGTCTTCTCCTTCTGAGAACCCTATGATGCAAATATTAGTGTCCTTGTTGTTGTCCCAGTATTCTTTTCAACTTTCTTCATTGCTTTTCATTCTTTTTTCTTTTTTCTGTTCAGAATCAGTGATTTCCACTATTCTGTCTTCTAGCTCACTGATCCATTCAGCTATATCATTTAGTTTACTCTTCATTCCTTCTAGTGTATTTTTCGTTTCATTTATTGTATTCTTTATCTCTTTGTTTTTTCTTTATATTTTCTAACACTGTTAAAAACGACTAAATTCTTGTTCTGTGCATCCAGTTTCTCCTGAGTTCTTTGATTATCTTTATAATCTGAATTCCTTCTCAGGTAGATTGACTATCTCTATATCACTTAGTTCTTCTGTGACTTTATCTCATTCCTCTGCCTGGAACATGTCCTCTGTTGTGGTCAACTCTTGTTTGTCTTTTGTGGAGTGAAATGTCGTCTCCATGCCCAGACCTCACAATAAAGTATAAATCCTAGAATGTTTTATACAAGGCCTTCAAGATCTGTTCCCTCTTTTGTTCTACTTGCCACTTTTAGCCACTGACTACAGGTCCTTCTACAGAGACTCTCTTCTCCCATTCTTCTCCTCCTGCCTTCCTGCACTTCTATAACACTTCCTCAAAAAGGCTCCCTCTTCCTCCATTCTTTCATTTCTTTTTCTTCATCTTCCTCCTCATTCCATCTCCATCTATAGGAGTTGCTCCCACAGTTTCTCTCACACATCACTATGGCACAGACTATAGTAATTCTTGATTTATAGATCTGCAATCCTCAACAGATTGTAAGTCTCTTGAACAGAGTGTCTCTTAAGCAGGAGATTGTCTTTGAGTAGACTGCTTGTAACCTAGTGCTAAGAAGAAAACAGTTACTCAAAGGTATTGGATGGTAGAAGAGAGAGAGGGGAAGAAAATAAGAAAAGTTAAGGAGTGCAAGAGTAAATCCAACTGGTGTAGGTCTTGAAGTACACATTGAAGTGTTAGAGCATGATCCTATGAGCTATTATGTTGATTAAAAGTAATTATTCATGAAGCACTGCATGGTAAAAGAGGAAAGCAGGAAATAAGATTACTTGAGTTTTAAACAGAGCTCTCCCACTTAGTAACAGGGAGACTTTTCAGAAGTGCTCAGCCTTTTTGTGCATCAATTTGTTCATCTGTGAAAGAAAAAGGTAAGATGACACATGCCCTATCTCTCTCAGAGTGGAGGAACTAATAACATATAACAGTTAAGAGCACATAAATGATGTTGGGGAGAAAGAAATATTCCTCTGCCTTTCTAGATTCTTCTCACTTGTCTAAGAGTTAAATTGACATGAGACTAATTGACATAAGAAAATTACTGAAAGGTTTAAATACATGTATACATGGGAGAGACCCAGAAAAACTAACTTGCCAAAAAGCCTGAAACCCTCACTTTAAATACCATCTTCAGCTAAAGACAAAAGAGGATGTTGGGGGTAGTGGTTTGAGACCTCAAAGGAAAGAAGGCAATTCACATGGAGATGGAAAAGCAAATTTTTGGTAAACAAAAGTTTGCTGGGCCATGCAGAGAAAATGGGACACAGAGGGAAATTTTAACAAATAGACTTTGCTAGATTTGTCTGTTTTTAACACACCTACTTCCTACTATAATTGTCTATGGAGATAAGTCCCTTCCTGGAACAGGTCTTCTATCTAGGCAGTTATGTGAAATGTCAAAGTTTCTTCCTGAGTTTTCTGGGCCTGTTTGCAGCTCAAGATAGTATGCATGCCAAAGAGACATTTTGTGGTGGCATATTTTGCTCCCTTAAATTGGAAATTATATGTACCAGCAGTGAGACAAGGAGGTCACAATACCTCTGTCTCTCAGTTTCTATCTTTGTAATATAATGTAGACAAAATAATAATACCCAGTCCTTAGTTACTGAGAGGATTGAGTGACAGGATGTATTTAAAGCAGTTAGGACATAGTAGTTGCTCAATAAACATTAACTGCCATCATTGTGATTGTCATGAAAACTATTACATAGTTTAAAAAATAATTATGTTAGCTGCTTACAAGAGTGGTATATAAATCATAAAATGTTGTGGCACAAGAAGTGTTGTAATTATTATTCTAAGGGCTTTTATAAAAAGATGGGTTCAAAAGCCTAAAGAGTAAACTATTGTGAAGCCTCCTGACTAGTATTAGTACATATCTGTTAATAGACCAATATGCAATGATTATTATATCAATTACTGAGGAAACTGGATTACTTTTGTTACATAACAGTGTCCATCACATGTCCCTGGAACTTCTGGCATTTTACTAATGGGTCATATTTTTTTAAAGAGAACTTTATGTTCATTAAAACTAAGGTGACCATCTGTTCAGGTTTGCCCAGGAGTCTGGGATTATTCCAGTCGTGCTAGCTTAATTATTTTATTTATTTATTTATTTATTTATTTATTAACATCTTTATTGGAGTATGATTCCTTTACAATGTTGTGTTAGTTTCTGCTGTATAACAAAGTGAATCAGCTATATGTATACATATATCACCATATCCCCTCCCTCTTGTGTCTCACTCTCACATTCTCTATGCCAGCCATCTACATGGTCACAAAGCACCGAGGTGATCTCCCTGTGCTATAAGGCTGCTTCCCACTAGCTATTTATTTTACATTTGGTAGTGCATATATGTCAATGCCACTCTCCCACTTCGTCCCAGCTTACCCTTCCCCCTCCCTGTGTCCTCAAGTCCATTCTCTACGTCTGTGTCTTTATTCCTGTCCTGCCCCTAGGTTCTTCAGAACTATATATTTTTTATTTTTAGATTCCATATATATGTGTTAGCATATGGTATTTGTTTTTTGCTTTCTGACTTACTTCACTTTGTATGACAGACTCTAGGTCAATCCACCTCACTACAAATAACTCAGTTTTGTTTCTTTTTATGCCTGAGTAATATTCCATTGTATATATGTGCCACATCTTCTTTATCCATTCATCTGTCGATGGACACTTAGGTTGCTTCCATATCTTGGCTATTGTGAATAGTGCTGCAATGAATATTTTGAAACATGACATTTTTTGAATTATGGTTTTCTCAGGGTATATGCCCAGTAGTGGGATTCCTGGGTAATATCATAGTTCTATTTTTAGTTTTTTAAAGAACCTCCATACTGTTGTCCATAGTGGCTGTTTCAATTTACATTTCCACAAAAAGTGAAAGACTGTTCCCTTTTCTCCACACCCTCTCCAGCATTTATTATTTGTGAATTTTTGATGATGGTCATTCTGACCAGTGTGAAGTGATACCTCATTGCAGTTTTGATTTACATTTCTCTAATGATTAGTGATGTTGAGCATCCTTTCATGTGTTTGTTGGCAATCTGTATATCTCCTTTGGAGAAATGTCTGTTTATGTCTTCTGCCCATTTTTGGATTGGGTTTTTCTTGTTTTTTGTTTTTTTTTTTTTCTATATTGAGCTGCATGAGCAACTTGTATATTTTAGAGATTAATCCTCTGTCAGTTGCTTCATTTGCAAATATTTTCTCCCATTCTGAGTGTTGTCTTTTCATCTTTTTTATGGTTTCCTGTGCTGTGGAAAAGCTTTTAAATTTCATCAGGTCCTATTTGTTTATTTTTGTTTTTATTTCCATTTCTCTAGGAGTTCAGTCAAAATGGATCTTGCTGTAGTTTATGTCATACAGTGTTCTTCCTATGTTTTCCTCTAAGAGTTTTAAAGTGTCTGGCTTTATATTTAGATCTTTTATCCATTTTGAGTTTATTTTTATGTATGGTGTTAGGGAGTGTTCTAATTTCATTCTTTTACATATAGCTGTCCAGTTTTCCAAGCACCACTTATTGAAGAGGCTGTCTTTTCTCTATTGTATATTCTTGCATCCCTTATCAAAAATAAAGTGACCATATGTGTGTGGGTTTATCTCTGGACTTTCTATCCTGTTCCACTGATCTATACTTCTGTTTTTGTGCCAGTACCATACTGTCTTGATTACTGTAGCTTTGTAGTATAGTCTGATGTCCAGGAGCCTGATTCATCCAGCTCCTTTTTTCTTTCTCAAGATTGCTTTGGCTATTCAGGGTCTTTTGTGTTGCCATAAAAATTGTGAAATTTTTTGTTCTAGTTCTCTGAAAAATACCATTGGTAGCTTGATAGGGATTGCATTGTATCTGTAGACTGCTTTGAGTAGTATAGTCATTTTCACAGTGTTGATTCTTCCAATCCAAGAACATGGTATATCTCTGCATTTATTTGTATCATCTTCAATTTCTTTCATCAGTATCTTACAGTTTTCTGCATACAGGTCTTTTGTCTCATTAGGTAGTTTTATTATTAGGTATTTTTTGCTTTTTGTTGCAATGGTAAATGGGAGTGTTTCCTTAATTTCTCTTTCAGATTTTTCATCATTAGTGTATAGGAATGCAAGAGATTTCTGGGCATTAATTTTGTATCCTGCCACTTTACCAAATTCATTGATGACTTCTAGTAGCTCTCTGGTAGCATCTTTAGAATTCTCTGTGTATAGTATCATGTCATCTGCAAACAGTGACAGTTTTACTATTTCTTGTCCTATTTGGATTCTTTTATTTCTTTTTCTTCTCTAATTGCTGTGGCTAAAACTTCCAAAACTATATTGAATAATAGTGGTGAGAGTGGGCAACCTTGTCTTGTTGCTGATCTTAGTGGAAATGCTTTCAATTTTTCACCATTGAGAACCATGTTGGCTGTGGGTTTTGTCATATATGGCCTTTATTATGTTGAGGTAACTTCCCTCTATGCCTAGTTTCTGGAGGGTTTTTATCATAAATGGGTGTTGAATTTTGTTGAAAGATTTTTCTGCATCTATTAAGATTAGAATATGGTTTTTAATCCTTCACTTTGCTAATATGGTGTATCACATTGATTGATTTGCATATATTGAAGAATCCTTGCATTCCTGGGATAAACCCCACTTGATCGTGGTGTATGATCCTTTTAATGTGCTGTTGGATTCTGTTTGCTTGCATTTTTGTTGAGGAGTTTTGCACCTATGTTCATCAGTGATATTGATCTGTAGTTTTCTGATTTGATTTTGGTAACAGGGTGATGGTGGCCTCATAGAATGTGTTGGGGAGTTTCCTCCCTCTGCTATATTTTGAAAGAATTTGAGAAGGATAGATGTTAGTTGTTCTCTAAAAGTTTGGTAGAATTCATGGTGAAGCCATCTGGTCCTGGTCTTTTGTTAGTTGTAAGATTTTTAATCACAGTTTCAATTTCAGTGCTTGTGATTGGTCTGTTTATATTTCTATTGCTTCCTGGTTCAGCCTCAGAAGGTTGTGCTTTTCTAAGAATTTGTCCATTTCTTCTAGGTTGTCCATTTTATTGGCATATGGTTGCTTGTAGTAATCACTCATGATCCTTTGTATTTCTGCAGTGTCAATTGTTACTTCTCCTTTTTCATTTCAAATTCTATTGATCTGAATCTTTTCCCTTTTGTTTTTTTTCATGAAGAGTCTGGCTAATGGTTTATCAATTTTGTTTATCTTCTCAAAGAACCATCTATTAGTTTTATTGATATTTACTATTGTTTCCTTCATTTATTTTTCATTTATTTCTTTTTTAAAAAACATTTTATTTGGAGTATAATGATTTCTTTCCTTCTGCTAACTTTTGGTTTTTTCATTCTTCTTTCTCTAATTGCTTTAGGTGTAAGGTCAGGTTGTTTATTTGAGATTTTTCTTGTTTCCTGAGGTAGGATTGTATTGCTATAAACGTCCCTCTTAGAAGTGCTTTTGCTGCATCCCATAGGTTTTGTGTCCTCGTGTTTTCATTGTCATTTGTTTCTAGGTATTTTTGATTTCCATTTTTATTTCTTCAGTGATCTCTTGGAAGTTCATTAATGTGTTGTTTAGCCTCCATGTGTTTGTATTTTTTTACAGTTTTTTTCCTGTAATTGATATCTAGTCTCATAGCATTGTTTTCAGAAAACATACTTGATATGATTCCAATTTTCTTAACTTTACCAAGGTTTGATTTGTGTCCCCAGATATGATCTATCCTGGAGGATGTTCCATGAGCACTTGAGAAGAAAGCGTATTCTGCCATTTTCGGATGGAAAGTCCTATAAATATCAATTAAGTCTATCTTGTTTAATGTATCATTTAAAGCTTGTGTTTCCTACTTTATTTTCATTTTGGATGATCTGTCCATTGGTGAAAGTGAGGTGTTAAAGTCCTCCACTGTTATTGTGTTACTGTCAATTTCTCCTTTTGTGGCTGTTAGCATTTGCCTTATGTATCGAGGTGCTCCTATGTTGGGTGCATAATTATTTACAATTGTTATATCCTCTTGGATTGACCCCTTGATCACTGTGTAGTGTCCTTCTTTGTCTCATACAATAAATAGACTTTCTTTTAAAGTCTATTTTGTCTGATTTGAGAATTGCTACTCCAGTTTTCTTTGATTTCCATTTGCATGGAAAATCTTTTTCCATCCCCTCAATTTCATCTGTATGTGTCCCTAGGTCTGAAGTGGGTCTCTTGCAGACAGCATATATATTGGTCTGCTTTTTTTTTTATCAATTCAGCCAGTCTATGTCTTTTGGTTGGAACATTTAATCCATTTACATTTAAGGTAGTTATTGATATGTATGTTCCCTTTATCATTTTCTTAATTTATAGTAGTTCTTTTCCTTCTCTTGTGTTTCCTGCTTAGAAAAGTTCCTTTAGCATTTGTTATAAAGCTGGTTTGTTGGTGCTGAATTCTCTTAGCTTTTGCTTGTCTGTAAATGTTATAATTTCTCCATCAAATTTGGATGAGATCTTTGCTGGGTAGGGTAATCTTCATTGTAGGTTTTTCCCTTTCATCACTTTAAATATATTCTGCCACTCCCTTCTGGCTTGCAGAATTTCTGCTGAAAGATCAGCTGTTTCCCTTGTATGTTATTTGTTGCTTTTCCCTTGCTGCTTTTAATATTTTTTCTTTGGATTTAATTTTTGATAGCTTGATTAATATGTGTCTTGGCATGTTTCTCCTTGGATTTATCCTGTATGGGACTCTCTGTGCTTCCTGCACTTTTGAGTATTTCCTTTCCCATATTAGGGAAGTTTTCAACTATAATCTCCTCAAATATTTTCTCATTCCCTTTCCTTTTCTCTTCTTCTTCTGGAACCCTTATAATTCGAATTTTAATGTGTTCAGTGTTGTCCCAGAGGTCTGTGAGACTGTCCTCCATTCATTTCATTGTTTTTTTCTTTATGTTAAAAAGTCCCCTGCTATTATTGTGTTACTGTTGATTTCCCCTTTTATGGCTAAAACATACACTCTGTGGTAGTTATTTCCACTATTTTATCTTCCGGGTCACTTATCCATTCTTCTGCCTCAGTTATTCTACTATTAATTCCTTCTAGAGAATTTTTAGTTTCATTTATTGTGTTGTTCATAATTGCTTGTTTGCTCTTTAGTTCTTCCAGTTACTTGTTAAACATTTCCTGTATTTTCTCCATTCTATTTCCAAGATTTTGGATGAGCTTTACTATCATTACTCTGAATTCCTTTTCAGGTTGACTGTCTATTTCGTCTTCATTTGTTTGGTCTGGTGTGTTTTTACTTTGCTCCTTCATCTGCTGTATATTTCTCTGTTTTTCATTTAGCTTAACTTATGTGTTTAGGGTCTCCTTTTCACAGTCTGCAGATTCATAGTTCCTATTGTTTTTTGTGTCTGCCCCCAGTGGGTAAGGTTGGTTAATTGGGGTGTGTAAGCTTCCTGGTGAAGGGGACTGGTGCCTGTGTTCTGGTGGATGAGGCTGGATCTTGTCTTTCTGATGGGCTGGACTGCATCCAGTGGTTTGTCTGTGAACTTATTATGGTTTTAGGTAGCCTCTCTGTTAATGGAGGTGGTTGTGTTCCTGTCTTGCTAGTTGTTTGGCATGGGGTGTCCAGCACTGGAGTGTGCTGGTGGTTGAGTGGAGCTGGGTCTTTGCATTGAGATGGAGATCTCTGGGAGAGCTCTCACCAATTGTTATTATGTGGGACCGTGCAGTCTCTGGTGGTCCAATGTCCAGAACTCAGTTCTCCCGTCTCAGAGACTCAGGCCTGACACCCGGCCAGAGCACCAAGACTCTGTCAGTCACACGGCTGGAGGATGGGCAAGTCAGAAAAGAATCAGGTTTCTGGCCCTTTGATTGTGGCCATCTTGGGATTGGGCCTCTACAGCTCCACCTCAGCAGTTGAAGTAGCCTCCCCAGTAGCTTCGGGGCATTGGTTCTCTACCTTAATTATTAAAGGAAGTTCCTTTCTTTTTTAAGAGTGTCCTGGTTTGGATAATAAACTATATGGTCATCTCTTTAAGAAAAAGTAACCCCAGGAAAGTACATAGGACATGATGGAAATAAGAGTACTGTCCTTAGAGCAAGTAAGTGAGTGACAACAAGTGATCTTAAGCCAGTCACCGATCAGTTGCTTTGGATTTTAAGAAGTTTCCTCTGCAGTAAATTGGGAGACTTAGAGTTCCCCTTTCTACTTTGCTTTTGAAAGTATCAAATGAAATATGCATATAATGGGTTTTGAAAAACAAAATTAGTGTTTTATTGTCAATGTTAATTTTTCAAATCTAATGGCAGAAAAAACAAAGCAGCAGGAATGCAGTAAAGGGGGAGGTAGGTATTTTGTCATTTAGCTTGAGGTTGCTCTGAGTTATATGTCTGTGTCAGTGTGATCAAACATTCAAATGTTCCACAAAAAGCCTACCTAATTGTGAAACTCAGAACCAATAACTAAGAGACAGGATTGTGTGAGGAATCAGAAAGATTTGGATTCAAGTTCTACATTTATCCTTTACCAGGTTTGTGGCCTTGGGCAATACACTTAGACCCTCCTTGGACCTCATTACTCTCATCAGTAGAATGGGCATTAAATAACTTGCCTTTGCAGAGTTGAGGTGAAGAATTAGGAAATGTGCATACATTCTCTAACAGATGAAGGTGTTCTGGCACAGGGTAGGAACTCAATAAAGATTGGTGGGCTCAAAGTCAATGAGACACAGAAATCTTAGTTCCTAATAAATAAATAGAAAAATAAGAACTGAATGTGGTGAATAATAAGTGAAATTTAAAGCTTTATGCCTCAGTTCCCTCTCTTTGATTTTTTTTTGAGATGGAAATTAACAAATATTTTGATGAAGTTGTAATATCTAAAAACATTTTTATCTCACTTGTGATGATGTTTGCCATCTCTGTGACAGGAGCCAAGCATATGACAGAAGACAATTTTTTAAAAGCTGAACCAGCATACTAAAGCTCAGGAGTCTTTCTCATATTCCAACTTGACAAGAGTTCTGAAATTCAAACATGGAAGATACCTCATTTTCTTGGTAGATAAGAAGTCCAAAAACGAATTCACTGACCTATAGTGAGCCTAATGAAACCAGGTTATACATTCCAAACTTACTTTTAAATATAGTATATCTCTAGCTTGCTTAAACATGCTGCTGGAGCTGAGAATACAAAATGGAAAAATAGCATTGAGTTCAGAGATGGGGAAGCATCTGCCTTTGGACTCACTTCTCATAAATCACATTTTCCTCACTTGCAGTTACTCCATGGTTTTAGTTTTCATCACAGCTCCACTTACAGATGACCGTTGGACATCTTTCCGGTCCTATAGAAAAACTTGGAAATTTTCCATTTGCAAATAAGTTTTGTCTTAATACAGATGAAAGCATCAGGGTGATGTACATTTTCTTATGTTTGGTCTCTTGGCCACCAAAAATTTCACAGTGGATTAGAAATATAGTAATTACATTGCACCCAATAAATCCTTTCTAATTTTTCAGTTCAATAATCTTTGTCTTATTTCCAGTTTTATAGCTCAAAACTACACAACCCCAAAACAGAAATAAAATACCACACACACAAGTCTCCTCAACTCCAGCATTCCACTAACACATGAACATGAGTGACTTCTACAAACCCTTTGTTTTGTTTTGTTTTTTAGTTTTTCATTTGAAAAGTTAAAGGATTGAATTCGATGATTATAAGGCTCTAAATTTCTATAAATAATCTGAGACTCACTTAGAACAATATTTATAAAGCTACTTCAAGACACTTGGTTTCTTTTTAAGTGAAACAAATTATCTTTGATGCTTGCCTGAGAGAGAATGCTAAGTATCCAAACAGAATGCAATATATCTGACTTGGCTTTGTTCTGTCACTGGAATTACTTTTAATTATGGTGTGTATCCCACAGTCCAGCCAAGGCACACCCTTTAGATTTTCCATGTCCCTTCCTAGACTGTACACTGGCCTCCCTTGTCTCTACAGGTGCCTCCAAACAAAGACTGATGCAGTTCAGGTAAAAGGGGCATAGTCATAGAGAAACAAATCAGAAGAATATTAAGAAAGAAAATCTGAGACTCTGCTTCTAGCTCTCCTGGGCCCAAAGCTCCATTGCTGAGGCCAGTAATGTCTGAAGGAGCAGGGGTCCAGGATGCCCCTCACCCTTCTCCTTGTTTTGCCTCAACTTTGTATCCATACTTGTTTCTGGACTCTTCTGGAAGTTAGGGTGTGCTAGATAGCATGTGGAACCAGTAATATTTGACATGTACACAAGACAAGTATCAATGTGGCTTAAGGGAACTTACAAGCTATTGGGGGATGTTGAACATATCCATAAAAACAAATTTTAGAGTTTCTGGAATTCAGAGGTTAAAGATTTATAGAGGTTGCAGTGATCAGGAAAGGTTTTCTTGTAAAGGTGGGAATTTAGCTATACCTGGAAGGACAACTTGTTGAAGGAAATAAGCAGACCAGGCTTGGGCAAAGATCTAGAAGCAAGAACACACCTGGCACACAGAGTGGTCTGGGAGAGAACTGTCTCAGTATGTGGAGAGTTTAGGTTTGTGGAGAGCACAGATATGGTTAGAGGAATGGGATAAGGCCAGACTATGATTTAAAATATCAGCCTGGAAGGTTGAAATTAGCAAGTTAAATATCAGCAATGCAAAATAATTATCCACAGTATTAACTTAAAAAACAGAATGTTTAATTGTCCATGAA
The DNA here is from genome assembly GCF_028564815.1 of Eubalaena glacialis. Lineage (NCBI taxonomy): Eukaryota > Metazoa > Chordata > Mammalia > Artiodactyla > Balaenidae > Eubalaena > Eubalaena glacialis. The sequence goes on from NC_083730.1 coordinate 34,615,494, forward strand.
GTGCAATATGCTGGAGGTGAGTATGAAATTGGACCTGAATATAGAAAGACTCTTTTCTATTTGCATGCTTTTAGGAGAAAATATCTTTGGGAAACAAGGAATGTCTGTTTGAAAAACACAAATGTTTTTCACATTGCTTGATGGCAGTATTAGGCTGGATTTCCTGATAAGAAGTCAACATCTAGGTAACATTTACCTCACCTGACACAGAAAATAGAAACATAATATTATTTTTAAAAATTCAGTGTCCTAGAAGAAATGATACATACTACCTGCTCTAGACATTATTGTTTTAATCTCCAATACAGTCTATAAACATAGATTTTGTGCATCTATAGAAATAGACATGATGAGAGGATCAAGATGACAGAGTAGGAGGATGTGGAGTTTGCCTCTCCCAACAATGCATTAAAAATACATCTACATATAGAAGAATTCTCCCAGAAAACCAACTGGAGATGGGCATAAGACCTCTTATACAACAAAAAGTGCAAAACCAGGTAGGATGGGAGAAAAAAGACATCAGGTTTGGACTAGAGACCCTGGGAGGGATCTGTGAAGGAGGGAAGGTAGACATGGGCAGGACCTTGCCCTGGAGAGACCCTTTGCCTGCTGGGATGTCCACTGGGACAGATAGAGGGGCTGGAGGGGCCTGCACTCTGCTCGCAAGGAGTGTACAAATGCTGGCTTGCTAGACTGGCTCTGATGGTTGCCATCTCGCTGCACTTCACAGCCTGAAATATGCACTGGACAGGGCTATTAGTATGTGCAGCACCTAGGCACTGAATCTTGGGCAGACGGGCCCTGGAAGAGGACATGGTCTAGCTGTGCAGAGACAACCTGGAGGGCCTGGGGTGTGTTCTGAGCCAAACCTTGGAGCTCATTGCCAGCATGCGCACATCAGGTATGGGTTCATCATCAGAGCACATTATCAATTCTCACATGGTGGGAGCGTGTCCAGCAGTGGTGGATTTTGTTGGCGCACAGTGTAGCACCACAGAAGAGCACATCTAGGGAGGACAGCCCTTGGACAGGAGTATGCAGTGGTTTGGTTCCTGGTATAAGCACTCATGTTCTTCCTACCCCACACTGCAGCTTAGATCAGGATCTGGGGCAGACAGGTCGTGGGAGAGGCCTACCACAAAGGCAGTCCAGGTCCAAGGAAGCAGCATGACCACCCTGATTCCTGCAACCACAGTGTCCTGGCCCCCAGCACCAGCCTAATACTAGATCTGAGGGAAAAATGAAAAACAGGAAGTGACCTTGGGCTACTTCTGGGCAGAATTGTGGATGCCTGCACTGGCAACGCATGGGTTTGCTGTGACCATGTAAGCCTCACTAGCTTCAATGCTTACTTCCTTTGGGACAGAGCATGCACTTAAGGCCAACAGAGCCTTATTGAACACAAGCCCCAGGGCTTCTACTCCAATGAGTGGGGAGCAGACCCCACCCCCAACAGGGCTGTGTGAGCCATAGAACAAAGAGGACACCCCATCCCATATCCAGTGCAAGCTCTGGACACCACAACACCAATAAAACACTCTATCAAGGGAATAATGGCCAGCACACTTTGAGGAAAAATATGGCTGTATCCATACCAAAAACAGCCTTCACACCAAAAATATTAGACTATTTTTGCTCCTGCATAAAAACATCTCTTTAAGATCACAGTAGATAATTGTTTCTCATAAATTAATAGAGACAGATAGAGTTAAGTAAAATGAAAAAGAAGAGGAACTAATTCCAAGTAAAAATAAATAAATAAATAAATAAATAAATAAAAGAAATCCCCTGAAAGAACACATAATGAAATGGACCTCACCAGTCTACTAGATCACAACTTCAGAAAGGTAGTAATAAAATGCTAAAGGACTTTAAAAAGATTATTGATAGAAATGCACATCACTGCAACAAGGAACTTGAAACTATAAAGAGGAACCAATAAAAATTAGACAACTCAATTGGCAAGATAAAAACCAATCTAGAATAATAACAGACTAAATAGCACAGAAGAATGAATAAGTATTCTGGAAGATAGAATAATGGAAATCACCCAATCAGACCAGCAGACACAAAGACAAATTTTAAAAAAAGCAACATATGAGATCTATTGACTAATATGAGTGCTGAATTATGCATATTACGTGTTCCAGAAGGAGAAGAGAGAGAGAAGGGGATCAAAAATGCATTTGAAGGGGACCTTCAAGATGGCAGAGGAGTAAGACGTGGAGGTCACCTTCCTCCCCACAAATACATCAGAAATACATCTACATGTGGAACAACTCCTACAGAACACCTACTGAATGCTGGCTGAAGACCTAAGACTTCCCAAAAGGCAAGAAACTCCCCATGTACCTGTGTAGGGCAAAGGAAAAAAGAAAAAACAGAGACAGAAGAATAGGGATGGGACCTGCACCTCTGGGAGGGAGCTGTAAAGGAGGAAAAGTTTCCACACACTAGGAAACCCCTTCACTGGTGGAGATAGGGGGTGGGCAGGGGAGAAGCTTCGGAGCCACGGAGTGCAGAGAGAAAAGTGGAGAGATTCCCACAGAGATGATTGGTGCCGACCAGCACTCACCAGCCGGAGAGGCTTGTCTCCTCACCCGCTGGGGCAGGTGGGGGTTGGGAGCTGAGTCTCGGGCTTTGGAGGTCGGATCCCAGAGAGAGGACTGGGGTTGGCTCCGTGAACACAGCCTGAAGGGGGTTAGTGTGCCATAGCTAGCTGGGAGGTAGTCCAGGAAAAAGTCTGGAACTGCCTAAGAGGCCAGAGACCATTGATTCGAGGTGTGCGAGGAGAGGGGATTCAGAGCACAACCTAAAGGAGCACCAGAGACAGGTGTGAGCCATGACTATCAGTGTGGACACCAGAGATGGGCATGAAATGCTAAGGCTGCTGCTGCAGACACCAAGAAGTCTGTGTGCAAGCACAGGTCACTATCCACAACTCCCCTTCCAGGAGTGTGTACAGCCCACCACTGCCAAGGTCCTGTGATCCAGGGACAATTTCCCAGAAGAACATACGGCACGTCTCAAGCTGTTACAAGGTCATGCCAGCCTCTGCAGCTGTAGGATTGCCCCACATTCTATACCCCTTCTTCCCCCATGCCTGAGAAAGCCAGAGCCCCCTAATCAGCTGCTACTTTAACCCCATCTTGTCTGGTGGGGGAAGAGACACCCTCAAGCAACCTACACACAGAGGCAGGGCCAAATCCAAAGGTGAACCCCAGAAACTGTGCAAAAAAAGAAGAGAAAGGGAAATTTCTCCCAGCAGCCTCAGAAGCAGCAGATTAAATCTCCACAATCAACTTGATGTAGCTTGCATCTGTGAAATACCTGAATAGACAATGAATCATCCCAAAATTGAGGCGGTGGACTTTGGGAGCAACTGTAGACTTGGGGTTCACTTTCTGCATCTAATTTATTTCTGGTATTATGTTTACCTTAGTTTAGTATTTAGAGCTTATCATCATTGGTAGACTTGTTTATTGATTTGGTTTTTCTCTTCCTTTTTTTCATATATATATATTTTTCCTTTTTCTCTTTTTGTGAGTGTGTATGTATAGGCTTCTTTATGAGATTTTGTTGGTATAGCTTTGTGTTTACCATTTGTCCTAGGGTTCGGTCAGTCTTTGTTGTTGTTGTTGTATAGTTTTTAGCGCTTGTTATCATTGATAGATTTGTTTTTAGATTTGCTGACTCTCTTCTTTCTTTCTTCCTTTTTTTTAAAATTACTTTTAATAATTTTTTTCATTATTTATTTTAATTATTTTATTTTATTTTACTTTTTTCATTCTTTCTTTCTTTCTTTTTTTATTCTCCTTTTTTTTCTGAGCCATGTGGCTGACAGAGTCTGGGGTGCTCGGGCCAGTGTCAAGCCTGAGCCTTTGAGGTGTGAAAGCCGAGTTTAGGACATTGGTCCACCAGAGACCTCCCAGCACCATGTAATATCAAATGGCAAAAGCTCTCCCAGAGATCTCCATCTCAATGCTAAGACCAGCTACACTCAACGAACAGCAAACTACAGTGCTGGACACCCTATGCCAAACAACTAGCAAGACAGGAACACAACCCCACCCATTATCAGAGAGGCTGCCTAAAATCATAATAAGTTCACAGACACCAAAAAACACACCACCGGATGCAGTCCTGCCCACCAGAATGACAAGATCCAGCCTCATCCACCAGAACACAGGCACCCATCCTCTCCACCAGGAAGCCTAGACACAACACTGAATGAACCTTACCCACTGGGATCAGACCCCAAAAAAACAGGAACTATGAACCTACGTCCTGTGAAAAGGAGACCCCAAAAAGAGTAAGCTCAGCAAAATGAGAAGACAGAGAAATATACAGCAGATGAAGGAGGGAGGTAAAACTCCACCAGACTAAACAAATGAAGAGGAAAGAGGCAGTCTACTTGAAAAAGAATTCAGGGTAATGATAGTACAGATGATCCAAAATCTTGGAAGTAGAATGGAGAAAATACAAGAAACGTTTAAAAAGGAGTTGAAGAACTAAAGAGCAAACAAATATTGATGAATAATGCAATAAATGAAATTTAAACTTCTCTAGAAGAAATCAATAGCAGAATAACTGAGGTAGAAGAACGGATAAGTGACCTATAAGATAAAATAGTGGAAATAATTAACACAGAGCAGAATAAATAAAAAAAGAATGAAAACAATGGAGGCCAGACTAGGAGACCTCTGGGACAATATTAAATGTACCAACATTCGACTTATAGGGGTCCCAGAAGAACTAGAGAAAAAGAAAGGGACTGAGAAAATATTTCAGGAGATTATAATTGAAAACTTCCCCAATAAGTGAAAGGAAATAGTGAAGTCCAGGAAGAACAGAGTCCCGTACAGGATAAATCAAAGGAGAAACACAAAAAGACACATATTAATTAAGGTATCAAAAATTAAATACAAAGAAAAAATATGAAAATCAGCATAGGAAAAGCAACAAATACCATAAAAGGGAATCGCCATAAGGTTAACAGCTAATATCACAACAGAAACTCTGCAAGCCAGAAGGGCATGGTAAGACACGTTTAAAGTGATGGAAGGGAAAAACCTACAACAAGATGACTCTACCCATCAAGGATCTTATTCAGATTCAACGGAGAAATTAAAACTTTTACAGACAAGCAAAAGCTAAGAGAATTCAGCACCACCAAGCCAGCTTTACAACAAATGCTAAAGGGACTTCTCTAGGCAGGAAACACAAGAGAAGGAAAAGACTTACTGTAACAAACCCCCCAAAATTAAGAAAATGATAAAAGGAACATACATATTGATAATTACCTTAAATGTAAATGGATTAAATGCTCCAAGCAAAAGACACAGACTTGCTGAATGGATACAAAACCAAGACCAATATATATGCTGTCTGCAAGAGACCCAATTCAGACCTAGGGACACATAGAGACTGAAACTGAGGGGATGGAAAAAGATATTCCATGCAAATTGAAATCAAAAGAAAGCTGGTGTAGCAATTCTCAAATCAGACAAAATAGACTTTAAAATAAAGTCTATTACAAGAGACAAAGAAGGACAATACATAATGATCAAGGGATCAATTCAAGAAGAAGATACAACAACTGTAAATATTTATGCACCCAACATAGGAACACCTCAGTACTTAAGGCAAATACTAACAGCCACAAAAGGGGAAATCAACAGTAACACAATAATAGTAGGGGACTTTAACACCTCACTTTCACCAATGGACAGATCATATAAAATGAAAATAAATAAGGAAAAACAAGCTTTAAATGATACATTAATAAAGATGGACTTAATTGATATTTACAGGACATTCCATCCAAAAGCAACACAATACACATTCTCCTCAAGTTCTCATGGAACATTCTCCAGGATAGATCATATCTTGGGTCACAATCAAGCCTTGGTAAAGCTAAGAAAATTGAAATCATATCAAATATCTTTTCTGACCACAATGCTATGAGACTACATATCAATTACAGGAAAAAAACAGTAAAAAATACAAACACATGGAGGCTAAACAGTATACTACTAAATAACCAAGAGATCACTGAAGAAATCAAAGAGGAAATCAAAAATACCTAGAAACAAATGACAATGAAAACACAACGACCAAAACGTATGGGATGCAGCAAAAGCACTTCTAAGAGGGAAGTTTATAGCAATACAATCCTACCTCAAGAAACAAGAAACATCTCAAATAAACAACCTGACCTTACACCTAAAGCAATTAGAGAAAGAAGAACAAAAAACCTCCAAAGTTAGCAGAAGGAAAGAAATCATAAAGATCTGTTCAGAAATAACTGAAAAAGAAATGATAACAAAGATCAATACAACTAAAAGCTGGTTCTGAGAGAAGATAAACAAAAATTGATAAACCATTAGCCAGACTCATCAAGAAAAAAAGGGAGAAGACTCAAATCAATAGAATTAGAAATGAAAAAGGAGAAGTAACAACTGACACTGCAGAAATACAAAGGATCATGAGAGATTACTACAAGCAACTATAGGTCAATAAAATGGACAACCTGGAAGAAATGGACAAATTCTTATAAATGCACAACCTTCTGAAAGTGAACCAGGAAGAAATAGAAAATATAAACAGATCAATCACAAGCACTGAAATTGAAACTGTGATTAAAAATCTTCCAACTAACAAAAGCCCAGGACTAGACGGCCCCACAGGAGAATTCTATCAAACTTTTAGAGAAGAGCTAACACCTATCCTTCTCAAACTCTTCCAAATTATAGCAGAGGGAGGAAAACTCCCACACTCATTCTACAAGGTCACCATCACCCTGATACCAAAATCAGACAAAATTGTCAGAATAAAAGAAAACTACAGGCCAATATCACTGGTGAACTTAGATGCAAAAATCCTCAACAAAATACTAACCAACAGAATCCAACAGCACATTAAAAGGATCATACACCATGATCAAGTGGGGTTTATCCCAGGAATGCAAGGATTCTTCAATATACGCAAATCAATCCATGTGATACACTATAGGAAGAAACTGAAGGAGAAAATACACATAATCATCTCAATAGATGCAGAAAAAGCTATCAACAAAATTCAACACCCATTTATGATAAAAACCCTCCAGAAAGTAGGCATAGAGGGAACTTACCTCAACATAATAAAGGAAATATAAAACAAACCCACAGCCAGCATCATTCTCAATGGTAAAAAACTGAAAACATTTCCACCAGGATCAGGAATAAGACAAGGTTGCCCACTCTCACCGCTATTATTCAACATAGTTTTGGAAGTTTTAGCCACAGCAGTCAGAGAAGAACAAGAAATAAAAGGAATTCAAGTTGGAAAAGAAGTAAAAGTCTCACTGTATGCAGATGACATGATACTATAGATAGAGAATCCATCCTAAAGATGTTACCAGAAAACTGCTGGAGCTAATCCATGAATTTGGTAAAGTAGCAGGATACAAAGTTCATGCACAGAAATCTCTTGCATTCCTATACACTAATGATGAAAAATCTGAAAGAGAAATTAAGGAAACACTACCATTTACCACTGCAACAAAAAGAATAAAATACCTAGGAATAAACCTACCTAAGGAGACAAAAGAACTGTATGCAGAAAATTATGAGACACTGATGAAAGAAATTAAAGATGATACAAACAGATGGAGAGATATAGCATGTTCTTGGATTGGAAGGATCAACATTGTGAAAATGACTGTACTACCCAAAGCAATCTACAGATTCAACTCAATCCCTATCAAACTACCACTGGCATTTTTCAGAGAACTAGAAAAAAATATTTCACAATGTGTATGGAATCACAAAAGAACCTGAATAGCCAACACAATCTTGAGAAAGAAAAACGGAGTTGGAGGGATCAGGCTCCCTGACTTCAGACTCTACTACAAAGCTACAGTAATCAAGACAGTATGGTACTGGCACAAAAAAAGAAATATAGATCAATGGAACAGGATAGAAAGCCCAGAGATAAACCCATGCGCATGTGGTCATCTTATCTTTCATAAAGGAGGCAAGAATATCTAATGGAGAAATGACAGCCTCTTCAGTAAGTGGTGCTTGGAAAACTGGACAGCTACATGTAAAAGAATGAAATTAGAACACTTCCTAACACCATACACAAAAATAAACTCAAAATGGATTAAAGACCTAAACGTAATGCCAGACACTATAAAACTCTTAGAGGAAAACATAGGCAGAACACTCTATGACATTAACCACCGCAAGATCGTTTTTGATTCAACTCCTAGAGAAATGGAAGTAAAACCAAAAATAAACAAATGGGACATAATGAAACTTAAAATCTTTTCCACACAAAGGAAACCATAAATAAAATGAAAAGACAACCCTCAGAATGGGAGAAAATATTTGCAAATGAAACAACTGACAAAGCATTAATCTCCAAAAATTACAAGTAGATCATGCAGCTCAATATCAAAAAAAATAAACAAGTCAATCCAAAAAAGGGCAGAAGATCTAAATAGACATTTCTCCAAAGAGATTGCCAACAAACATATGAAAGAAGGCTCAACATCACTAATCATTGGAGAAATGCAAATCAAAACTACAATGAGGCGTCACCTCATACCAGCCAGAATGGCCATCATTAAAAAATCTACAAGCAATAAATGCTGGAGAGGGTGTGGAGAAAAGGGAACCCTCTTGCACTGTTGGTGGGAGTGTAAATTGATACAGCCACTATGGAGAACAGTATGGAGATTCCTTATAATCTATAAATAGAACTACCACATGACCCAGCAATGCCACTACTGGGCATATACCCTGAGAAAACCATAATTCAAAAAATGTCATGTTCAAAATAATAAAATATTGTGTCAATGTTAAAAAAAGAAAAAAAATTGTCATGTACCACAATGTTCATTGCAGCTCTATATACAATAGCCAGGATATGGAAGCAACCTAAGTGTCCTTAGACAGATGAATGGATAAAGAAGATGTGGTACATATATACAATGGAACAGTACTCAGCCGTAAAAAGAAATGAAATTGAGTCATTTGTAGTGAGGTGGATGGACCTAGAGTCTGTCATACTGAGTGAAGTAAGTCAGAAAGAGAAAAACAAATACCATATGCTAACACATATATATGGAGTCTAAAAGAAAAAAAAATGTTCTGAAGAACCTAGAGGCAGGACAGGAATAAAGACACAGACGTAGAGAATGGACTTGAGGACACGGGGAAGAGGAAGGGTAAGCTGGGATGAAGTGAGAGAGTGGAATGGACATATATACACTAACAAATGTAAAAAAGATAGCTAGTGTGAGGCAGCCACATAGCACAGGGAGATCAGCTTGGTGCTTTGTGTCCATCTAGAGATGTGGGATAGGGAAGGTGGGAGGGAGATACAAGAGGGAGGAGATATGGGAATATATGTATATGTATAGCAGATTCACTTTTTATAAAGCAGAAACTAACACACCATTGTAAATCAATTATACTCCAATAGAGATGTTAAAAAATGTTTTTTAACACAATGTGAACTCTAAAAAACAAATATATATATTTGAAGAAATTATGCTGAAAACTTCCTAAGGAAGGAAGCAGATATCTTCATAGAGGAAGCATGGGGTTGGGGTGTTCCCAAACAAGATGAACCCAAACAAACCCACACCAAGACACATCATAATTAAAATGGCAAAAGTTAAACAGAGGTTACTAATGGCAGCGGGAGAAAAGCAAAGAGTCAGTTACAATGGAACCCGCATAAAGCTATCAGCTGATTCCTCTGAAGAAATATTGCAGGCCAGAAGGGAGTGGCATGATATATTCAAAGTCCTGAAAGGGAAAAATACCCTGGAACCTAGGATACTCTACCCAGATAGATTATCATTTAGAGTAGAAGGAGAGATAATTTCTCAGACAAGCAAGAATTAAAGAATACAGCAGTACTAAACCTAACCTAAAAGAACTATTGAAGGGTCTTCTCTAAATAGAAAAGAAGCAAGAATCTACAGGAAAGGGAAAATCACAATAGGAAAGGCAAATATATAAAAGAATGGAAGATCACTTAAATAAGCCAGAACATATATTTAAAAAAAAAAAGTAATAGCAATTATAAGTACAATCAACAGCAAAAGGATAAACATGAAAATGTAAAATAGGACATCAAAATCACAAAGTGTGGGGGAGAGGAATAAAAAAGTGGACCTCAGAATGTGTTTGAACATATACAACTATCAATCTAAAGCAAGTAGATATAGGTATGGGGTAGCATACTTGAAAACCAAGGTAACCACAAATAAAAAACATACAATAGACTTACAAAAACCCAAAAGAAAGGAACTCAAACATAATATAAAAGAAAACTATCAAACCACAAAAAAGAAGAAATGAACAAAGAAAAACTCCAAAATTAACTAGAAAACAAATTTTAAAATGGTAATAAGTATACAACTATCAATAATTACTTTAAATGTAAATAGACTAAAAGCTCCAATCAAAAGAAAACAGTGGTAGATTGAATAAAAAAAATAAGAACCTACAATAATATGCTGCATATAAGAGACTCATTTCAGGGCAAAAAACACACACAGATTTAAAGTGATGGGATGGAAAAAAGATATTTCATGCAAATGGAAATAACAAGACAGTGGGAGTAGCAATACTCAAAGTCCATAAAGAAAGATGAAGAAGCACATTATATAATAATAAAAGGATCAAAAACAAAAAAGAATAGTACACTTGTTAACATATATGCACTTAACATAGGAACTCATAAATATATAAAGCAAAAACTCACAAACATAAATGGAGAAATTGACAGGAACACAAAAATAGAATACTTCAACACACCGCTGACATCCATGGACAGATGTTCCAGATAGAATGTCAGTAAGGCAACAGAGATCCTAAATTACACAATACACCTGTTGGACTTCAAAAAAAAAAAAAAGAAAGAAAGAAAAAAAGAATAACATTCTTTTTAAGCATGCATGAAATAGACCACATACTAAGACACAAAACAAGTATCAACAAATTTAAGAAAATAGAAATTATTTCAAGTATCTTCCCTGACCACAATTGTATGAAACTAGAAATAAACCACAAGAAACGATGGGGGGAAAAAATGAACACATAGAGGTCAAACGACATGCTACTAAAAAACCAATGGGTCAGTGATAATGTCAAAGAGGAAATCAGAAAATACCTCAAAACAAATGGCAATTAGAACACAACTCTACAAAATATGCAGAAAAAGCAGTTCTAAGAGGCAAGTTCATAGTGATACAGACCTTCCTGAAGAAACAACAAAAATCTCAAACAACTCAACTTATCACCTAAAAGAATTGGAAAAAAACAGAACAATCAAAATGTAAAGTCAACAGCAGAAGGAAGGAATAAAGACCAGAGAGGAAATAAGTGAAATGGAGATTAAAAAAATAGAAAAGATCAGTAAAGCCATGAGCTGCTTTTGTTGAAAAGATAAACAAAATCAACAAACATCTGGCCAAGTTCACCAAGAAGAAAAGAAATAGGACCCCAATAAACCAAACAAGCAATGAAAGAAGAGAAATAACTACTGATACCACCAAAATATGAAATATCATAAGAGAATACTATGAACAGTTATATGCCAACAAATTGGACAACATAGGAGAAATGGACAAATTTCAAGAAACAGATAATTTGAACAGACCAATCACTAGAAGTGAAATAGAATCTGTAATTTTAAAAACTCCCTGTAAAAAAAGGGTCAGGATCAGATGGCTTCAACTTAGGAATTCTACCAAACATAGAAAGAAGAACTTATACCTATCCTTCTCAAACTAGTCCAAATATTGAAGAGGAATGAACACTTTTGAACTCATGCTACAGGGCCAATATCACCCTGATATCAAAACCAGACAAAGATATCATAAAAAAGAAAATTAGAGGCCAATACCTTTGATGAATATAGACTGAAAAATTCTCAACAAAATATTAGCAAAACAAATCCAACAATAAATAGAAAAGTTCATATACCATGATCAAGTTGGATTCATTGCAGTGTCACAAGGATGGTTCACCACATACAAATCAATCAATGTGATAAACCACATCAATAAAAGAAAAGACAAAAACCATATGATTATCTCAATAAACACAGAAAAAGCATTTAGTAAAATTCAACATCCATTCATGATAAAAATTTTCTCCAAAGTGAGTATAGAGGGAACATATCTCAACATAATAGTGATTTATGGTAAGCCCACAGCTAACATAATAGTCAACATTGAAAAGCTGAAAGACTTCCTGCTAAATTTAGAAACAAGACAAAGATGCCCAATCTCACCACTTCTATTCAACATGGTATTGGAAGTGCTAGCCACAGCAGACAAGAAAAAGAAATAAAAGGCATCCAAATTGGAAGGGAAGAGGTAAAACTGTCACTCTTCACAAATGACATTATACTGTATATAGAGAATTCTAAAGACTCCACACAAAACCTATTAGAACTAATAAATGAATTTAGCAAGGTAGCAGGATAGAAGATTAATATACAGAAATCTATTGCATTTCTTTACACTAAGAACTGAAATATCAGAAAGAGGAAGTAAAACAAAACAATCCTGTATAAAATCAAGAAAAAGTAAAAAGAGTAAAAAAAACTAGAAATAAACTTAACCAAGGAGTTGAAAGACCTATATGCTGAAAACTATAAAACATTGGTAAAGAAAACTGAAGAAGATTCAAAGAAATGGAAAGATACCTTAAGCTTTTGGGCTGGAAGAATTAATATTGTTAAAATGGCCAAACTACCCAAAGCAATCTACAAATTTAACACGATCCCTATCAAAACACCCATGCCATTTTTCACAGAATTAAAACAAATAATACTACAATTTATGTAGAAGCACAAAAGGTCCAAAATTTCCAAAACAATCCTCAGGAAAAAAACAAAGCTGGATGCATAACCCATCCAGACTTCAGACTATATTACAAAGCTACAGTAGTCAAAACATGGTATTGGCACAAAAGCAGGCATATAGATTAAAGGAGTAGAATACAGAGCCCAGAAATAAACCCACACACCTATGACAAATGAGGCAAGAATGTACAATGGACACAGTCTCTTCAGCAAGTGGTAAAGAGAAAGCTGGACAGATACATGTAAAACAAAATTAGAGCATTCCTTCACACCATAAACAAAATAAACCCCAAATGGCTTAAATACCTAAATTTAAGACAAGACACCATAAAATTCCCAGAAGAAAACATGGGCTAAACATTCTCAGACATGAATTGTAGCAATATTTTCTTAGGCCAATCTCCAAAGGCAAAAGAAATAAAAGCAAAAGTAAACAAATGAGACCTAATCAAAATTAAAAGCTTTTGCATAACAAAGGAAACCATAAACAAAATGAAAAGACAACATATAGAATGGGAGAAAATGTTTGCAAAGGATGCAACCAACAAGCAGTTATTATCCAAAATATACAAAGATCTCATATAATTCAATATCAACAAAACATACAACCCAATCAAAAAAATAGGCAGAAGACCTAAATTGATGTTTCTCCGTAGAAGACATACACATGGTCAACAGGCACATGAAAGTATTCTCAACATTGCTAATTATTAGAGAAATGTAAATCAGAACCACAATGAGGTATCCCCTCACCACAGTCAGAATGGCTATCATCAAAATGTGTTCAAATAATAAATGCTGGAGAGGGTGTGGAGAAAAAGGATCCTTCCTATACTGTTGGTGGGAATGTCAATTATTACACCCACTATGGAAAAAAGTATGGCTGTTCCTTAAAAAACTAAACATAGAGCTACAATACAATCCAGTGATCCCATTCCTGAGCATATATTCAAAAAAGATGAAAACACTAATTTGAAAAGATACATGCAACCCAATGTTTATAGCAGCATTATTTACAATAGCCAAAACATGTAAACAACCTAAGTGCCCAACCAACAGAACATTGGTTTAAGAATATATATATATATATATATACAATGGAATATTACTCAGCCATAAGAAAGAATGAAACATTGACATTTGCAGCAACATGGATAGACCTAGAGAATATCATACTAAGTGATGTAAGTCAGAGAAACACAAATACATGATATTACTTATGTGGAATCTAAAAAATAATACAATCCAATCTATATAAAAAACAGAAACAGTTTCACAGACATAGAAAACAAACTTATGGTTACCAATGGGAAAAGGGAGGGGAGAAGGATAAATTAGAAGTATGGGATTAATAAATACAAACTACTATACATAAAATAGATAAGCAAAATAGATTTACTGTATAGCCCAGGGTACTATATTCAATATCTTGTAATAACGTATAATGGAAAATAATCTGAAATATACATATATATATATGAATCACTTTGCTATACATCTGAAACTAACACAATTGTGTAAATCAACTATATTTAGATTAAAAAAATGTAATAGACATTATGACAGGATGGTGTGCACAATGGCCATAAGATAAGTGAAGGGCTGTTAGAGAAAAAAGACTTGCTATGCTGCTCATGTCACAATTTAAACCCAAAAGGTGTTACATGAATCATTATAGTGAAAAGCTAGTTAGTGTTCAACAATGGACTAGAACTTGATTCGCCTGACAATACAGTATTCTCACTAAAAATGTAATAAAGATGAAACAGATAGGATATCAAGTTACAACAGGCCAAAGAAACTCAATGTGAAGCAGTTTTTCCTTGGGATAGAAGCTGTCCGACAACAAAATGTCACAGAGGAATGTGTTCAAAGGGGGCTTCCCTGGTGGCGTAGTGGTTAAGAATCCACCTGCCAATGCAGGGGACACAGGTTTGATCCCTGGTCCAGGAAGATCCCACATGTCATGGAGCAACTAAGCCCATGTGCCACAACTACTGAGACTGCACTCAAGAGCCCGTGCACCACAACTACTGAAGCCCGCACGCCTAGAGCCCATGTTCCACAAGAGAAGCCACCTCAATGAGAAGCCCGCACACTGCAATGAAGAGTAGCCCCCACTTGCCACAACTAGAGAAAGCCCGCCTGTATCAATGAAGACCCAATGCAGCCAAAAAAAAAAAAAAATATTCAAGGAAATGCTTTGGCCATCTGGTCAGAGAGATGAATGAAGAATTTCTGCCTCAACTGAGTTTGAACTAGATACTATTAGCTACTGTAGGGGAGCAAACTTGTCAACCACAATTGTCTCTTTGGCATGCGGATTATTTTGAGTTGAAAAAAATCAAGGCCCAAAAGTCTCAGGAAGAAACTTTGATCTTCACGCTAACCGACTAAGGAATATAGATAGAGGAACTGTTCCAGGAAAGGAGTTATCACCATAGATGACTATAGTATGAACTGAGTGTGGTAAACAGGAAGGAACCTAAGAAAGTCTGTTAAAATTTCTCTCTATGTCCCATTGTCTCTGCATGACCCAGCAAAATTTTGTTTACAAACATTTGCTTTTGTATCTCCATGTAAATTGCCTTCCTCCCCTTTGAGTTCCCAAACCACTACCCCCAACCTCCTCTTTTGGCTTTAAATGAAGATGGCATATAAGGTGAGGATTTCAGCCATTTTGGAGAGTTACTCAGTTTTTCTGGGTCTCTCCCATGTATACATGTTATTAAATTTTGTTTGACCCTCTCCTCTCTAATGTTAATTTAATTCTTAGACCAGCCAGATGAATCTAGAAAAGTAGAGGATAACTTCTTCCTCTCCAACACTACCCTTCCTTATTCAATATTATAGAATCTTACCCCTTCTTGGGGTAAGATTCTATAATAAACATCTACATATGCACAAGCAGAATTTTGTCTTCTCAACAGCTGCCTGTAGAAAGCACTCTTACAGGTCTTCTTTACTTCTTGTCATCCCATACCCGGGCTTTCTCTAATAGTATTTGTGAAAAAGCAGAAATTATAGGTCATATCAGGTTTGACTGAAGATTTTAGATTGAGCCTCTTAAAAATAAACTACTAAATCTTTGATGTTATTTTGAAAATTTAATGTCCTATTGTCTACTACAAACTGGCACTTGCCCATTGGCACTTGCCATCTGCCTCTACAAGGATTAAATCATGTGCTGCTGCAGCTGCTGACTTTTAACACCCACTGAAAGGAATTCAAGGTGGAGAGCAGAAATGAGGTACTCTGTGCTCTGGGAAAAACTGGCAGAACAGTTCTTCAGATAGATATTTTCAGAAGACGATTTTATGAGCCCAGTTCTTATATCTCCTCATATCTAGAAAAGCACTAAAATCCTTCATGGTGACATCTGCTCCTTGTGACTAGCAGTAACCTTCACAAGACTAGCAGAAAACTTCTGCAAAAGATATGTGCTTGATTTCATGTACTCCCCCTTCACCAAAATCACATATATACTGACATTTCCCCCTGCCTCTTTGGGGCAGTTTCTCAGAGATATCTGAGATGCTGACTCCCAGGTTATAGTCCTAATTTTGCCACAAATAAAACTTAACTCACAGCTCTCATGTTGTGATTTTATTTTAAGTCAACACTCTACAAAAGTAATTCATCCTATCTATGAATATGTCCACACATGCATCTCAAGATGTGTGGGTATTTGTATGGCAGAGCAGTCAGTAGTTCACAGGCTGGAGGCAGACAGACCTCTTGCTTTGGATCTGGGTTTTTATCTGGCTCTGCTTTCCACTAGCTAAGCACAGATTTCAGTGCCCTCCCTTGGTAAATAAGATGTCATTGTTTGTCTCAGAGAACTGATGAGAGGATTAAAAAAAACACTTTATGTAAAGATCTTAAAACGTCTGAAAAGTATTAAGAACTCAAATGGTTATGATAATTTTTATTATCACTCAGGAAAAAAAGATAAGATCCAGCTAAGCCTCCATGTGATCCAGTAGCTCAGCAAGGTACTCAGAGTTGCAAAAAGAAGTGAGAGTCTACACTCTAAATTTTGGATTTCCCTTAGTTTTTAACTATGCCCAACCCTTTCTGGTTACAGGAATCTTCCTGCCTTCTTTAGAATCATGGCTACAGATATTTCTCCAAATATCTACAGGGCTTGTTCTTTTACCTCTTTTAGGGCTTTAATCAAATGTTCTCTTCTCTAAGAGACTTTCTCTGATGACTGCCCCATTCTCAACTTCGGGTCTCTCCTTAGCACTTACCATGATCCAATATGATTTATATTCTTCTTTTCTTTTTTTCCTTACTATCTATTTCTTATCACCTTATCCCCTCCCCCCACCACACAAACCTAATTAGAACATAAACTATGTAGGGTGGGGATTTTGTTTTTTCTATTCTGTTTACTGCTGCTGTAACCCAAGCTTGACATATAGTATATGCTCAATAAATACTTATGGACTAGAAAAATATCAATTTTAGGGAAAGAAGGCTATAGCTATGCAGCTCAAGTAGAAGGGCATCTCATAGCCACCTTAATTGAACTGCAGAAATCAGAGTCAGCACTTTGGAGACTGCCCTATTTCTGCCACTATCCTGTATATTTAGGTTTCACTATTTTAAGCCCTTTGTAAGGAATAAATAATATATTCTCAGAATCCAAATAATGTGAAGCTGTAAGTAAAACAATATAAAGCAGGAGAAATGAATAGAAGTTAGATATGATCAGAAAAAGGAACCTTTCTAGGAATGCCAACAACACTCTAAAGTCAGACCTATGTTTAATTGTCCTTCATCTCAGCTCATTTCTATTGAATTGGCTTCATGTTAAAAATGATAAAAATGATGCTCACTATTGCAGGATTTTGCAAATATCATTTTATTCACTAAAGCCAAATAGGAAATGAGGTTTGGATTTATACAAAATTCAATCATCTTCAAAAAGCCCATTTTCTCCCCTTTCCTTTATGTCTAGTGCAGTCTGAAAAAAGCTAAAGCATATTGATAAGACTGACAGAGTTCTTAGACAAAGTGGGGAGTGGGAGACAGAATGAAACTTCGTGGCAAGAGGTGAGGAGGCAGCAATTCTGAATGATGATTCCAATGACAATTCCAATTATGATTAAATTATGCTGAAAATAATATGTGTGTATATTTAGGCTGAATAACTGCATGCTTTAAATTGTGTGCCTCAAGGCAGAATTCAATTTAATTTTCTATAAAAAGCTAGTCTTTTAAAAATATAAGATATGTATGTATTGAGTATGCTCAAGACTGGCTATATCAAAGCCTCTTACAGTTTCTGAACTAGTTAAACATTAACATTTACAAAGGAGTCAATTTCTTGTAAAGGAATTTATTCATAGACAGAAGAAAAGAAAATGTCAGCAAACTGTTGTCACCATAACCCCTGTTCATAGCCCTTCATGAGAGGACAAACTAATATTTTGTTGCTTGTATCATATAGATTGGTGTGAAGGAATGCATTTTTCACGGTAATTGTGGTCAAATTAGAAATAAAAGAGGAAGAGGAAATTTAAAATTAAATATACTCAGGGAATATGTAAGCATGATTACAAAACATGATATATTGGTGTTTGAACAACAACCACAAAACTAAGAATGATAAATAATTGAAGACATTTTGGTGCTATGTCTTAAAAAGAGCCTTAAGGCACAAAACAATAAGGGACAATGCACAGTTCTGGATAGGATCCTAGTTTAGACAAATTACTATGAAGGACATTTTAGGAATCACTGGGGCATTTTGAAATGAGTCTGAATTTTAGATGAAAGAAACATTTACTGAAGTGGAAAGATGGAAATTATTAGCTGAAAAAGTTGTTAGAAAACAGTATTTACAGTGTGATCTAATTTTTGCTTAAAAATACATACACAAGTTGGAGCCAACATTCCCTAGTTCCACCAGGACTGACACTAAGCAATGGGTGGCCGGGTTGTCATCCGACTAGAAAGGCAGGGGCATTAAATTCTGTCAATTATGCAATCCCTTCCCTTTCTCTTCAGATAATTAAGCACGGACCATTGGAGAGTCCAACACAAAAGTCACACTTCTGTAAGTTAGAAATAGCAATTTACTACTCTAAGGTCACTTTAAAAATTCAGATACTTATAGTATCTGTTAAAACATGCCAAGGAGGTGGTGAGTAGCATAGTGTAGAAAGAAGAGGGGACTGAGGTGTAAAAGAGGGACTTGCAGAGAAGCACCATGCTTTATTCTTACTCTCCATAGTGCCTAACCCCTAGAAAGTGCTCAACAAATGATGAAAGAAAAAATAAGTGGATGTGAAAATATTTTTTTCTTCTACCTTTCTTTTTTCTATAGTATTAATTCCATTAAGAGATTAATTACCTACCACCTTGGAAGATATGGGAGGTTGCAAAGAGCCTGAGAAAATGAGATTCAGAATAAGCAGATGTAATGTAAAAACAGAAATTTTGAGAAGGTAAAGTTTTGTGGAAGAAACCAGCATAGGGGAAAAATTCCCAGTGTCCTCTGACCAAAAACTAGATGACCAATTCAACTTGCTAGTTGGCTGGAGTTGATGACTAACTTGCTAACTGATTGTTTTGTTTTTTACTGTAACATTATGTTTGTAATTTCCTGAGGGCTTGAAGGACTTCCTTCCATTTACCTCTAAAAGTGATGTTTTATTTCCTTTATGCAATTCTGTAATAGACATAAAAAGCTGAAAAGAATTCTTAGCCCTAAATAATTGGCTGAATTTTTAACTCTGCCAACAATATTAGGAGCAGATTGATCTGGAAAAAAAATTTAGAAGATAGATCCCAATTCTTCAATTTTCTTGATGAATTGCTGAGGAATAAAACTACCAACAATTGGAATACGTAGAGGTATGAAGAAATATTCTGAAAACTGAACATTCTTTTGATAATTGTCTGATTTGAAGGGAGACTAAGTGTGTGAACAAAAAAGGAACAGGCTATCCCAAACCCACTCTGTCATATTTTGAGTAGTAGACACATTTTACAGTCTGGTGAAGTTTATAGAGCCCCTCCTCAGAATAATGCTTTTAAATACATAAAATAAAGGAGATGAATTTGCAAAGGAAACCAATTATATTGAAATACATTTATCATAGTATTAATAAATGTGATACAATAATGTAAATGCTTCTTTAACCTATTAAATAAGATTAACCAGAAGGAAAAATAACTGCTGTAATTTCAAAGTAGTGATAATTGTTAGCGATACCTTGGGTTCTCTGCATAACTTGCAGATGATTTGAAAACTGTCTTTTCTATTTGTGACAAAGTCATAGGTACTGTTAGTAGTGCTCCAGTTGGTTGACTATATTTATAATGGAACAAATGACAACTGTCAATTAGAGGTTAGTTAAAAATAAATATGTTCTCTTTTTGTTCCATTCAAATACATAGACTCAGTAAATTGGGAACCCGTGATCTAGTTGCATTTATTTAGACCCATCCAGGGATAATACTATAGGTTAGAGTGTAAATAAAAATATGAGACTCTAATAATTCAGAGTTGTCAAATAAAATTAAGACTGACTGCAAGGCAGATTTGAAGACAAGAATCTTTAGGAATTTTTAAAATATTTACTTCCAAATTTCAGAGGAACTGAGCCATTAAAGCACGTCTCTAGATTAGAAATTCTCATTCTTCAAAAATGCAATGGAATAAATTTTACATGATCTCTATCATTCAGATGGAGGAATCCAGAAAAGTATTGAGAAAAATAAACATTTTTATTTGAAGTGATATAAACCACAAGAAAATCTAATGTTCTTATTATTTTCTACATTAAGTTGCTTCAGAGGCACTTTTTATACAAGTGTAACAAGAAAAAGTTAATTACAAGATCCTTCACAGTGTTTAAGGGGTGGTAAAACTGGCTGTATATGAAAAATAAGCTGATAAATATAAGACTGGCTTGTAATTGCAGGAAGCATGTGGACTGCTATAGCAATACCCAGATCTGTGGGCAGACATTTGACTGGATTACTGCTGTATTTCTCACAGCCATTATCATTCTATAAAAGAGTTGCTCTGGTGATTTTCAACTGAATATATTCATTATGTTGGAAAAATTTACTACATAATAGCTGGTGCACTTAATGGACACTGTGGTAAATAGGCAAATCATATTTTTCTATAAATAACATGATAAACAAAAAGACTGCTTCTCTTAACCCCTGCTACATTCACTCTAGTTAAAAGTACACCCTGTGTGACCTGAGAACAAACATGATTTTTTAGGTCAGCCCATGATTTTCATTTCTAAAATGGCACTTTATTGTTGGTATCTAAAACAGCCTTTGGCACTCAGGGACTAGTTTTATTGAGTTGAACTAAAATCATCACCCCTGTAATTTCATTTCTCCTTTGATATAAATGAAGAATTTAGAGGACAATATCAGGTTTTGTCCTATGTGAAGAAAAAGAAATTGTGCTTACAGTTTTCCTTTGCATTCTTAAATTTTCAGATCTTTGTGAAGAAATGATACTCTATTGATTATCAATTCCTGCTACCTCATTATGTCTATTTGACAGTGTGATGATATGCCTTCTTAAATATAGCTATGGAAAATTATTTCCCAGTTGAAGAAAACCTCCAAAGGGAACAAGCAATGTGAATCATTGCTATAAACATTATTTCCTTTTTTTGTCTATTCATTTAACACACATTTTTGAGAATTATTCTGGGTAATACTTTGTTCTAGCTGTAGGGATCTATGGAATTTACATTTTAGAAGAAACAAATATATCTAAGTATTACTTTGGTTACTTTATGAGTAATAGGCTGTTGGCAGGCTTTTATTTTATTTTGTCCTACAAAAGCAAGGAGGTTGCTTAGATGGTGGAAACAAGTCAAGCCCAGTTGGGATTAAAGAGGTGCTGATAACTGGTTATATTTCCAAGTTAACTGAAATAACACTAAGGATCATTTAGAACAAGGTGAATTTAGGGAAGGTATGGAAGTTGCACAACCATGCAGACTGGATCCAACACAAATCAAAGCTTAGAGTCTACTTGAATCTCTCTTCTTTTTGTCTTCTGAACTTTCAAAACAGTAGTTATTTCAAAACAAGTTAATTATCACCTTGACAATTGTAATATCCCTTATATTCCTAAATTCCACTGAAGCTGCTTTTACAAATGTCATTTCAATTGCCAAACCAAATTATGGATTTTTACTGGCTTCTCAAATTGACCGCTGACCTGACCACCATGACACTATGTAGCCTGGTTCTCTATAAATATCTCTGATGACTGTCTCACTCATAGACTCACCTATATTTTAATAAAATAATAAACATAAAACACTAAATGCTGGTGTTCTCCATGGTTCTGCTATTGCCAACAGCTTATCTCACTATACAGTTTCCCAGAGAAGCCATATAGTCTATGGAGTCAGATTTCCTGAACTTCTTTCTGAGATCCAATCCTAGCTAGCTTTGTCACCTTGGGCCAGTTCCTCTCTTGACACCAATTCTCACTTTACTGGTCTGTAAAATGGGGATTTTACTAGTATTTACTCCATATATTTGTTGAGTCTTAAATGAGATAATTCATTTAAAGGACTTTGGAAAGAGCCTAGCCTCCTGTAATTGCTTAATAACTTGCACCTATCTTAAACATCAGCAGATTGTTCAACTATTAAATTTTTGAATCTTAAAACTGTATTTCTAAGCCATAGCTTTTGCCCAAGTTTCAGATTTGTATATTCATCTGTCAATAGAGTCATGTATTGGGTAGCCCACAGGCCCTATACTCTCAATATGTCAAAATTAACTCATCATTTTCTCTTCAAGGTTTTTTCCATCTCATTATAATCTCAATCTCAATTGATAGATACGTCTAAGCTGGAAAACTTATTTATCCTTGACTTCCTCCTTTCAGTCATGCCCCATGCGTAGTCAGTATTCTACTGATTTTACCTCTTAAACGTAATTTTTTTCATTCTGTTAACTATTATCACCCGTGTTCTAGCCCAGGGACTCATCACTTGGGATAATATTAGAATAATCTTCTATCTACTATCCCTATTCCTCTTCTTAGAGTTATCTTACTAAAATATCAAGTCAACTGTGTCATCCCTCACTTCCCATTCCCTAAGAGCTCTCCATGACCCAAAGATAAAGCCAGTGTCTTAACAACAATTTACTACAACTACAGGGATTAGCTGCTGTTTACACTCCCAGTTTGATTCCCTAATATCTGCTGCTTCAAACTTTTCACTTTAGCAACATCAAAGGAATGTTTATTCGTGCTGTTTTTTTTTCTTCAAGGGCCCCACCCCTGCCCCTACAAACATGCACACACACACACACTCACTCTCAAACTTAAACACA
Organism: Eubalaena glacialis; assembly: GCF_028564815.1. Classification (NCBI taxonomy): domain Eukaryota; kingdom Metazoa; phylum Chordata; class Mammalia; order Artiodactyla; family Balaenidae; genus Eubalaena; species Eubalaena glacialis. The sequence continues at coordinate 34,638,723 of NC_083730.1, forward strand.
ATTTCAATGTACTGTTTAACACTTAGCTTAGTCATTCAGTCTTCTCTGCCCTCCATGCTGGGTTAAATGCCACTTCTCTGTCAATTTCTCTACCATTGCATATTCATATTTTATTATTTTTATAAGCCAAGGACATTTTCCTCAACTAAACCATGAGCTTCTTTATGGCAGAACCATGTATTCATCTTTGTTTCTCTGACACCTAGTATCTAGGTGGAATCTAGGGAATTAGTTAAATATTAGTTGATAGAATAATCTAATGAACAGGAAAGTTCCCCAGTATCTCTTAAGATGAAATTCTCTAGAATAATTCTTCTAAAGTGACAATTTAATTGTACTTTTAAACTTTAATGGCTCTACATTGACTATAAGACAGTGCCTCTTAAATTGGGGATTACAGATCCTTGTTATCAGGGAATGAAATTTCTATATGGATTTTCTTCTTAATTATACAAATTCATTTAAATAACAATAAATCAATATAAGCATATTCTGGATCATTCTGGATGGCCACTTTGTAATCCAGACTTGCCACTTGGTTTTAGTTCATATGCTTACACTTTTATTACAATGGTGATACTTCAAGTGTTCACTTAGAGAGTTCCCACTCAAATTTTAATTCAACTGGAATCAATGTCTGTGAAACCATTGGAATATTTTTTGGAAATACACAAGGTCTTAAATATGACAAATAATGATATAAGTTAAAATCCATTGTCTTACAATTAAAGCACTCTATTGATCTGAATATAATTTTGTAACCTAAACATAAATACTACCCACTAAGCATACCTTAACCATGTCTTTTATTTTTCTACTTCAACTTCATGCTTTCAATTAAGTCATTATCTATCTATTTAACTACATCTACATGTACATCTACATCCATGCCATCTAAAAGGTACCTCACCTGCCATTTCTGCCTTTATGTATTCTATTTATTGTTCATTATCTCACTCACATGTTATGTTGTTTATAAAACCTTCCTTAATTGTAGTAAGTTAAAGTTAACTAGTTCTACCCTCTTTTCCCCTCTTTTCTTACTTTCCACACAATTTGTAATAGCATGTAAATGTACCTGTCTAGTATCTTTCTTTTTTTAAGCCAAAGTTTGAGGTGGGTGGGAATACAAATATTATTTATTCAAGTGAATAAAGAAGATAAACCACTTTGATTACTGTTAAACTACCTGTATATGTACAAATGGTTGAAGACATTTTCTCAGCATCCCAGAAAGTTGTATTGACTAGCATTAACTCAAGGAAGGCAGAGAGAAATAAAAACAAAAACAGAAAAATGTTCATTTAAATTGAAATAAGTTGTCATTCCATGACTTATTTTAAATGCTTAGAAAAGATGAAAGTGGAACAAAATGGAGTTTCTGAAGATAAAATTCACTAAAATCTAATACTTCTTAATAAAATAAATATATTTGAATTTTTATTGTGATGATTATAGAATATAAAAATTCTGATTAAATTGTAGCAAGAGTGGCATGTGGCCAATTACCTCATTGAGCATTAGAATTTGATGCTCTGATTTTGAATTTTTTAAAGGGTCCTTGTTGATACCATTGATCTTTTAGAACTTTATTGTGAAAAGCATTTTTGTGTTAAAACACATCATATAAACCCAGAAGAAAAATTGCCCCAGAATTCATATTGCTCTAGTGTTCTTTAAAAGTTTTATGGAGACCTGCCTCTAATCTAATTATTCCAAGTACTATTTTCCATCTGAAATTGTGTCTCTTTATTTAATTCCCATGTTATCCTAAGTGAAATGTGTATTGCTTGGTAATAGGATGTAAAGAGAGATTCGTCACCTCCAAAATAGTCATTACTTAGAAATACTGCAGTCAGGGGAATAAGCTATTCACCAATAATAAATTCATTTAACACTCTTCCAAAAAGGCCATGCGTTACTCTAACTTGGAACCAATGCTTAATAAATGTTTTTTATGTGTTCATTATATATTCTGGTATATGACTTTATGGTGAGTTGAGATTTCTGGAGTTAGGAAGATGCCAGATTTACCTTTGCCTTAATCTACATTTCTTCAACAAAATTTAGGATTGGATCCCACTCATTTCTGTTCTGAAATTTTGAACCACCTTATGAGGGCATCCATCCAATAATTTAACAGGTTTTATTGATTGAATGTTAGGGAAGTCATGAAATCTTATGTCTGCTTCCAGTGTTGCCACTGTTTAGCTTGTACATCCTTAAGAAAATCCTTTAGCCTCCCTGGACACAAATTATTTCATCTGTAAAACATGCAGTTGAAGTTTTAACGTGCTTTTCATTTTAAGACATTGGAATTCTGTACTGAGGATGTGGCACCTGGGTGAGGCCTCAGTCCTCCCTGTGATTTCCACCAATTCAAATCCCAGATTTTGTGGGCCCCTGATAGACATTTCCATCATCATTCCCATGGCTCATTTTTCATTTTTAATATAACTCACCTGGTAGTCTGTTTAGTAACAAAATGAAAGAATTCTCTAATTTTTTTGATTTTTCAAAAGTGTTCATTATTTGTTAATGTTCTAAATTGTCATTTAAGAATTGTATTATTTTCATTTGAATACTTCCAAAAAATCTATACCCTAAACAAAGGAAAATAACTTACAAGTAAAAATTGAACTTTAAAAGCTTTGGATTATATTCCTGATTGGAACATAAAAACTCTCCAACAAAGTTTAAAATCAATTCCAAAAATGAAGTAAATGACTTTTATCAAATGTGTCAATGGCTTAGGGTTACCA